>NC_059326.1:172843214-173176428 GCF_018350155.1 Leopardus geoffroyi | reverse complement strand
ATATTGTTTTGTCTTTTCTGTCTGCTCGCAGTTCCATATGAATTTGAGATTCAACTTTTCCATTTCTCCAAAGAGGGTTTTGGAATTTTCATAGAGTGTGCATTGAATATGTACATCATTTTGGGGAGTATTTAAGTTATTTCCACCTTTTTGAATATTGTGAATAGTGCTGCTACGAACATGGGTGTACAAATATCTGTTTGTGAGTGCCTGCTTTTACTTATTTTCAGTATATAGGAGTGGAATTGCTGGATCATATGGTGATTTTTTTGTTTACGTTTTTGAGGTATTGTTTCCAATTTTTATTATATATTTGCTTGGTTACCCAGTAGTTCAGTAGTTTACCCTGTTTTGATAGTTGCTTGTGATAGTTTTTTCTCTGTTTATGTTCTATTTTTTGTGGTGAGACCCTTGAAATTGTCTATTTACTTGTTTCTTCTGATGTTGCTCTAGACAACGTAGCTGTGGCAACCTCTGCTTAAAATTTTGGAACTTATTTTCTGCAACTGCTTTCAGAAGTTGCTGCTTTATCTGGTGAAGAAGTTAAATAGTTAGATAACAGTTTAGGTTCTAAATGTGACTTGAAATTAACATGAATGATATTTATCATGTGATCTGTAGAGTTCACTTCTTAGCGGTAGTGTTTGGCAAACACCTGTGTTTGTAACATTTCATGAACCAAGAATAGCTTTTAGGGGTGCCTGGGTGGCTCAGTCGGTTAAAAGTTTGAGTCTTGATTTCGACTTAGGTCATGACCTTATGGTTCATGAGATCAAGCCCTTAGTCAGGCTCTGTGCTGACAGCTCAGAGCCTGCTTGGGATTCTCTCTGTCTCTCTACCTCTCTCTCTGCCCCTTCCCCCTGTGTGCTTTCTCTCTTTCAAAATAAACTTAAAAAAAAAAAAAAAAAAGAATAGCTTATACATTTTTGAAAGGGTAGGAGGAAAAAATATTTTGTAACATGTTAAAATATCAGATTTCAGTAACAATATATACAAAGTTCTGTTGGAACATGGCTTTTTTAAGTGTTGTTTATGGCTATTTTTGTGCTATGATGAGAGTTGAGTAGTTGGGAAAAAGACTGTATGTCTTATAGAGTAAAATATTTACTATCCAGTCCTTAACAGAAAAAATTTATCAACCTCTTGTGTATGTCATCCCGGAGTTATTAAATGGCTTTGTAAGGACAATACCTGCTTGTCAAGTTCTGGTGTGTATATCAAAATATTATTTGCTCTTAAGCACATCTAATATTTTAAGTTTTAATGAATGGAGATGGTAATTTGGTAGTTAAATTAACTACGATGACAACTTTTCTAGTTAACGGGGAAGATGTTTATAGGTAGTCTGATACTCTCATGTCATTTTGGTCAGCGTTTCTCCTTGATTTTCAGCAAGGAGGGTAAAAAGTCCTTTGGAGTTTCCATAATACTGTTACAGCATGTTTTATAATACATTTTGATTATTATTCCTGTATCCTCCACTAAACTTAGAACTTCAAGTTTGGGATTTGTGTTTGTTAAACTGTCTTTATTTTATATCCTTGAGGCCTGGCACAGTCTCTGGTAAGCAGGTAAATAGTGATCGCTTCAGGAGGAATGAATATAAGTATTCTGTAAATATAATTTGCAAATATACAAATTATATAAATTATATTCTGTTGTACAATTATATAATTATAGTGAGTATTCTATAAATATCTAAGTCATTTCTCATCTTGGCCCTCTTGCAGAGAGGAAAGCTAGGTTCGTGTTTCAGAAATGTAAAAAGAAAATAACTAGGGACCTGTGAGAGACTGAATCAGTTGGAGAAAATTATTATACAGTCAGGGCACCATTGCCCAAAATAGTTATCTTCCTTTTAGCTCATCAGAGTATAGTTTGTATATATTTATTTTGTAGATTTTGTTTGGGTTGTATTATCACAAATGTGATCACAAAAGATATTAGGGTTAATTTCCTGTAATTTCTGTGGTGAGTAGAAAGATAATTTGAGTACATACATGAGTTACATAAAGTAATCGCATTTTGAAAATTGCGTTTAGAGATTTTTTTTCTTAGGCAAATGTTAAAGCTTTTGACTACAATAGTGATGTATCATTTAAACCTCATGGAAAAAGGATACTTTGTGTGTCGTTTAAACATGCAGGGTAAAGTTTTAAAGAATTAATCTTTTAAAAAAAATTTTTTTTTAATGTTTATTTATTTTTGAGACAGAGACAGAGCATGTCAGCACAGAGCCCGACGCGGGGCTCAAACTCACAGACCGCGAGATCATGACCTGAGCCGAAGTCGGCCGCTTAACTGACTGAGCCACCCAGGCGCCCCAAGAATTAATCTTTAGAATGGCAAGGGATACATCCTGTCTGCATTTTATAGCAAGGTTTATTGGTGAATGGAACATTGAAATGAGAAAATTCTACCTTTCTTCATTTCAGCGACTTCACAGTGTTTTGAATTGAGGAGGAAATTGAAGAAATAATTTAGTATTAGATTATTCTATCAGTTTTTATGATTGTATACCCAGTATAATGATGCCTGCATTTAACTGGAAAAAATATATATATATTTTTTAAGTTTTATTTATTTAAGTAATCTCTACACTCAATGTGGACTCGAACACATGACCCCAAGATCAAGAATTATGCACTGTTCTTTTTTTAAATTTTTTTTTTTTTTTTCAACGTTTATTTATTTTTGGGACAGAAAGAGACAGAGCATGAACGGGGGAGGGGCAGAGAGAGAGGGAGACACAGAATCGGAAACAGGCTCCAGGCTCTGAGCCATCAGCCCAGAGCCCGACGCGGGGCTCGAACTCACGGACCGCGAGATCGTGACCTGGCTGAAGTCGGACGCTTAACCGACTGCGCCACCCAGGCGCCCCTGCACTGTTCTAACTGAGCCAGCCAGGCGCCCCTAACCAAAAAATTTTAAATTGGCTTTTGTCATTACTTTTCCTGATTAGCACAGTAAAAATCAGGGAGTACTTGTGGCACCTGGGTGGCTGAGTCAGTTAAGTAGCAGACTTTTGATTTTTGCTTAGGTCCTAATTTCAGTTTGTGAGTTTGAGGCCTGAGTTGGGTTCTCTGCTCACTGTGTGGAGCCTGCTTCAGATTCTCTGCCTCCCTCTTTCTGGCCCTTTCCCAGTTGTGAGCACGTGTATCCCCCATTCCCCCCCCCCCCCCCCCCCCCAGAAATAAATGTTAAAAAAATTTTTTTTAGTGTTTTTAAATTTATTTTTCAGAGAGACAGAGCATGAACAGGGGAGGGACAGCGAGAGAGGGAGACAGAATCCAAATCAAGTTCCAGGCTCCGAGCTGTTATCACAGAGCCTGATGTGGGGCTTGAACCCACGAACCATGAGATCATGACTTGAGCCAAAGTTGGACTGGACGCCTGACTGAGCCACCCAGGCACCCTGCCCCCCGTCCCCCCCCAATTTTTTTTTAAATCTGGAAATACTAAAAAAAAAATTTTTTTAACATTTATTTATTTTTTAGACAGAGAGAGACAGAGCATGAACGGGGGAGGGTCACAGAGAGAGGGAGACACAGAATCTGAAACAGGCTCCAGGCTCTGAGCGGTCAGCACAGAGCCCGATGCAGGCTCGAACTCATGGACTGTAAGATCATAACCTGAGCCGAAGTCGGATGCTTAACCGACTGAACCACCCAGGCGCCCCTGGAAGTACTCATTTTTGTAAAGTATAAATCATGTTGGAAGAAGTTAGGACCATTAAAAAATTTGTTTTTTGTATTTTGCCAAAAAGCCTTTGGTGGTGATCTGAGGATTCTTTTAACTCCAGAACTTAGTCCAGAGCCCAGCTAGATACCCAGACTTTGGGAACAGTTAGGGTTGAACTTGGCAATTAATGATATCCTAGTGGAAACTCTCTGGGGTTTCTCAGTAGTATATGCAGGTAATACCTACCTACCACGGTTTTTTATTCTGTTTGCTTGCTTTCTTTCTTTCTTTCTTTCTTTCTCTTTCTTTTCTTTTCTTTTCTTTTCTTTTCTTTTCTTTTCTTTTCTTTTCTTTTCTTTTCTTTTCTTTTCTTTTCTTTTCTTTTCTGTAACATTTATTTTTGAGAGACAGAGAGACACAGAGTGTGAGCAGAGGAGGGGCAGAGAGGAGACAAAGAATCCGAAGCAGACTCCAGGCTCTGAGCAAGCTGTCAGCACAGAGCCCAATGTGGGGCTTGAACCTATGAACCATGAGATCAGGACCTGAGCCGGAGTCAGATGCTCAACTGACTGAGCCACCCAGGCTCCCCGATTCTGTTTCATTATATATGGGAAAGGCTTGGCACATAGTAGAATGTTCTCTCACATGTTATTTTCCTCTCTGCCTGAGATTCATCTTGGTCTCAGGTTTTAAAGTTTCACGATTTTTCTTTCTCTTTTCTTTTCTTCTTTTTTTTTGTTTATTTGGGGCGGGGGAAGAATGAAGAACAGAGGGAGAAAGAGGATCTGAAGCAGGCTCTGTGTTAACTCAGGAACTGTGAGATATGACCTGAGCCAAAGTATGATTAACCTACTGAGCACCCCAGGCACCCCAAGACTTTTCTTTTAAAATTCAAATACTGGACCCCAACCATTGGGTTTTTCAAATTATACATGTCACTAATCAGTTCAACATACTTAATTGACTCAGCAAGTTTGCTAAGTTGGCTCTTTGATCTTTTGTTAAGTTGGTATTTGATCCTACTTGTTCACCAGAAACTTAAATTTTTTTTCTAGTTTATTTAGAGAAAGTGAGTGGTTGAGTGGGGGCAGGGCCAGAGAGAAAGGGAGATAGAGAATCACAAGCAGGCTCTGTGTTGTCAATGCAGAGCCTGTCTCAGGATTCCATGTCAGGAACTTTGCAGTCATGATCTGAGCCTAAACCCAAGAGTTGGACACTCAACTGACTGAGCCACCCAGGTGCCTCCACCAGAAACTTTAGATACAGAAGTTCCATAAATGCAGTAGGTTTAGCTTTGAGAATCTAAGCAGTGTGGATCGACTATGGAATATACTGTTTTTTTTCTAGTCCCCTCCATATCTGTATCAGGAGTCTCTTAGCACTTAACCTCTGTGTGTGACTCAACCCTTATTCCACCCAAAGACACTAGTTAAGTTTCTGGAATATTTCTAGTAGATTACCAGCAACTGGAGGACAAAGTGTCCTTTGGCTATGGTTTTTAATGTGACATTTCCAAGGGATACTTTTTACCTTTGTGCATTTAAACTTTCCCTTTGCATTGCATGCTGTGTTTTCTCACCTAGGTGTATTTAACGTTTCTTTGGGGTGCCTGGGTGGCTCAGTCAGTTGAACATCCTACTCATTGGTTTCAGCTCAGGTCATGATCTCACGGTTTGTGGGTTCAAGCACTACGTGGAGCTTGGCACTGATAGTGCAGAGCCTGCTTGCGATTCTCTCTATCCCTCTCTCTCAAAAATAAACATAAAAAAAAAGTTAACTTATGTTCTAGGGATTGAAGTGGAAGATAAACACTTTCCCATTTACAACATTTCCTTATGTTTTTGCTCTTTGTATTTATTTGTTTTTCAATGAATACTCAGCACTAACAGTGTGCCAGACACTGTTTGAAGTCTGGGAGTACAGTAATGAGCAAAACATACATGGTTAGTCCTCATGGATCTTCAGTCCAGGGTGTGGAGAAAACATTACACAAGTTATCCCATAATAGTTACATAATTGCAGTTAAACCTAGGATAGGAAGAGAAGTGTTAAGGAACTTTGAGCATGTATTCCCAGGAGACCTGATTTGGTTTAGTGTTCAGGAAGGCTTCCCTAAGAAAGTGACATAGAGACTGGGATCCAAAGATTGAGTTAAGAGTTACCTTGGGGCGCCTAGGTAACTCCATCAGTTGAGCGCTCATCTTCGGCTCGTGAATTTGAGCCCCACATTGGGCTCACTGCTTTCAGCGCGGAGTCTGTGAGAGCCCACTTAGGATCCTCTGTCCCCCTTTCCTTCTGCCCCTCCCCTGCTGGCGCTATATTAAAAAAATAAACGTTAAAAAAAAAGTCAACTTGAGTATAAAAGGGTCTGAGAGGGTGGGAGTGGGATAAAAGAATTGAAAGAGCATTTTTGGCAGAGGGACCAGCTTGGGTAGATGTCAAAGGGTCATGATCTCCAAGTTTATGATCTCACGGTTTGTGAATTTGAGCCCTACATTGGGCCCCTGTTCTCAGCACAGAGCCCATTTCTGGTCCTCTGTCCCCCCTCCCTCTGCCACTTCCCCACTTGTGCTCTCTCTCTCAAAAATAAAATAAAACAAAAGCTGTGCATCCAAATTGGTTAGCATTTAAAACAAAAAAAGTGTTTGATGCCCAACCAACTCAGCCATCCAGGCACCCCTGATATATATATATGTAAATATATATAAACACGCACACACACATACTTTTGAGAAGAAGTTTGTTTATTTTGCGAGGGCGGGGAGGGGCAGAGAGAGGAAGAGAGAGAGAATCCCAAGTAGGCTCCGTGCTTCAGCACCGAGCCCAACAGAGGGCTTGAACTTGTGAACCATGAGATTATGACCTGAGCTGGAACCAAGAGTTGGACCCTTAAAACCGACTGAGCCACCCAGGCGCCCCTGAGATATATATTTTTAAGTGTTTAAAAACTAATTTCAAACTATGTAAAAATTCCCTATCATTTTTATAGTGCTTTTCTTGGAAGGAAAGTTCTATTAGTTATTTAAATGTCCAGGTATAGTGTTATAATTAATTATGCTTTTTAAATAAAGTCATTATTTATGAGTAATTATGAATACAAGAATATGAGTAATTATTTTTTTTTCAATATATGAAATTTATTGTCAAATTGGTTTCCATACAACACCCAGTGCTCATCCCAAAAGGTGCACTCCTCAATACCCATCACCCACCCTCCCCTCCCTCCCACCCCCCATCAACCCTCAGTTCTCAGTTTTTAAGAGTCTCATGAGTAATTATTTTTTATATCTTTATTTTTATTTATTAAGTTTATTTACTTTGAAAAAGAGAGCGAGTGAGCTGGGAAGGGGCAGAGAAGGGGGTGGGGAGGGAGAGAGAGAGAGAGAGAAAGAAAATCCCAACCAGTCTTCATACTGCCAATGTGGAGTCCTACACGGGGCTTGAACCCATAAACCGGGGCTTGAACCCATAAACCGTGAGATCATGACCTGAGCCAATACCAAGAGTCAGAGGCTTAACTGCCTGAGCCACTCAGGCACCCCTATTTTTTTTATATCTTTAGCCGATTGCAAAGTTAATCTCTATTTAGTCAGTTATAAGCTGTATTAGTAATCAAAGGTAAACAGATTAATTTACTTAAGTTTAGGTTGCATTGGAATTGGTTTTAACTCAATAAGAAACTTTGTTCTCATACAGGCTTAATGTGCCTGGCATATTGATGAAAGTGCTACAACCTATATATTTTTGCATACTTAATAGTAATTCTGACAGTACTTAACCAGGGACTAATAGCAGATTGGTATTACATCCATTTTATAGATGAGCTCAAAGGGAATTAACTGCACAAGATTGTACACCTCTGATTCTAGGGAATGGACACTCTTGTAGGGCCTTCACAACACCTGAATTATAATCACTGTTTATTTGAAGGTCAGGCCCTGTAATTGAGCATCTAATTCAAATTAAGACTGGTGTATTGTATAGTTGGAGAACAGATTCAAATCTTGAGCTACATTTAGTTTTTTGAGGGAGATGTCTCATTGTGTTTTTGGCTGGGGTTGGGGAGATATTATGTCTTAATCATCTCTGTAGCCTAGGGCCTAGTTTAGCCTGGTGGTCAGTGAACAAAAGTGATATTTTGCAGGTTTGTTATGGTTTAGTTTCTTTTCTTTTTTTTTTTTTTTTTAATTTTTTTTTTTTTTTCAACGTTTATTTATTTTTGGGACAGAGAATCGCTTCTCGGCCTTTTGGCTAAGATCAAGTGTATTTTTGGGACAGAGAGAGACAGAGCATGAACGGGGGAGGGGCAGAGAGAGAGGGAGACACAGAATCGGAAACAGGCTCCAGGCTCTGAGCCATCAGCCCAGAGTCCGATGCGGGGCTCGAACCCACGAACCGCGAGATCGTGACCTGGCTGAAGTCGGACGCTTAACCGACTGCGCCACCCAGGCGCCCCAATGGTTTAGTTTCTTAAATGGACTCCCTCAAATTAAAAAAACAAAACGGTACACAAAATAAACCCACTCTCTTGTTCTTGTGAGTTATCTCCTTCTCTGGTATTCTTCCTGCTGAGGCAATAACTGGTTTGGACCAGCCTTGGAGGGACATCAGAGGCGTGGCACAGGTGAGGTACACAGACCCTAAAGTGGAGTAACTGTCTCAATGACCAAAGCTTATTTTTTTTTTCTTTCTTTTTTCTTTTTTTTCTTTGTTAAGTTTGTTTGTTTTGAGAGAGAGATTATGCGGAGGGGAGGGGCAGAGAGGGGGGTCAAGAGAGGGAGAGAGGGGGAGGGAGAATCCCAAGCAGGTTCCATGATAAGCACAGAGCCTAAGGTGGGGCTCTATCTTATGAACCGTGAGATCATGCCCTGACCTGAGATCAAGAGTTGGACGCTTAACCGACTAAACCATTCAGGCAAACATCTTTTTTTTTTTTTTTTTTTTTTAACGTTTATATGTTTTGAGAGAGAGAGCGTGTGCACCCACGAGTTGGGGAGGGGCATAGAGAGAAAACCTCAAGCTGGCTTTGTGTTGTCAGTGCAGAGCCCGATGCAGGGTTCGATCTCATGAACTGTGAGATGATCATGACGTGAGCCAAAATCAAGAGTCGGGTGCTTAACCTACTGAGCCATCCAGATACCCCCCAAAGCTTATCTTTGATTTAAGATGATCAGTTATTTGAATCATGAGTTGTGGGTGAATTTCAAAAGTAATGTGTGCCAATAGCTTATTGAGTGTCTTATACTGGAACTGTGCCAGACCCTGTGTAGAAATTTATTTCTAAATATATTATCTCCATTTTACAAGTGAAGGACTTGAAGTTCAGAGAAGTTAAATAACTTGTCTGAATTTACAGTCAGCAAGTGTTAGTGTCAAGATTGCTTCATACCTAGTTTTGTTGAGCACCACAGCCTCTGCCTAAATTCTTGTGTCCTGGGGGCCTGGCTGGCTCAGTAGGTAGAGCATGCAACTCTTGATATTGTAGTCATGAGTTCAAGCCCCATGTTGGGCGTAGAGCCTACTTAAAAAAAAAAAAAAAATTCCCTGTGTCCTGGACTTGTCTATTGTGCAGGAGGGATTGGGGATATATGATATTACGACTGGAAAAACATTGTTTTTGAGAAAAGGCATTAGAACAGAAGATGGGATGTTCTAGTCTTTTTGTCTTAAGAAAATCACTTAAGTGTCAGCATCATTTTGCTTTTTTAAAGGCACAGGTAAAGTTTAGGTAAATAGCTAATAAAAGTTGTTTGTTTTTAAATAAAAAAAAAAGTTTTTAATGTTTATTTTTGAGAGAGAATGTGAGCAGGGGAGAGGCAGAGAAGTGGACAGAGGACCCGAAACGAGGGCTTGGATGTGGGGCTCCAACCCACGAACTGTGAGACCATGACCTGTGCTGAAGTCAGACACCCAACTGACTGAGCCACCATGGCACCCCAGATTGCTAGCTAGCTAGCTAGGTAGCTATTTATTTATTTATTTATTTTTATTGCAAAAGGCTGTGTATAAATTGTTTTATTATGTTTTCTGAAAATGTCTTTGTTTTAAATGTAAGCTAACTCTAATCTCCAGTTTAGTATTACTCAATGGTGACTTACCTTTTAACAACATTAATTGGCTTTGACCTAGGTAAAGAAGTACAGTAAAGAGCACAGATGTGTATGATGTGTCTGTTTTGAAGAGACCAGGGGCATCTACCGTTAGTTGCATTATAGTGTAAAGGTGTTGTGAGAAAAATTTGCTTGATGAGAGTTTGTAAACAGAATTTTCTCATTGAATGAGAGTATGGTCACAGTTGTGCCATTAAGTGCAGTTACAGGTACTAAAGGCTGAAACAGACTAATGTTACAATCTTTTTTTCCCCTGTACATAGTGGAAAGAATGCAATCGAACAGAGCACAAGTATGGCTTTGTTTGGCATTTGGGATTTCCCATTTCTGAGCCTCAGATTCTATACTTAACAACAACAAGGAGATAGTAATTAATACCTGCCTCATTATCAGTATGACATTTCAAAGGGAATAGAATGTGTGGATGTTCTTAGCAGTTTATGGTACTTGGGTGTCTAAGTACTTGGGTACTTGGCTTCCTTTCTCAAGGCTGGGCTTCTGCTGATGGTCACCTAGCCCCAACCTTACCATATGGTCCTCAGTGTACCAGTTTCTACAACCAAACTAGCAGCTTTCCAGCTTTCCAGCTTTCTAGTTCTTCTTTCCAGCTTTCTTGTTGGACTCTCTGCTTTTCCTCTGTCCTTTTCCAAGACTTCAGCAATTTCCTTTGGTCTATTGTCCAGGCTTTCTATTTGATCTATTGTTCTTGGGTTCTAGCCAATAAGCAAGGGTCATTTCTTAGTTACTCAGTAACAATTAACTTTTACACAGTAATTTTTAGTCCTTTGCCTTGTTTGCCACAGGCTAAAATTGTAATGCTGCCAGAGATCATTTATCTATTATTCCTTGCTAGATTTGCTTCCCTGGGTTCCAGGTCCCCTTTTCATCAAAGCAAAAGTTAACAGACTGAGTTCTGACTCCCTCTGCCAAGGTAGAGAGGATTGGCTGGAGGAGACTTCAAGTACTCTACACCTTTCTTTTGCCCTTGGTGTGGTGGAGTAGGGGGTCAAAAGATACTGGCCACTAATTCCTGCTTTTTGCTAAAAGGCTCTTGACCTCTGGCAATGTCACTCTGAGCCTCTCTTTTCTTGTGTGAAGTTATGAGATAATAAAACTGTGTGCCGCCTACCTTACTTAACCTGGTTGTTTCTGAGATTCAGGTGATACAAAACATTTTAAAAGGGCTTTGAAAAACACACGTGCATTTATTTTATTATTATTATTTTTATTCATCTAGTTTATTGAGGTGGAGTTGACATAATATTATTTTTAGGTGTACAATATCATGATTTCATATTTATATATATTGCTAAATGATCACCACAACAACTCTAGTTAACACCTAATACCACGCATAGTTACAAGAAGTCTTTCTTCTGATGAGGTCGAAGATATATTCCCTTAGCAACCTTTAAATATGCAAAACAATATTATTATTGTTATTTTATTTTTTCTGTTGTGTTCCTTTTTAGAAAATTGTTTAAATTTACATCCAAGTTAGCTAACATATAGTGTAATAATGATTTCAGGAATAGAATTTAGTGATTCATCACTTACATATAACACCCGGTGTTCATCCCAGCCAAATGTCCTCTTAGTGCCCCTTGCCCATTTATCCATCCTGCCAGCCAAAACCCCTCCAGCAACACTCAGTTTTTTCTTTGTATTTAAGAGTCTCATAGGGTTTATTCCCCTCCCTGTTTTTATATTATTTTTGCTTCCCTTCCCTTATGTTCGCCTGTTTTGTATCTTAAATTCCACATATGAGTGAAGTCATGATAATTCTTTCTCTAATTTCACTTAGCATAATACACTCTAGTTCCATCCACATTGTTGCAAATGGCAAGATTTCATTGTTTTTGATCACCAACTGATATTCCATTGTGTGTGTGTGTGTGTGTGTGTGTGTGTATCACATGTTCTTTATCCATTCATCAGTTGATGGACATTTGGGCTCTTTCCATACTTTGGCTATTGTTGATAGTGTTGCTATAAACATTGGGATGCATGTGCCCCTTTGAAACAACACTCCTGTGCCCTTTAGATAAATGCCTAGTAGTCCAATTGCTGGGTTGTAGGGTAGTTCTATTTTTAATTTTTTGAGGAACTTCCACCCTGTTTTCCATAGTGGCTGCACCAGCTTGCATTCCCACCAGCAGTGCAAAAGGGTTCCTCTTTCTCCGCATCCTCGCCAACATCTGTTGTTGCCTGAGTTGTTCATTTTAGCCATTCTGACAGGTGTGAGGTGGTATCTCATTGTGGTTTTGATTTGTATTTCCCTGATGAGGAGTGATGTTGAGCATCATTTCATGTGTTGGTTGGCCATCTGGATGTTCTTTGGAAAAGTGTCTCTTCATGTCTTGCCCATTTCTTCACTGAATTATTTGTTTTTTGGGTGTTGAGTTTGATAAATTCTTTAGAGATTTTGGATACTAACTCTTTATCTAATATGTCATTGGCAAATGTCTTCTCCCAATCCATTGGTTGCTTTTTAGGTTTGTTGATTGTTTCCTTTGCCGTGCAGAAGCTTTTTATTTTGATGAGGTCCCAATAGTTCATTTTTTGTTTCCCTTGCCTCTGGAGACCATCAAGTAAGAAGGTGTTGCGGCCGAGGTCAAAGAGGTTGTTGCCTGTTTTCTACTCTAGATTTTTTCGATGGCTTCCTGTCTTACATTTAGGTTTTTAATCCATTTTGAGTTTATTTTTATGTATGGTGCAAGAAAGTAGTCCAGGTTCATTCTTCTGCGTGTAGCTGTCCAGTTTTCCCAACACTGTTTGCTGAAGAGACTGTCTTTATTCCATTGGCTATTCTTTCCTGCTTTGTCAAAGATTAGTTGGCCATATGTTTGTGGTCCATTTCTGGGTTCTCCATTCTATTCCATTGATCTATGTGTCTGTTTTTGTGTCAGTACCATACTGTCTTGATGATTCCAGCTTTGTAATACAGCTTGAAGGCCAGAATTGTGATGCCTCCAGCTTTGGTTTTCTTTTTCTGGATTGCTTTGGCTATTCGGGGTCTTTTCATGTGCCGTACAAATTTTAGAATTGTTCTAGCTACGTGAAGAATGCTGGTGTTATTTTGATAAGGATTGCATTGAATATGTAGATTGCTTTGGGTAGTATTGACATATTAACCATATTCTTCTAATCCATGAGCATGGAATGTTTTTCCATTTTTTTTGTGTCTTCAATTTCTTTCATAGGCATTCTATAGTTTTTAGTGTTTGATTTTTCACCTCTTTGGTTAGGTTTACTCCTAGGTATTTTACGTTTTTTTGGTGCAATTGTAACTGGGATTGATTTCCTTGATTTCTTTTTTTGCTGTTTCATTATTGGTGTATAGAAATGCCACAGATTTCTGTACATTGATTTTGTATCTTGTGACTTTGCTGAATTCATTGTTCAGTTCTAGCAGTTTTTTGGTGTAGTCTTTTGGGTTTTCCACATAGAATATCATGTCATCTGCAAAGTATGAGAGTTTGACTTTCTCCTTGCTAATTTGGATGCCTTTTATTTCTTTATGTTGTCTGATTGCTGAGGCTAGGACTTCTAACACTATGTTGGATAACAGTTGTTAGAGTGGACATCTTTAGTATATGTGCTGCCAAAGCGAACACAAGAGTGGACATCTTTGTGCACTTCCTGACCTTAGGGGGAAAACTCTCAATTTATGATATTGATATCATAAATGATATTAGTGGTGGGTCTTTCATTTATGGCTTTTATGATCTTAAGGTGTGATCCTTCTATCCATACTTTCTTGAGGATTTTTATCAAGGAAGGATGCTGTATTTTGTCAGATGCTTTTTATGCATCTATTGAGAGGATTGTGTGGTTCTTACAGAATACACACATGCATTTATTAGATTATATTGCAGTGGGAGTAATGCTTATGTTTGTAGTATATTTTATTTCACCATACCTACAATGGTATTGAATCCTTTCTTTGTAATTTTGAATTGAGACTGGGAAAAGAAATCACAGTTCTCGTAAGGTAGAAGAATTGTTGCCAGCTAAACATAGCTATCTTTTATTATTGATGCCCTGTACTGGATTAAGAATAATCTTAGATTTAATATTTGTTCAGTTGATACAACCTCCTACAAATAGGAGGCAGTGTTATCCTACTTTTACAGTTAAAGGAAACAAGGTCAGATAGATGAAATAACTTTCCAAAATCTCACTGGTGCAGAAATTAAGCCCCATGCATTTCTAGTATAACACAGAGCTTCTCTACACAGAACACATAGCATAATGTGTAGAGAAATCGAATCACTGAATTGTAAACCTGAAACTAATGTAATATTGTGTGTCAACTACATTTAAAAAAAGAAAAGTAAACAAAAACCCAATACACAGAGCTTCTGTTATGGTGGCATACAAAGTATGATTCAGTATGTATCATTTCTCATTTGAATGTAATGTATATAAGGGATTAAGATTTTAAAGACTTAGTGATTTACCAATGCACAGAATAGTGTGGATCTTTATCTTTTTACCCTGCTTATCCCTTAGTCTTGGACAAGTCATTTGTTCCCTCTGCCTCTCACATTTTTTACTTGAGAATACTCTATCCCTCAGGACATTATTTTTAGTAAGTTATAATGTAGATCTTGTTATTAGATTTAAGCTGGCTTAAAAGAAAAGGTAATGATTTGTAAGCCTATTTTGGGTTTGATAATGTTGTGACTTTGTGTGTCTACATATTCCTGTCATATGTTAATAGTTTCCTTAATAAAAATGATCCAAGACAAATCCTTAATAGCAGCAGCAGTAGCTGCATCTCTAAAGTGATTAACACGTAAGATAGCAAATCAGCACTGCCAAAAAAGGGGGGAGGGGCAAGATGCTGTGGGAGTAGGTTATTTGAAGAGGGAAGGGTTTATTCAACCTGAGTCTTGAAGGAAGCATGGGATAGATTTAGAGAAGGCATAATGAAGGTATAGAGCACTCTGAGGCAGGAGGAATACCATTCGGGGAAATATGTAGTACAAATTACACTCTGCTTAGATTTTAAAGTGTAGGAAAGAGATTATGTAGGAAATAAGGTGGGGTGAACAGATTGGGGTCAGTTTATGGTGGGTCTTGAATACTATTTGGGTATGTGGTATGTACGTTACCTGAGAAATAGGCATCAAAAGTTTTGATTTTTAAAGAAATGGTCAGATATCTTTAAAAAAATAAAACTTATTTTGAGAGAGAGTGCACGAGCAAGGAAGGGACAGAGAGAGAGAATCCCAAGCAGGCTCCTCTCTGTTAGTGGGGAGTCCAACTCAGGGCTTGAACCCATGAACCATGAGATCATGACCTGAGCCGAAATCG
Organism: Leopardus geoffroyi; assembly: GCF_018350155.1. Classification (NCBI taxonomy): domain Eukaryota; kingdom Metazoa; phylum Chordata; class Mammalia; order Carnivora; family Felidae; genus Leopardus; species Leopardus geoffroyi. The sequence continues at coordinate 173,161,315 of NC_059326.1, read as the reverse complement.
AATCAGATGCTTCACCGACTGAGCCACCCAGGCACCCCTAGTTTTTAAGGAAGATCATAACAGTATTGGAATTGTGCTAAATTGTGTTTCTATTTAAGCATTATTTTAAGGTCATTTATTCGGAATTTGAACTATTTTTTCGTAAATATAGTGTTAAATGCAGAGTGCCTATACTGTCATATATTAATTATCTAATTGAGTAAAAGTGATGGAAATAACATAACTTTTTAAGGAAATACAGGGAATAATACTATAGCAACTGGTTTTTGAATTGTTACTATAAGCCAGACACTTGGACAACTTTATGAAGCATGACTCCAGAAAGTCTTTGCTTTTAACCATTACGTTGTACTGTCTCTCAAAATAATGGCTTCACACTAGTAATTAAGATAAAAAAGAGAACCTTTGAATGTTGTTTAGGCTAGAGTCAGACTTGAATAGAGCAGGGAGAATAGGCTTCTAATTTCAACGTTTTGAAAGAATTTACTAGTTTCCATCTCCCCATTATCCATGGGAGATATGTTCCAAGACCCCCAGTGATGGCTAAAAACAGGGATAGGATCAAACTTTATATATTTTAATTTTAATAAAAAATTATTTTAGAACCGAACCCTATATTCACTGTGTTTTTCTATACTTATATACCTATGATGAAGTTTAATTTAGAAATTAGATACAGTAAGAGATTAACAACAATAATAATAACATAGAAAAATTACACCCATATACTGTAATAAAAGTTATGTGAATGTGGTCTGTCTTAATATCTTGCTGTACTATATTCATCCTTTTTAAAAAATTTTTATTTGAGTATAGTGGACACACAGTGTTATATTAGTGTCAGGTGTACAACATAGTGATTCAGCAACTCTATATGTTAAGCTTTTGTTCACTAGAAGTGTAGCTACTGTCACATGCAACTCTGTTACAATACCTTTGACCATATTCCCTGTGCTGTGCCTTTTATTCCTGTGACTTACTCATTACATAACCGGAAGACTGTATCTCCTATTCCCCTTCACTCATTTTGCCCCTCTCCTCCAATTCCTCCTTTCTGGCAATCATCAGTTCTCTGTATTTATAGGCCTGATTTTACTTTTTGTTTTGTTTATTTTATTTTTTAGATTTCATATATAAGTCAAATCATTATAATATTTGTCTTTCTCTCTTATGTCACTTATCATAATATCCTGTAGGTTTATCCATGTTGTTGGAAATAGCAAGACCTTAGTCCTTTTTTATGGCTGAGTAATATTCCATTGTATATATGTATACACAGCACAACTTCTTTATTCATCTATTGGTGGTGTATTTATCCTTCTTCCTGAGATGTTATGAGGTGATAAAATGCCTATGTTAGAAGTGATAATAGGCATTGAGATGAAACACTAGGCTACTATTGTCCTCCTGGGGATAATGTCAGGAAGAGGATCATCTGCTCCTGGACTGAGGTTGACCAAGGGTAACTGAAACCGTGGAAAGCAAAACTGTGGATAAGGGGAGACTCGTATCAGCTAACACTTACAGTGCTTACACATTGTCACTACTGGCACTTCACATAGTAATTTGTTTACATATTAGCTTATTCAGTACTTGTAATAGCCCTATGAAAGTAGGTACTATTGTTCCCATTTTACAGATGGTACAAATGAGGCATGGAAACAGGGCACTTTCATATTCTTTCAAGACAATTCAGGGGATGAAATGCTGATTTTGTTGGTGTACTTTTCTCAGTATTGCTAGGAAATTCTGCCCTGTTGCATTTCTCTGTTTTATTTTGCCCTACAAGGGAAATATGTGTTAAAATTTACTTCAAAATATTAAGCAAGCTGTACTAGAAAGTGTTGATTTGGACACTTTGAAATAGCCAAAAACCATGATTCTTGTGAGTTGATTTTATCTCAATAAAAAAATATACCTAAAAAACTATGCATGTAATTCATGTTGAGTGTCTAAAAATTAGAAAATGTAGATAGCCAAAAAAAACAACTGGCAATATCTAGCAGTCCAGTTAATCTTTGTGAATTCTGTCTTCCATACTTTTCCCTAAATAATTTGCATATGAAAATGTATATCTTTAAATTTGTAATCATTGTATACATGCCTTTTTATAACTTTTTTCACTGTGTCTATAAAATTTTTGTATAGTATTCCAGTGTATTGATGTTCTATAATTTATTGAGCTAAGACCCTTTTCAACATACAGATTATTTCCATTTTTTGGCTGTTTAAAAAGTAATGAGACTAAACTACATTTAAAGTATTACTTTTCTAAACTATACCATGTTCTTTCAAGCTGTTTCTGAGATTTCAGTTCTCTCCTTGGCTCAAGAAAAGGATATCAGGTAACTAGAAAATGTGTTGACAGCTGCAGAAGAACAGCATCAGTGGCTTTGCTTGTGTGATAGACTTTAGATTGTTCTTTTGGGTTTTTGTTTGTGTGAGAGAGAGGGAAATTGCAAACTGGGGAGAGGGGTGAGGTTAAGAGAGAGACTAGCAGGCTCCACACTCAGCATGGAGCCTGACAATGGGGCTCAGTCCCACAACCCTGGGATCATGATCTGAGCTGAAATCAAGAGTCGGATGCTTAATCTACTGAGCCACCCAGGCACCCAAACTTTAAGTTGTTCTTGATTGAGGAATATTTGGATTTCCCAAATTTTGGGGTAATATAAGTTATATTTAAATATGTGGAGGGGCGCCTGGGTGGCTCAGTCGGTGAAGTATCCGACTTCAGCTCAGTTCATGATCTCACCATTTGTGAGTTCGAGCCCTGCGTCAGGCCCTGTGCTAACAGCTCAGAGCCTGAAGCTTGCTTCAGATTGTGTGTCTCCCTCTCTCTTGGCCCCTCCCCTGCACACACTCTGTCTCTCTCTCTCTGTCTCAAAAATAAACAATGTAAAAAAATTAAAAAATTAAATGTTGTGGAAAATTCATTTGTATAGAATCCTTTCTAAGAAAATTCTGGTTTATCTTTTGAGAATAGTCATTGTAAAAGGCATTTGTACTGGAGTCAGGTTTGAATCCTCCGCTGTATTGCTATTTTAATACTAGTTTTATGAACGTAGACAAATGACTTCATTTCTGCCTCAGTTTTTTCATCCATAATATGGAGAAAAATACCCTTCTAGCCTATCCTTAGAAGCTACTGTGAGGTTATGAAATAATTATTTAAGTGTTCAGTGTCTGATTTTTGTGCCAAATGTAGCTAGCTAGATCACTACACTTAGTACAGTTATTTTATTTAACAATTCCTCAGTGTGTGCTGTGGTTGAGGTGCACTTTGAGTCCTTTTCAATTCTTTTTTTTAAACAATTTTTAATGTTTTACTTTATTTTTGAGAGAGAGGGAGGGAGTGGAGGGAGAGAGAGAGAGAGAGGGAGAGAGAGAGAGAAGGTGAGTGGGAGAGGGCAGAGAGAGAGGGAGACACAGAATCTGAAGCAGGCTCCAGGTTCTAACTGTCAGCACAGAGCCCGATGTGGGGCTTGAACTCATGAACCATGAGATTGTGACCTGAGCCAGTGTTGGATGCTTAACCAACCAACTCAGGTGCCCTGAGTCCTTTTCAATTCTGACTTGAATGAAATATTGTTGTGACACTGGGCTAGAAGGTTTTTTGTTTGGTTGGTTGGTTGGTGGTTTTTTTTTTTTTTTTTTTGGTCTGTCTTTGAAGGGGGACTGGGGACCCTAGAATGATTTTGAGTACTCACACATAATTGTGAAGACTTACATAGGAAATCGCTGGGATGTTTCTAACTTACTAATACAACATTAGAAGTAGGTTTCCATTTTCACTTGTGCTCAGAAAAGTTTAAGTTAGAGCTGAGAGAGAGGCTTTAGAGAGGAAGGTTTATCTGTGACCCTTCCCAGAATTTCTACCGTTACCAGGAAACCAAATTTGTTAGTGTACCCAGTGTCTAAATGGACTTACTGCAGCTCATATTCTCATGATGAGTAAATGTTGGGGAAAGAGATAATTCCATTGTACTGGGATATTTGTTTTGAAAGCCAGAGTACCTCCTTTCCAAAATCTGGATATTTGGGAGACTCATTGCTAATCTGAAGGTTGCTTAGAGAACTATGATTTCACAGTTTAATAGTCTGTGACTAACTTCTGATGTGCTGTTCTTTCCCATATTTAGTGGTATTCCCCATTTCCAAATCAGGGAGTTAAGGGGATAGAGACTGATTGCTGGTCATCTTTGAAGTAAAGATCTGTAATGTAGATATGTTTGACTATGTCAGGGGACCTGGCTGGCTCAGTAAGTGGAGCATGAGACTCTTGATCTCCAGTTTGTCAGTTCTGAACACCACATGGGTTAGGTGTAGAAATTACTTAAAAAAATTTTTTTAAATAAAAAAACAAATTTAAAAATTATCATTTATCTTTTTAAGACAAATGAGGTTTTGTGGATTAAGGACCCATAAGGTTTTTATTTTTTCAAGCCTTTATTTATTTTTTAATGTTTGTTTATTTTAAGAGAGAGTGTGTGTAGGGGAGGGACAGAGAGGGTGAGAGAGAATCCCAAGAGAGAGGGTGAGAGAGAATCCCAAGAATCTCTGCACTGTCTGGCAGATCCTGACTTGGGCTCAGTTTCATGAACTGTGAGATCATGACCTTACCAAAGATCAAGATTTGGATGCTTAACCAACTGAGCCACTCACGTGCCCCAAGGACCCATATGTTTTGACAGTTGCCAAAGTGGACAGAATAAGGCATCTAATTTTGCTGCTTAGGAAATGGCTTATTGTAGCCTGTTTCAGTTCAGTTAAAACATTTTTATTGAACATGTGTTTTGTCCCAGATAATGGAGATGTAGGAGTGGATGATACCTTGTCTTCTTGAAGTTTAGAGACTGGAATAGATAAATACAAATTCTAAATTCTGTATAATGGTAAACCAAGAGATAGGATAGGATATAGTAGACACTTAAGCACTTAGCCCAGCCAAGAGATAGGAGGTGATGGAAGTAAGGCTTTCTGAGAAGACCTAGGAGAAAGAGGAATTCCAGGCAGAAAGGAGATGGAAGGACAAAGAGTATGATCTAAAAGGGAAACTGTGGACAGCTTGGTGTAGTGTTAGCTTTTGAGGTAGGAATTGGTGGAATAGGAGATCGGAGACAGAAATATTATCTAGGTTCTAGCCTTATTTTACAGCTATTCTTACCTTGACTGTCACTATCTCTTGAAGTTTGTTTTGAGAAATTTGTTACTAATAATAAAACTAGTGATCTTTCTTCCCCAAGATGAGTACACCTCCCATCCCAGTCCCAGCTTAGGAGCTATAGTGTTTTACTTCGTTCATTTCTCTCTCCCAGAGAGACTGAGCTCCCAGAGGACTTGTTTGTTCCATCTCTATATTCAGTTATGTGCTAGTCAGAATATATTTTTGTCCTCTAGTGATGAACTATAGAAATGATCCCTGAAAGTGTAGTCTTGTCACTCATAACATTTATAAAATGCTTAAATATAAAGAAGTTTCCTTGAAAATAATTTACTAACATAATAATAAAGTGTGTCTTTCATAATTTTCACCCCCTAGAAACATCACTGTTTTTACCACTTTCCAAACTTAGTAAATATTTGAATGAGTGATCCAACATGAATTACTTAAACTAAATTTCATCAATTCAGCAAACATCTGGGCATCTACTATTATGTGACATGCTACAGAGACAGAGATAAGACCGTCATTTCTACTTAGGTTTTTTAGTATTGTTAAACAATATATCTTAAAATGACTGAGGAGTAATGGGAGAAATTAAAAAACCCATTTAGCCAGTTTTACTTGTTACATCTTTATTTATGTATTAAAAAAATTTTTTTTAATGTTTATTCATTTCTTGAGAGAAAGAGCATGAGCAGGGGTGGGGCAGAGAGATAGAAGACACAGAATCCGAAGCAGGTTCCAGGCTCTGAGCTGTCAGCACAGACCCTGACGTGGGGCTTAAACCACAAACCGTGAGATCATGACCTGAGCCGAAGTTGGATGCTCAACTGACTGAGCCACCCAGGTGCCCCTACTTGTTACATCTTTTTAACCAAGTTGCATAAAACAATTGCATGATTAAAGAATGTTTAAAGTGAAAAAAACCTCAGAATTCTGTACCTAACAATTACAGTTTTTGTATTTGTTTATTATGCAAGTTTTGTTTCCACAGTGGTAATACCAACTTTTTAGGAGCACCTGGGTGGCTCAGTCTATTCAGCTTCTGACTCCTGGTTTCAGCTCAGGTCATGATCTCATGGTTTGTGAGTTCCAGCCCTGGGTCAGGCTCTGCAGTGGTGGTGCAGAGCCTGCTTGGTATTCTCTTTTCCCCCTCTCTCTGCTGCTCCCCTGCTTACCCTCCCTCTCTCCCTCAAAATAAATAAATAAACTTAACAAACAAACAAACAAGAGTCGGGTGCTCAACCAACTGAGCCAGCCACCCCAGTGCCCCTTTTGTAATTAATTATTAGCTTAATTACACTATGGACAGGAAATATATTCCATATGATTCCAATCCTTTCAAATTGATTGAGATACACTTTATTGCTTAGGGCATGGTAAATATTTATAAACAGTCCCAATGCTAGAAAAAAAGGTTTATTTCAGGGTGCCTGGGTGGCTCAGTCATTTGAGCTTCTGACGTCGGCCTAGGTCATGATCTTGTTTGTGAGTTTGAGCCCCACGTTGGGATTCTCTTTCCCTCTCTCTTCCCCTCCCCCACTTGCCTGTGTGCCTTCTCTCTCTCTCTCTTTCTCTCTCTCTCTCTCTCTCTCTCTCTTTTGCTCTCTCTCTCTCCCTCTCTCTCCCTCTCTCTCCCTCTCTCTCCCTCTCCCTCCCTCTCCACCTCTCTCAAAAATAAAAATTTTTTTTTTGGGGATCTTTGTGGTTTTCTACATATAAGATCTGCAAATAGACATAATTTTACTTACTCATTTCAGATGTGGTTTCCTTTTATTTTTCTCGCCTAGTTGCTCTGACTAGGACATACAGGAATTTGCTGAATAGAAGTGGAGAAAGTAGGCATCCTTGCTATGTTCTTTATCTCAGAGGAAAGGCTTTCAGTCTTTCTCAATTAAGCATGATGTTCTCTTTGGGATTTTCATATATGACTTTTATTATGTTGATAGTTTCCGAATCCTAGTGTATGGGTTTTTATCATGAATGAGTGTTGAATTTTGCTAAATACTTTTTCTGCATCCATGGTCATGATCATGTGATTTTTTTCCCCATTCTGTTAATGAGGTATATTATATTTGCTGGTTTTATATGTTGAACATTCCTTGTCTTCCAGGAATATATCCCACTTGGTTATGATGTATGGTTTTTGTTGTTGTTGTTTGTTTTTATTAATTTTTTTGATTCCAGTTTAGTTAACCAGTTAAAAAAAAATTTTTTTTTAATGTTTATTTTTGAGAGAGAGAGACAAAGCGTGAGTTGGAGAGGGGCAGAGAGAGAAGGAGACACAGAATCCGAAGCAGGCTCCAGGCTCTGAGCTGTCAGCAGAGTCTGATCAGGGCTTGAACCCATGAACTGTGAGATCATGACCTGAGCTGAAGTCGGATGCTTAACTGACTGAGCCACCCAGCTGCCCCCCATTTGTTTTTTAATTGACATGTAATTGTTGTGTAACATTGTGTCATATAACAAAATAATGTTTTCATTTGATACTCTGTTTTTTAAATATAATTTTCAATTTGTTTTGCTAGTATTTTGTTAAAGATATTTGCATCAATGTTGGTAAAGGATATTGGTCTGTATTTTTCTTGTGGTGTCTTCATCTGGCTTTGGTATCAGAGAAATACTGGCCTCAAAGAATGAATTAGGGAGTATTCCTCCCTATTTAGTTTTTTGGAAAAGTTTGATAAGGTTGGGTGTTAGTTCTTATTTAAGTGTTTGATACAACTTCCCAGTGAAGCCATTAGATCCAGGGCTTTTCTTTGCTTTTTCTCTTTCTTTCTTTCTCTTTCTTTCTTTTTCTTTCTTTGCTTTTGTTTACTCATTACTGACTCTATCTCTTTGCTAGTTACAGGTTTATCCAAATATTGTTTCTGTGTCATTTAGTTTTGGTAGTTTTTGTTTTGAGGATTTAGGGTTTTATCTAGGTTATCTAATTTGTAGGCATACAGTTGTTCATCTTATTCTCCTAATCCTTTTTGTTTCTGTAGAATCAGTAGTGATGGCCACACTTTTATTTCTGATTTTAGTAATTTGAGTCTTTTTTATTGGTCTGCTAAAGATTTATGAGTTGTGTTGATCTTTTTAAAGAACCAGCTTTTGGTTTTGTCAATTTTTTTTTTTCTATTCTTGATTCTCTTAATTTTCCCTCTAATCTTCGTTGTTCTTTCTGCTTGCTTTAGGTGTAGTCTGCTGTTCCTTGCTAGCTTAAGGTGAAAGTTTAGGGTATTTGAGAGATTTAAAAAATATATACATGTCCTCAGCTATGAAATCCCTCTAAAACTGCTTTTGCTCTGTCTTTTAAGTTGTGGTATATTTTGTGTTCATTTTTTTTCAAAGTATTTTCTAATTTTCCACGTGAATTCTTTGACTTACTGGTTATTTAGTAGTATATTGTTTAATTTCCCAATTTCCCTTGTCTTTTTGGTTTCTAATTTCGTTCCATTGTGGTTGGAGAATATATTCTGTATTCCACTTATTTTAATTTTATTTTTGTGGCCTAATATATGGTCTATCCTTGAGAATGTTTATATATACTTACTTAGGAAGACTGTGTATTCTGTGGTTGTTTGGTAAAATGTTCTTCAGATGCCTCCTAGGCCTAGGCCTAGTGCTGTTCACCCCTTTTATGTTCTTAGTGATCTTCTGTCTAGTTCTCTCCATTACTCCATTACTGAAAGTGGGTTTTGAAGTCTCTGTTACTGTTTCTCTTTTTCTATATTTCTATGAGTTACTGCTTTATGAATTTGGGAGTCTGGTTTGTTGTATGTATATTTGTAATTGTTATACCTTCCTGTTAGATTGACATTTTGTCATTATACAATTTCCATGTTTGTCTCTAGTAACCTTCTTACCTTTAAGTATATTTTGTGATATTAATATAGAGAAGCTACCCCTTTTTGTTACTGTTTTTGTGTTATTTCCAACCTTTTGCTTTCAACTCCTTTTTTTGAATTTGATATAAAGTGTTTTGTAGACAGCATATAGTTGGATTATATTTTTTGTCCATTCTGCCAATCTCTGCCTTTGAATTGCAGGGCTTTTTTTATTTAAATTTTTTTTTATTTTAGAGAGAGAGAAAGTGGGATTGAGGGAGAGGGGCAGAGGGAGAAAAGAGAGAATCCCAAGCAGGCTCCACGCTCAGTGCAGAGTGAATGTAGGGCTTGATCCTGCAACCCTGGGCTCATGAGCTGAGCCAAAATCAAGAGTTGGATGCTCAACCATAAAGCCACTCAGGCAACCCTGAATTGTAGTTTTAAATCCCCATACATTTTATCTAAGTAGTGATAAGGTAGGATTGATGTCTGCCATTTTACTTTTAATGTATCTTATGGTCTTTTTGTTCCTCTGATTCTGTTACTATCTTCTTTTATGTTAAATAGATATTTTCGAGTGTAACATTTTAAGTGTCTTGTCATTTATATGATAGTGCCCCCTCCCTCCCTAAATACACACACAGTCGTTTTCTTAGTGGTTGCTCTGGTGAAGTAGTTAAGATTGCAATTAACATCTAAATTTGATGCAATGTGGTTTGTATTAATACCACATCAAGACATTCTTTATTCATGAAAATTTGAACTGTTGTCCTTTATTTCAGCTAAAGAGCTCTATAATAATTTCTTGTAAGGCAGATTTGCTAGGGACTCTCCTTTAAATGGAAATACATGCTTAAGTATTTTTTTTAGTAATAAAGTATATACCATGTTAGTTTGTGGAATCAGCTAGGCAGTACTTACTGAGTATCTATTCTTTACCAGGTACTGGGCTAAGTGTTAGATACAGGTAGGATGAGAAGCCAGTTCTTGATTGTGATTGAAGGAAATGCTTTAAAAATAGCACTGACAGGGTTTTACAGGAAATTTTACTGTTGAAATGACATGTTGCTGTCCATGAAAGACTGGAAATGGAGATTTTGAACCTGTTGGTTTTTAGATTTGATTTAAACACTTAAAAACAAGTTCTGGCCATATTCATTCAGTTGAAATTGGAAAAAATGTGTTGTATTAAAAAAAAAAAGCATGGTCTTTAGAATTAATCAGGTTTAAATTTTAGGTCTTTACAGTTGTGGTGTAACCTTTTCAATCCTCAGTTTCTTTTTTTTTTTTTTTTAACGTTTTTTTTCTTTTTTTATTTTTGGGAGAGAGAGAGAGACAGAGCATGAGCAGAGGAGGAGCAGAGAGAAAGGGAGACACAGATTTCAAGCAGGCTCCAGGCTCTGAGCTATCAGCACAGAGCCCAACGTGGGGCTTGAACCTGCAGACCGTGAGATCATGACCTGGGCTGAAGTCAGATGCTTAACCAACTGAGCCACCCAGGCACCCCAATCCTCAGTTTCTTTATATGTAAAATGGAGACATTGCCATTTCATCATGTGAGGATTAAACAAGATTATGTGTATTGGTTTCTGGGGCTGACATAATAAAGTGTCCCAAACTGGGTGGCTTAAATAGTAGAAATTTAATTGTCTCACGGTTCTGGAGGCTAGAAATTCAGTGTTAAGTTGTGGGCAAGGGTTGTTTTTTCCCTGAGGGTTGTCATATTTGTTCCAGGCCTCTCCTTAATGTCTATTTACCTCAAGAGTTCCTTAGTTGGTGGAAGGATTTTTCCCTGTGTCTTCCATCATCTTCCCTCTGTGTGTGTCTGTCTCTGTTTCCAAATTTTTCCTTTTCATAAGAACACAGTTATTTTGGATTAAGAATCACCCTAATTGACCTCATCTTGATTATCTGCAAAGACTCTATTTCCAAATGAGGTCTTGTGGGGTATTGTGGGGCATACTTTTGGGTAAGCACAGTTCACTTCAGTAGTGTATATAAAAAGACTTAGAACCATTGTATTTTTTCCAACTGTACATATACAGATATTAGGAAAAGCCATTCTGGAATGTGCCTGTCCTGCCTAAGTTCAGATGATATTTCTTCACTCTATTCTTCCTTGATATTCTCCAAGTGTGTTGGCATCAGGAATTCATCCTTGTGTCTCTTTAAAAAAAAATTTTTTTTTAATGTTTATTTTTGAGAGAGAGGGAGACAGAATCCAAAGCAGGCTCCAGGCTCTGAGCTGTCGGCACAGAGCCTGACATGGGGCTCAAACCCACAAACTGTGAGGTTATGACCTGAGCTAATGTCAGACACTTAACCGACTGAGCCACCCAGGCGCCCCCCCCCATCCTTGTGTCTCTTGTTCAGCTTTCTATTGTGGTTGTTAAGTAAGTTTGTATGCAGATAAATTATGGGTTTAACATTGGTTATTTGGAAGTTTTACTTTTCCAAGGTGAAATCTTTAAGCTCTTCTAAAGAGAAGGGTCATATTTTTCCTTATTATTTTCTCTGCTTCATGAATGCAGGCCTCTCTTTGGTCTGGAATCCTTGCCTGTGTCTAATTTTTTATGTGTTAAAGTTAGTTGGATTTGGTTGTTATTGTCTGTGAATAATATAATATTAACAATATGCATTTATATCGACATTTTCCGCTGTGTTTGCACACATTGTTTTATTTGGTTCTCATGGTTAATCAGTTAAGATAGCATTAGAAAGAGGCTGGCTCAGTCAGTAGAGCATGCGACTTGATCTCAGCATTGTGAGTTTGAGCCCCATGTTGGAAGTAGAGATTACTTAAAAATAAAATCTTAAAAAAAAAAAAAAAAAAAGAGCATGGGGGAAAATGAATGCTTCAAGTTTGTGACAATCTTTATCCATGATACCAAAAATTTAATGAGACTTTTTTTTTTTTTTTTTTTTGAGATAGCACCTGCACACAAGTGAGGAAGGGGCAGACAGGCAGGGAGGGAGAATCTTAAGTAGGCTCCTCGCTCAGAGTGAGCCCAACTCTGGGCTCGATCTCACAACTGTGAGATCATGACTTGAGCCAAATGCAAGAGTTGGATGCTTAATTGACTAAGCCACCCAGGTGCCCCAATGGAACAATTATTTGTGTTTCTCACTGACTTTGTTATTTTTTAAAATCATCATTATAGTTTCAGTGTGGTTTCTGAATGGTTACATTATATGTGTGAGTGTGTGTTACATCTTCATTATTCCATAACTTCATCTGCACTTTGCATATTTCATTGAGTTGTCAGCATATTTCATTTAACAGGTCTCTTGTTGGACGTTAACTTTTTGTTGTCATAAATAGCTACTTGAGGGGCGCCTGGGTGGCTCAGTCGGTTAAGCGTCCGACTTCCGCTCAGGTCACGATCTCGCGGTCCGCGGGTTCGAGCCCCGCGTCAGGCTCTGGGCTGACGGCTCAGAGCCTGGAGCCTGCTTCTTCTGTGTCTCCCTCTCTCTCTGCCCCTCCCCCATTCATGCTGTGTCTCTCTCTGTCTCAAAAATAAATAAACGTTAAAAAAAAAAAATTAAAAAAAAAAATAAATAGCTACTTGAAGTATTTTTCTACAATTCATTTACTTTTTGAGTTTTTCCTTTGGGTTACAATATTAGGAATAGAATTGTTTTCATTTTGATAGTTCATGGTAGAGCAGGTGTTTCTTGATTCTATAGCTTAGGAAACAGGTTGAATTAAGTGACTTAAGATAACATAATTTGTAATAGAGTCAGAAGACAGAACTCATTACTACTTTGTCTGGTTATGTGATTCAGCTTCTGGCTTTACCTAATACCACTTATGTTATGTTCCTTCCTTGCTATTAAAAGTATATTTTTGGGATGCCTGGGTGGCTCAGTCATTTGAGTGTCCAAATCTTGAATTTGGCTCAGTTCATGATCTCAGGGTTCCTGGGATCGGGCCCTGCACTGGGCTCTGCACTAACAGCACAGAGCCTTCTTCAGATTCTCTCTCTGCCTTTCGTCTACTCACATATTCTTTCTCTCTTCCTCAAAAATAAACATTAAAAAAATGTTTTTTAAAAAATTGCTTGTTGAGATATGGTTGACATTTGAAGGCATGTGTTTTATGGCTATACTTCTGATAATATCACTTTTTTGAAGTAACATGAGGAAGACTGAACCAATATCATGTCATAGATTGATTATGGCTTAGTTTATCATAAAACATATAATAGTCATAGGGTTTTATTGTTACTGGATGATAAGGCAGTGGTTGAGAGTTTGGGCTGTGGCATTGGACTACCCAGATTTGAATCCTGGCTCTGCCACTTGCTAAATAGCATATGACCATAGGCATGTAGTAAAATAAGAGTAGTAATACAGTATTTACCTTAAGAGAATTAAAAAATGTGTGTCTAGCACATAGCAAACAAGCAAATGTTAGCTACTATTTTTAAAGTGATTTAGGACTTGAATAAATCAGCCAATATAATATTTAGCAATGATTGCCAAATAAATGATCATAAATTATATGGGAACCTACTCAAATTGTAGTTTTTAGTACAGGCAAATAAAAAATTTGTTTTCCCATCCTGTCTTCGTATCTTGGTTTTAAAGTTTCAAAGTTTGAAAGCCAAGTTTCAAACCTTTTTTTCCTGATAACTTACAAACTAATAACAGGCAAAAATGGCCTTTTTTTTTTTTCCTTTCAAAGCATAACATGTAGTTTGTCTTATTTCCCAGTAACTCTATACTTGTAGAACTAATTACAATATTTTCAATAAGGGCATTCCATGGGATTTAACTTCTGTCAAATTATTGTCAAGTTTATTTATTTTCAGAGACAGAGACAGGGTGAGCAGGGAAGGGGGGGGGAGAGAGAGGGGGAGAGAATTCCAAGTAGGCTCTGCGCTGCCAGCACAGAGCCCAATGGAGGGCTTGAACTCAAGAACCATGAGATCATGACCTGAGCCAAAATCAAGAGTTTGATGCTTAACCCACTGAGCCACCCGGGCAGCCCTGAAAACAGAGTCTTAAAGTTGAATTGGCTGGGGTGCCTGGGTGGCGCAGTCGGTTGAGCGTCCGACTTCAGCCAGGTCACGATCTCGCGGTCCGTGAGTTCGAGCCCCGCGTCAGGCTCTGGGCTGATGGCTCGGAGCCTGGAGCCTGTTTCCGATTCTGTGTCTCCCTCTCTCTCTGCCCCTCCCCCGTTCATGCTCTGTCTCTCTCTGTCCCAAAAATAAATAAACGTTGAAAAAAAAAAAAAGTTGAATTGGTAACTTACAAGTCATTGGATTGAGCTCAATTCTTTGATTTCCTTGAGGTGGAGTATTATTCATTTGAATACTCAATTTATTTGAATGATTTCAGTCAGTTCATTTAGCATACTCTTTATTGAATCCTTAATTCATTTTAGGCATTAAGGAGGGAAGATTGAGTCTGGAGGAGGAGCTCACCAAACCTTTTTCAAGACATGGCACTTTCAGAAATTTGTATGTCTCCTTGAAGTAAATGGGAGAGGTTGATCTTTGTCCAAGTACCCTAGGAGCTTCTTTTGGCTACCTAGGAATATCTCAGTGCACTTACAACTCCTTTGGTGTTGTGGGAAGCTCAGTCCTACTGAACACAAAGCTGTCTTCATCTTAAGCAAGAGGTCTGCTTATGGTGTGTTAAAGGCACAGGCATGGGTTTAGAGCTTAGATGGAGGATGTTGGATTGCAGATAAATTAGGCATATTATTTTTGGAGAAAAGATGCAGCTAGAGTCTCTACATTAGACAAGTCCAAGAAGCTTGATTTGTATTCTTTTTATTCTACATGAATGGTGTTCCTTGGAGTTGTGCAGTATACCGTTCTGCAGGTCCAAAGTCTGGGTCAGTTGCATTGACACTGCTAGAGCTTAGCCTGTAGCATTCAGGATTATTTCATTAGAGCCATTATTGTTATGTAATTAATAGGAATGTGTATGTTTGAGAAGGATGTCAAATATAACCTGCAGAAGGGATCATAGTCTACCTGCCTCCCCCCCCCCCCATTTTATTGAGATATAATTGACATGTATTTGGGACAACATAGTCCCTTGACATTATTTCTAAATTCTTTTTATAATCTTCCCGCTCTCACCTAGCCATGTTGTGATGCAAAGACTAGGGCAAAAACATCTTCTAGGAATGATTCTGTGTCTTTTTTCAGTTTTTAGGTTTTTATAGTTCAAAATAATTACTTTTTTTCTTTATGAATGTAGGTAGATTACTTACATAAAATAAATATAAGTTAAGAGCTGCTACTGTATAAAGGGCTGTGTTATGAACAATTAAGACAATTTAGTTCTTTGTAATTGCTGTTAAGCTGGTCGTATTCATCTAGAATTCTGTGCATTGCTTTCTCAGAAGGCTAATAGTAAAATAGTACACCATTTCAAAGGTTTTGATTCTTACTGATGACCCATGTTTTGTCTGTCTAAAGTGTCAACCCAAGAAAAAGTCTACGCCATTGAAGTATGAAGTTGGAGATCTCATCTGGGCAAAATTCAAGAGACGCCCATGGTGGCCCTGCAGGATTTGTTCTGATCCATTGATTAACACACATTCAAAAATGAAAGGTAATACTAGTAGTTGATTATATGTTATAAAATACAGTATGGAATAAAAAATTTGTAGCTATCTTTAGTAATACTCCATTTTTACCTTTGAGTATTTTGTGGATGAATTGTTGTTAATATATTTTACCTTTTTGAATTTTTTTAAAGTTTTAGTTTATGATTTAAAAATTCAGTTATTCCATTTATAGATGCCAGGAAAATGTTAGGTTTATTACCTAAAGTTCCACATTGTCACTTTGAGAATCTACCTCAGTCTTTAGGTTTGTATCTTTGCTGTTAAGTTTTCAAGCTGAAACAATTATAATGAAGGCTTATGAATTACTTTGAATTTTAAAATCTTGATTTAGAGTATTCCCTTTAATTACTGTACTTTGTTTCTTATTCGCCTTGTTTGAATATCAGATATCTTTTTTTTTTTTTTAATGTTTATTCTTGAGAGAGAGGGGACAGAGAATCTGAAGCAGGCTCCAGGCTCTGAGCTTTCAGCACAGAGCCCAGTGTGGCACCTCAAAATCATGAGCCGTGAGATGAAGTCAGATCCTTAACCGACTGAGCCACCCAGGCGCCCCATAAATATCAGTATCTTTAAAATAATGTAAGGTGGGGGCCAGAACTTGATCTTAAGCTGCCTTTTTTCTATTAAGATGTTCTGTGATTTAATTTTAATTTTAATATATGTGTATTTTAGTTTTTGCATAGGTCATATATTCACAATATCTAAAAAATCAACTCCCTCCTTTTCTCTGATCTGCTGTTTCAAAAAGAGTAACCAGTTGTTTTTAATATTTCTTTCTATAAATCCAAGTATATATTCTCATCTTTATTCTAACACAAATGTAGCACTTTTTGTTGTTGTTGTTGTTGTTCATGTTCTACAGCTTACTTTTTTTGCTTGTTAGAGGTTTTCCATGTTAGTGCATTGAAGACTGTCTTTTTTAATTTTTTAAATGTTTATTTTTTATTTTTTTATTTTTTTAAATTTTTTTTTTCAACGTTTATTTATTTTTGGGACAGAGAGAGACAGAGCATGAACGGGGGAGGGGCAGAGAGAGAGGGAGACACAGAATCGGAAACAGGCTCCAGGCTCTGAGCCATCAGCCCAGAGCCCGACGCGGGGCTCGAACTCACGGACCGCGAGATCGTGACCTGGCTGAAGTCGGACGCTTAACCGACTGCGCCACCCAGGCGCCCCTTAAATGTTTATTTTTGAGAGAGAGAGCGAACGAGTGTGCATGCGAGAGCTAGCGCTAGCTGGGGAGGGGCAGAGAGAGGGAGATACAGAATCTAAAAGCAAGCTCCAGACACTGAGCTGTCAGCACAGAGCTCAATGCAGGGCTCAAACTCATGAACCACGAGATCGCATGAACTGTGAGATCATGACATGAGCCAAAGTTGGACACTTAACTAACTGAGCCACCCAGGCGCCCCAGTTTCTCTCTCTCTCTTTTTTAACAGCTGCATAGTTTTCCACTTTTTGAATATGCTGTACTTTATATAACCATTTTCCTGTTGATGGACGTTTAGGTTGTTTCTGATCTTGTGTTGTAAAGCCTATACATGCATATTTACATAAATATGTACATAACATAAATGTGTCTCTGCACACACAACAGTGTCAAGAATAACTTCCACATATGCATGTCTGTCTGTAGGATGATTTACCAAAAGTGGGATTAATTGCAGGATTTGATTTTATATTTTGAATATTGAGGTATACCTAAAGACCTTTATAGGTTTTTTGTTTTATTCATCTGTAAATCTGAAGCCTAAAGACCTACTGTTTTTTGTTTTATTCATCTGAATTTTTAAAAGTATTTATTTTGAGAGAGAGAGAGCAGGAGAGGGGCAGAGAGAAACAAAGAATCCCAAGCAGGCTCTACACTGTCAGCGCACAGCCTGACATGGGCTCAAACTCGTGAACTGCGAGATCATGACCCCAGCTGAAATCAAGAGTTGGATCTTTAACCAGTTGAGCCCCCCAGGCAGTCCAGCTCACTGCTTTTTAAATATCTTATTCTTTGTGGCTTGTTTGGATATTTAAGTACTACTAGTAGAAAATTATTTTATTCCTCCCCCTCTGCTCTTACTTGTTGTATTATTCTATGCACCCTAATTGGGTCCATGCCATTTATTCAACAATTTCTAGCTATATTGTACAGTTAGTGTGCTAGGTATTGTGATCCATTAATGGGCAAAACATCAGTCCTGCTTGCCCTTTTATATAATTAGAATCCAGTTAAAGAGATAAGATAACAACAAATAATCAGGCAAATAATTACTTAACTGAGAAGTGTGTCCAAACTGGTGTACAATTAGTGATATAGCAGGGGTACCTAATTTGGACTTGTGGTGCAGGATATTCAGAGGCAGTTATGTTAGTAAAGTTATCTTTGATCTGAGACTTGAGAGGATGAGTTGGCATTAACTAGGAAAAGAAGGAGATGATTGTTCCAGGCACAGAAAATAATGTGTACTCTGGCTTTGAGTGGTCTTCCACCCATAGAGTGATGGAAGGTGGCACAGTATGAAGCTGGGAAAGTTGATATGAGTCAAATCATGTAGCATCTTTTAGACTTAAAATTTTAAACTTTATTCTTAATTTTTTTTAATGTTTATTTATTTTTGAGAGAGAAAGAGACAGTGTAATCGGGGAAGGGGCAGAGAGAGGGAGATACAGAATCTGAAGCAGGCTCCAGGCTCCAAGTTGTCAGCACAGAGCCTGACGCGGGGCTCAAACTCACGAACCGGGAGATCATGACCCGAGCTGAAGTGGGATGCTCAACCGACTAAGCCCCTCACGCATTCCTGTACTTTATTCTTAGAACAGTGTGATGCCATTAAAGGGCTATGAGCAGAAGATGATGTGATTTGATATGTGTTTTGTAAACTTTTCTATGACTGCAGTGTAGAAAATGGATTGGAAGAGGTTATAAATAAGTAAGAGCAAATTGCTAAAAGGGTCATTGCAGTAATTATGGTGAGGCGAATATGGTGAATAGAGAATAAAGAACAACTTAGGAGATAAATCTATATGATTTGGTAATGGGTGGGTAATGAGGAGTGAGGGAGAATAAAGTGTTGAGGTTTCTGTATCTTTGGATGGCTCCCAAGATTTTATCTTCACCAGTACATCAGTAGTGGTGCCATTTAGTGAGAACACTGAAACATCCATAAGGTGACATCTGCTTGTTGTTAACTGAAGCCATGAACAAGGCATGGATGAGATGGCTTGTGACAAAATGTACAGTGAAAAATAGGGTGGCTTTGCGGAAGCCATTATTTGAGGCCTGTATGTAGCTACTAAGCTTGGAAGAGAGATGGAGGAAAAAGCAGAGATGGAAGCGGAAATCCAGGATTATTTGGTATGTGGTACTGGTGACTAGTATGTTTTACAAAGGAAGATGTGATTGATTTGGTTGAACTTTGCCTGGAGAGCAAATAAAATGTCCATTAGGTGTAAGGGGGTTGGAGATCAGTGATGTTTTTGGTGTTATGTTGTGGCTGAAGTTAGATTAGACTGGAAATGGAGACAAAGGTAGAGAAGTGGAGATGCGACAGGTAGAAAGATATATGGGGTCCAGAAGAATTGCTAAAAGTGGGGATGATCATGTTAGTAGTGCTGATGAGAAGAGTCCTGGAGATAGAGGGTATTGACAGGAGTTGTAAGGGATCAAAGACAGGATCATAACAGGATTTCGGGAAAAGGAAGAGGTAGATGGGAGTCGTATCACAGTGAGAAATTGGCCTCGGTGGGAGGAGAGGTAGCATCCTTAACACTAGGGGAGGGCAAGGGTGCAGTGACTGGAGGTTTGGTGTAGTATACTTGAGGATTCCTGTCCGGCCTGTTTCTTGTGAGTCAAGAATGTGATCACACCAGAGAGCAAGTGCCATTACTGACTGGAAAATACCATGTTTTATTTTTGCACTATAAAAAGGTTAAAACTCTTAAATTCAAGACAGCTTCCTATTGACAAAATGACAAAACATGTTAAAATGGATCTATTTAACCTTACAGCTAGTTATCTCATAATATGTCTCCCCCCCCCCTTTTTTTTTTTTGGTAATTTTTACTTTTGTTTTCATTTCCCTATATTTATGGCCAGCTGTAGTCAGCCAAGTTCTGGAATCCTAATTATTACTCTTAGTAGTTAACGCTCCATTTTTCTTTGAACATGCTCTTTTTTTTTATTTTTTATTTTTTGCTTGTCTCCTTCATAACACATCAACTGGTGGAATCACCTGTCTTGCCATTGACCCTGCCTAGTAATAGGACATTTTGGATAGACTGCTGTCAAAGTTACCTGTTTCCCACCACACTGAAAATATGACCAGTATTAATGTCTGACTGTTTTGTAGTGGTATAATTTCCCCTTCCTACCTTTTGTTTTGAATATTTCAAACCTATAGACAAATTGAAGAATAGCACAATGAACACCCATATACACTTTACTTAGGCTCAACAGTTACTACTTTGTATCACTTTTTAGTTGATACCAGTGAAAAATTAAAAATTGTACTTCAGTGTTCATATTATTGTGCTCATTCATGTTTATTGTTTTCTTAGCAAAGCCAAATGTTTCAAATGGTATTAGAAAAACCCACATTTGGGGCGCCTGGGTGGCGCAGTCGGTTAAGCGTCCGACTTCAGCCAGGTCACGATCTCGCGGTCCGTGAGTTCGAGCCCCGCGTCGGGCTCTGGGCTGATGGCTCAGAGCCTGGAGCCTGTTTCCGATTCTGTGTCTCCCTCTCTCTCTGCCCCTCCCCCATTCATGCTCTGTCTCTCTCTGTCCCAAAAATAAATAAACGTTGAAAAAAAAAAATTAAAAAAAAAAAAAAAAAGAAAAACCCACATTTTTTTTTAAAGCTTTTTTATTTATTTTGAGGGAGAGAGCGAGCGAGAGAGAGAATGAGCAGGAGAGGGGCAGAGAGATGGAGAAACAAAATCCTATGCAGGCTCAGCACTGTCAGCTTAGAGCCTGACACAGGGCTCAACTCATGAACCCATGAGATCATGACGTGAGCTGAAATCTGGAGTTGGTCGTTTAACCGACTAAGTCACCCAGGTGCCCCAGAAAACCCAAATTTTTATAAAATCACTTTTAGAAGTCATTGTTTACTTATGTTATATACAGTGCATATGATTAAAAAAGTCAAGTGGTTAATTTTGTAAGCCTTGTTTAGAAAACAGTCTGCTCTTTCTATACCCTCTCTTTAAGCTTTAACTGTCAGCTGGATCTTTTGAAAGTTAATTTCTGTATCTCAAAGTTCCTTCTGGATTACTTTTTACTTCTCACTATAGAAGTTGTGGATTAATCATTTTAATCCTTGCTTTGGGCCTTAACCTCTCACCAACCTCCAGCATCCTGCTATCTTACCTGTTATAATTTTGGTTAGGAATTTAGTGTTATCATGTTAACAGTATACACAGCTTAGCCATGTAATGTCCTGTGCTTACTTTGCCCTCACAACCTTTTGATTTTTCTGCAGTTATATGTGTGTGTGTGTGTGTGTGTGTGTGTGTGTTGGTGACGGAGAGGGTTCTTAATTTATTATGAATTCATAGTAAAACTCTCCTAGTTTTAATTTTTTCCACGTGATCTGATACATTGGTTGTCATTTTCATCATCTTTTGGAAACCTCACCTAGAGCCTTAGGCTGTTGACCCTTGAACAACAGAGATTTGAAATGTTTGGGTCCTTATGTAATCTTTTACACACAGATGTTTTTCAGTAAATATACTATAGTACTGTAAATTTATTTTGTCTTCCTTATGGATTTTCTCTCTCTTTTAATGTTTATTTATTTTGAAGGAGAGAGTGGGGGAGGGGCAGAGACAGAGGGGGAGAGAGAGAATCCTAAGCAGGCTAAGCACTGTCAGCACAGAGTTTAATGTGGGGCTCCATCCCATGAACTATGAGATCATGACCTGAGCCAAAACCAAGAGTCGATGCTTAACTGACTGAGCCACTCAGGTGCCTAATGATCTCTACTTTTTCTTTTTTTAAAATGTTTATTCATTTTTGAGAGAGAGAGAGCGTGAGTGGGGGAGGAGCAGAGAGAGAGAGAGAGACAGATAGACAGAATCCCAGCTGTCATCACAGAGCCCGACACGGGGCTTGAACTCACAGACCACGAGATCATGATCTGAGCCGAAGTCAGATGGTCAACTGAGCCACTCAGGGGCCCCTGATCTCTGCTTTTTTAAAAAGTGAATGTTTATGGTATTGCAATTCTCATGTTCTTTTACCATAATCTGTTTGTATTCTCTTAACCCACCAGGCTCTGAGTTTTCTTTTTTTGTCCTCTTTACAGTTCTGGCACATTATAATGTGTTGTTTGAATTTACTTGTTTATATGGGAGAATTATTTACTTCTCAATTGACTTTCTGAACTTATATATAGGTACATATATGTCTTACCAATTTTTAAAAATATTTTTTAATGTTTATTTATTTTTGAAAGAGAGAGAGAGAGACACACACAGAGCATGAGCAGGGGAGGGGCAGAGAGAGAGGGATACACAGAATCCGAAGCAGGCTCCAGGCTCTGAGCTGTCAGCACAGAGCCCATTGCAGGTCTCCAACTCATTAACTGCGAGGTTGTGACCTGAACCAAAGTCAGATGCTTAACTGACTGAGCCACCCAGGCACCCAGTATCTTACCAGTTTTTTATTTTATTTTTTTATTTTATGTTATTTTATGTTATTTTTAAAATTGTTTGTTTATTTTTGAGAGAGAGCGCACGAGTGAGCACGAGTGGGGAAAGGGCAGAGAGAGAGAGAGACAGAATCCAAAGCAGGCTCCAGGCTCTAGGCTCTGAGCTGCCAGCAGAGCCCCAAGCAGGGCTTGAACTCACAGACAACGAGATCTTAACCTGAGCCAAAGTCTGACGTTCAACCGACTAAGCCACCCAGGTGCCCCTCTTACCAGGTTTTTAAAAATGTTGTTTTAGAGAGGGGGAGAGAGAGAGAGAGAGAGAGAGAGCGCACAAGTGGGGGAGGGGCAGAGAGGGGGAAACAATCTGAAGCAGGCCCCAGGCTCTGAGCTGTCAGCACAGAGCCCGATGTGGGGCTCGAACCCATGAACTCATGAATGTGGGGCTGAGCTTAACCAGCTGAGCCACCCAGGCACCCCTATATCTTACCAATTTTAATCCCCCTTTATAGGTGGTTTCTATTCAAAGGATTTAATCTATTCAAAGGATTTAATTTAAGTAGGTAGAGACTATAAGGAGTTTAACCTTTTTCATAGAATTGTTTTTGAAATGGACTAAAAAACAAAATTTGACCATGTAATTTTTTTATTAAGCTATATTTTTATAGAAACGCAGGCATTGCAACTAAAGTTTATGAGAGCTCATAGGTACTCTTCATTCTTTGGTTATGTAGCTTTGAAATTAGCATGTATAAAAAAGTTGCCATTGAAATTTACTTGATATTTTGGCTCTTCCAGTTACTATGGAGACCTTAGTTTTGTTCTAAAGTTCAGTTTATAAATTTCCTCTCCCTTTCTTTCTTCTTTCCTTTTTCCTTTTATTCTCTTTTTGTTTTTCCTTTCTTCTCTTCTCACTCCTTCTCCCTCTGTTCTTTCTTTTTCCTTCCTTCCTTCCTTCCTTCTCTATTCTGAAGGAAGTAGGCTTTTCCTTATTTTTTATTGAAAGAGATGTTTGTATTTTTTGTGTTTTAAAAAATGGTTAAGGGAATTAGTTGTGAGTTCCTGTATAAATGAATTTGTATATTAGATGATTTCCTTTTCTAAAAAGAGACAAATCATTACACCTTGTATAGTCCTGGTATATTTCTTTTGTGAGATTTTTTACTGCTATGAAAAATGCCAAAATGCTAAGTATGGATGGAAGATACATATACTAGGTAAATTTGCTTATAATCTTTTCTGAACAAGATCTGTATTTTTGTTGTTGTTGTTAATTGTATGCTTAGAATTCTGGACAACTAAGAAACTAGAATAAACTAGAAACTAGAATAACTGGATATATTTTTATTTTTATTGCTCTTGGGCTTTTTTTTTTTTTTTAATTTCAGTATTTTGAAGTATCAAGTTCTGCTTTCTCTGTAAAGCCAGTGTTTCACTCTGAATTTGCCTTCTCTGAAGTTATTTACTTACTGTGTCTATAAAATGGGGATTGTACTACTTATTTCTTAGAGTTGGTTGTTGTGAGGACTAAGACTCTTTGCAAAGTACCTAGTGTAAATGAGTGCCTGGTCAAGAGTACCCATTCCATAAATGTTAGCATATCATATGTGGCATAGTGTTGAAGAATTTTTTTTTTCCCCTCCATTATATTTTAGCAAAGTGTTTTAAAGTTTGTTTGGTGGTTAGTTCTTACTAATTATTTTATTTCTGGTGCTGAGTCTTATTAAATGCCCTTTGTATTTTCTGGTAAGAAGGGTATAAGACTTTTATAGATTGTTGGTAGTGGGAACTTGATTCCTATATTAATTTGTTCTATGATTAACAACTAATCGATCTCTCACAGGTTTGGAATATATAGTATATCAAGTGACCAAACTATTGAAGTTCTTTCAGAAACTCTTGGGCATTTTCTTGCCACATGAATTGAAATATTTAAAATTTTCCTTCTTTCTGACCTGTCTTAGAGTTGATTGTTCTATAGGTTTTCTAACACTTTTTCTTCTTCTTTTTTTCAAATAGAGATTTCTTTGGCAATAATTGCATGGCGCTTCTCTTGATGATGAACAGTCATCTTTTTAAAGTAATGACACTGGTTCTTATCTTTATCTAGTTTCAAACCGGAGGCCCTATCGACAGTACTACGTGGAGGCTTTTGGGGACCCTTCAGAGAGAGCCTGGGTGGCTGGAAAAGCAATCGTCATGTTTGAAGGCAGACATCAATTTGAAGAGCTACCTGTTCTTAGGAGAAGAGGAAAGCAGAAAGAAAAAGGATATAGGCATAAGGTAAAAAAAAAAAAAAAAAAAAAAAAAAAAAAAAAAAAAAAAAGCCTCTCAAACTGTCTTTTTTGTGGTGGGCAGGGAGAAGGCAAGGAAGAAGTATTATATTTTGAAATACAAGTTCTTTCCTTTGGTTATCGGATATTTGTGAGAAAATAGCTGAAAGCAATAATTTTTGCAGGCATGAAATAGGGCTAGCCTTCCAAATATTTATACTTGATTTTTTTGAGAAAGGATTTCAGATAACTGTTACCATGTCACTTAGATGTGACAGTATAAAATAACATGACCAGTCTTCTTTGGTCATATCTTTTGTAAGAAGAACATGGTCATTGAGATGAAATACTCTACTTCTCACTCTCTGGATTAATTATTTCTCTTTAAAATGAGAAATGTAAAGCTGCAAACATTTTTCTTTGTTGTCTTGGGTTTATTTGTTTTTGTTTAGTCACCTGGTGCTCCTCAATCCCTATCACCTATTTCATCCATCCCCCAGCTCACCTCCCTTTTGGTAACCATCAGTTTGTTCTCTATAGTTTAAAGAGTCTGTTTCTTTTTGTCTCTCTTTCTCTTTTTACCCCATTGCTCTTTTGTTTCTTAAATTCCACATGAGTGAAATCTTAGGGGATTTGTCTCTCTGACTGACTTATTTCACTTAGCGTTACACTCTAGCTCCATCCATGGTGTTGCATATGCTGTTTTTTGTTTTTTGTATGTGTTTGTTGACACTTAAGGTTGCATTTTCATAATCAGTTTTTTTTTTATTTTTTAAATTTTTTAATGTTTGTTTATTTTCGAGAGAGGGAGAGTGCAAGCAGGGGAGGAGCATAGAGAGAGGGAGACAGAGGAACTGAAGCGGGCACTGTGCTGACAGTAGAGAGCCCACTGTGGGGCTCGAACCCACAAGCCATAAGATCATGACCTGAGCCAAAGTCCGATGCTTAACCGACTTGAGCTACCCAGGGTCCCCCCTCACCCCCCCTCCTCCACTCCCCAGTAATATTTTAATAAAGAGCATTGTTTTTTTCCATTTGCTTGATGATTTGTGTTAACGTTGGCTGAATAAAATTTGGTTTATTTCTTTTACTATTCCTTTATTGTCAGTCCTAGAAGGTGAAATAGTTCACTAGGGCTTTCAGGTTTTGGAAAGTTGATTAATTCTTATCACAGTCATGAGAATTAATGAATGTGTACTTGAGTGTAAAATAAACTAGATGGTCAGCTCATTGCTTTATAAGAGGAGGCTACCTATCCAGTGACTTGAATTTTTACATGCTCAGTGAAACACCCCTTTTACAAGTATTAAAGTATAGTTAGCTGATAACTGGAACCTTGCCTAATATCTCTTGTATAAAGCCAAGGAGGTAAGTAAATGTTTGAAAAAATAGGTGTATTGCATGGAGCATCAGTGTCTCCATGTTGTGAGGAATCAAGAAAGGAACATCTGTAATACCCAAGGTTTTTTGTTGTCTCTGGGCTACATGATTAAGCCTAGGAGACTGCTTGGTTATAATTCAGATTTTATGTAACATGTGTAGAACAATCAGATACATCACCAGAAATAAAAGGGCTTAGTGATAACCAGAAGTTCAAATTTAGGGTTCCTAGGGTGGATCTGACCTCATTTCACCTTTCTTTGTTTTTCCATGTTCATCTTCTTTAGCCTTTTGCTTTTTCTTTTATACAACTGAGCAAGTGCTTGACCTTTATAAGTCAGGAAGAAAATAAGTCCTTATTTTAAAGTGTGGAGGCGTAGGTAGGAAGAGTCTGATTATTCCTTGATTTAGTAATGTCATGTGCATGAGTAATGCAATCCTGGTTAATGATCCACTCTTTTATTCTTTATTTTATGGGAGAGTGGAGGGTGTATAGGATTAATCTTTCCTCTAACGATAGATCTTAATGGTAGAAATAGTTTTGAGGAGTCCCCCCATTTGTTAGGCTTTGGGTGAGCAATGGGTGCTAACCACCTGGCTAGTACCATAAAAGTGTCTTGATTCACCTGGGTGGCTCAGTCGGTTAAGCATCCGACTCTTGATTTGGGGTCAGATATGATCCCACTGTTTGTGGGTTTGAGCCCTGCATTGGGCTCTGCACTGGCAGCGCAGACCCTGCTTGTGATTCTCTCTCTCTCCCTCTTTGCCCTTCCCCTGCTTGCTTTCTCTCTCGAAATACATAAATGAATATTAAAAAATTTTTTTTCAAAAAGTGCCTTGAAGAAATTATAAGGCTTGAAAAAGCTTATTTGAGAGGTCTTCACTGATAATCTCCCTGTTCCCTTTCACATTTTTTTTGATAAGTTACAATCTTTTTCTCCTTTAAATTTAAGGTTCCTCAGAAAATTTTGAGTAAATGGGAAGCCAGTGTTGGTCTTGCTGAACAGTATGATGTTCCCAAAGGGTCGAAGAACCGAAGATGTGTCACCAGTTCAATCAAGTTGGACAGTGAGGAGGACATGCCATTTGAGGACTGTACAAATGATCCTGAATCAGAACATGACCTGTTACTTAATGGCTGCTTGAAATCTCTGGCTTTTGACTCAGAACATTCTGCAGATGAGAAGGAAAAGCCTTGTGCTAAGTCTCGAGCCAGAAAGAGTTCTGATAATCCAAAAAGGACTAGTATGAAAAAGGGCCACATACAATTTGAAGCACATAAGGAAGAACGAAGGGGAAAGATTCCAGAGAACCTTGGCCTAAACTTTATTTCTGGGGATGTATCTGATAAGCAGGCCTCTAATGAACTTTCCAGGATAGCAAACAGCCTCACAGGGTCCAGCACTGCCCCAGGAAATTTCCTGTTTTCTTCTTGTGCAAAAAACACTGCAAAGAAAGAATTTGAGACTTCAAATTGTGACTCTTTACTGGGCTTGTCTGAGGGTGCCTTGATCTCTAAACATTCTGGGGAAAAGAAAAAACTCCAAAGAGGTTTGGTATGTAGTTCGAAAGTACAGCTCTGTTATATTGGAGCAGGTGATGAAGAAAAGCGCAGTGATTCCATTAGTATCTGTACCACTTCTGATGATGGAAGCAGTGATCTGGATCCCATAGATCATAGTTCAGAATCTGATAACAGTGTCCTTGAAATTACAGATGCTTTTGATAGAACAGAGAACATTTTATCTGTGCAGAAAAATGAAAAGGTAAAGTATACTAGGTATCCTGCCACAAACACTAAGGTAAAAGCAAAGCAGAAGTCCCTCATTACTAATTCACATACAGACCACTTAATGGATTGTACTAAGACAGGAGAGCCTGGAACTGAGACATCTCAGGTTAATCTCTCTGATCTTAAAGTGTCTACTCTTATCCGCAAACCCCAATCAGAGTTTAGAAATGATGGTTTCTCTCCAAAATTCAACACACCATCAAGCATTTCCAGTGAGAATTCCCTAATAAAAGGTGGGGCTACAAGTCAAGCTCTGTTACATTCAAAAAGCAAACAGCCCAAGATCCGAAGTATAAAGTGCAAACATAAAGAAAATCCAGTTGTAGTGGAATCTCCAGTTACAAATGAGGACTGCAGTTTGAAATGCTGCTCTTCTGATACTAAAGGCTCTCCTTTGGCCAGCATTTCCAAAAGTGGGAAAGTGGATGGGCTAAAACTACTGAGCAACATGCATGAGAAAACCAGGGATTCAAATGACATAGAAACAGCAGTGGTGAAACACGTTCTGTCAGAGTTGAAGGAACTCTCTTATAGATCCTTAAGTGAAGATGTCAGTGACTCTGGAACATCAAAGCCATCAAAACCATTACTCTTTTCTCCTGCCTCTGGTCAGAATCATATACCTATTGAACCAGACTACAAATTCAGTACATTATTAATGATGTTGAAAGATATGCATGATAGTAAGACCAAGGAGCAACGCTTAATGACTGCTCAAAACTTGGTTTCCTATCGGAGTCCTGGTCTTGGGGACTGTTCTACCAGTAGTCCTGTAGCTGCTTCTAAGGCCTTGGTTTCAGGAAGCTCCACTCACAATTCAGAAAAAAATGGAGATGGCACTCAGAACCCAGTCCGTCCTAGCCCTAGTGGGGGTGACTCTGCACTGTCTGGGGAGTTGTCTGTATCTGTCCCCAGCTTAGTGTCTGACAGAAGAGACCTCCCTGCTTCTGGTAAAAGTCGTTCAAACTGTGTTACTAGGCGCAACTGTGGGCGATCAAAACCTTCATCTAAATTGCGAGATAGTTTTTCATCCCAGATGGGAAAGAACACATTAAACCGTAAAGCCTTAAAGACAGAGCGCAAAAGAAAACTGAACCGACTTCCAGCTGTGACTCTTGAGACTGCACTGCAGGGAGACAGACCAAGTGGGGGTTCAGAGAATGGCTGCTCAAGAGGTGGACTAGAAGACCCTGGTAAAGAAGAACCCCTTCAGTTAATGGGTCATTTAACAAATGAAGACAGTGCCCATTTTTCCAGTGTTAATTTTGATGACAAAGTCAACCAGTCTAACCCTGATAAAATTCCTGAAAAAGGCCCCTCTTTTGAAAACAGAAAAGGCCCAGAGTTGGATACTGAAGTGAACAGTGAGAATGATGAACCCAATGGTGTAAATCAAGCGGTGCCTAAAAAGCGGTGGCAGCGTTTAAACCAAAGGCGCACTAAACCTCGTAAGCGCACTAACAGATTTAGGGAGAAAGAAAACTCTGAGGGTGCCTTTGGGGTTTTGCTTCCAGCTGACCCTGTAAAGAAGGGGGATGAGTTCCCAGAGCATAGACCCCCTACTTCGACAAACGTACTAGAAGATGCCCTGGCAGATCCAAATCATGCTAGCTGCTTAGATTCAGTTGGGCCACGGTTGAATGTTTGTGATAAATCCAGTGCCAGCATTGAGGAAATGGAAAAAGAGCCAGGAATTCCCAGTTTGACTCCCCAGCCTGAGCTCCCTGAACCAGGTAAGGATTCATGAGTATGATAAAGGGCTAGAGGAAGTGGTGGTAATGTTACCCTCCTGAAGGTGATTTGTTTTGATGAAAGGAGGAAGGGTAGATTGGGAAGAAAGACTTATCATGTGAAGTGAAGGGAGGGCTTTTTGTAGAAGGTCCTGAATTTTTACGACCAGGTTTCCATATACTTTCAGAAATTATGTATTAACCAGAGCTCTTTTTTTTTCTTTTTTTACTTTTGCTTTTAGACTAAAGAAATGTCTTTAAAAAGACATTTCCTGTTTTTTTAAATCTATGAACTTTTGGAGACTCAGTCTGGCATTTTAGGTAATTGAGAGGCTCTGAGCCTAAAATTTAAACATAGTTGTTAGTTTAGAGAAAGTGAATACATTTTATTGAATGATAGGCTTTCTTTACTACAATTTAAGGAAGGTCTACTACATATTATGTAGACAGAAGGGGACATGTGCTTTTAGGAAAAAGAAAGTATTCTGTAGTACTTACTCGAAGGCCTTAAGATGTCTTAACTTCCGTTCTGTAATGAGATTTGAGAACAACAAGAAAACTGAAGTACTAGGGTATCTTAACCTTAGCAGAAGAAAAATGGTCTTTTAAAATATTAATATGCAATATTATACACTATAGTTATTGAAGATAACACTGACTATCCTTAAACATACAATTCTCAAAGTTGTTTTATCACAGTAGATTCTGTTTTCTGACAGTTTTATTGAGATATAATTCACATACCTTGAGATATCCCATCATTTTAAAGTTTACTTCAGGGGTTTTTAGTATATTCACAGACTTGTGCAGTTGTCAGTACAATCAGTTTTGGAATATTTGTATCACCCAGAAATAAATACTATACCCTTTATTAATTTCCTTTCATTTCTCCCCAATCTGTAGATTTGCCTGTTCTGTACATTTCTTTTTTTTTTTTTTTTTTTAACTTTGATGCTGACTGTTATTTTTTTATTTTTATTTTTGTAATATAATTTATTGTCAAGTTAGCTAATACACAGTGTATAAACTGTGCTCTTGGTTTTGGGAGTACCTTCCTGTGATTCATCGTTTACGTACAACACCCAGTTCTCATCTCAGCAAGTGCCCTCTTCAGTGCCCATCACCCATTTTCCCCTCTCCTCTGTCCCCTCATCAACCCTCAATTTGTTCTCTGTATTTAAGAGTCTCATGGGTTTGCCTCCCTCTCTGTTTGAAACTGTTTTTCCCCCTTCCCTTCGGTCTTCTGTTAAGTTTCTTAAGTTCCACATATGAGTGAAAACATATGATACCTGTCTTTCTCTGACTGATTTCATTTTACGTAATACTCTCCAGTTCCATCCATGTTGTTGCAAATGGCAGGATTTCATTCTTTCTCATTGTCAAATAGTATTCCATTGTATGTATAAACCACATCTTCTTTATCCATTCATCAGTTGATGGACGTTTGGGCTCTTTCCATGATTTGGCTATTGTTGAAAGTGCTGGTATAAAATTGGGGTACAAGTATCCCTATGAATCAGCACTCCTGTGTCCTTTGGATAAATTCCTAGTAGTGCTATTGCTGGGTCGTAGGGTAGTTCTATTTTTAATTTTTGAGGAAACTCCACACTGTTTTCCAGAGCAGCTGCACCAGTTTGCATTCCCACCAACAGTGCAAGAGGGTTCCCCTTTCTCTACATCCTCGCTAACATCTGTTGTTTCCTGAGTTGTTCATTTTAGCCACTCTACCAGTGTGAGGTGGTATCTCAGTGTGGTTTTGATTTGTATTTCTCTGATGGTGAGTGATGTTGAACTTCTTTTCATGTGTCTGTTAGCCATCTGGATGTCTTCTTTGGAAAAGTGTTCATGTCTTCAGCCCATTTCTTCACTGAATTATTTGTTTTTCAGGTGCTGAGTTTGATAAATTCTTTATAGATTTTGGATGCTAACCCTTTATCTGATATGTCATTTGCAAATATCTTCTCCCATTCCGTCAGTTGCCTTTTAGTTTTCTTGATTGTTTCCTTTGCAGAAGCTTTTTATCTTGATGAGGTCCCAGTAATTCTTTTTTGCTTTTATTTCCCTTGCCATCAGAGACGTGTTGAGTAGGAAGTTCCTGTGACTGAGGTCAAAGAGGTTGTTGCCTGTTTTCTCCTCTAGGGTTTTGATGGTTTCCTGTCTCACATTTAGGTCTTTCATCCATTTTAAGTTTATTTTTGTGTATGCTTTAAGAAAGTGGTTCAATTTCATTCTTCTGCATGTTGCTGTCCAGTTCTCCCAGCACCATTTGCTAAAGAGACTGTCTTTTTTCCACTGGATACTCTTTCTTGCTTTGTCATTAGTTGGCCATACATTTGTGGGTCCAATTCTGGGTTCTCTATTCTATTCCATTGGTATATGTGTTTGGTTTTGTGCCAATACCATACTTTCTTGATGATTACAGCTTTGTAGTAGAGGCTAAAGTCCAGGATTGTGATGCCTCCTGCTTTGATTTTCTTTTTCAACATTACTTTGTCTTCTCAGGGTCTTTTGTGGTTCCATATAAATTTTAGGATTGTTTGTTCTAGCTTTGAGAAGAATGCCGGTGCAATTTTGTTTGGGATTGCATTGAATGTGTAGATTGCGTTGGGTAGTATTGAGATTTTAACAATATTTGTTCTTCCAATCCATGAACCATGGAATGTTTTTCTACTTCTTTGTGTCTTTTTCAATTTCTTTCATAAGTTTTCTATAGTTTTCAGCATACAGATTTTTTATCTTTGGTTAGGTTTATTCCTAGGTATTTTATGGTTTTGGTGCAATTGTAAATGGGATCGGTTTCTTGATTTCTCTTTCTTTTGCTTGATTGTTGGTGTATAGAAATGCAACCAATTTCTGTACAGTGATTTTTGTATCCTGTGACTTTGCTGAATTCGTGTGTCAGTTCTAGCAGCTTTTTGGTGGAGTCTTTCGGGTTTTCCATGTAGAGTATCCTGTCACCTGCAAAAAGTGAAATTAGACTTCTTCTTTGCCAATTTGGATGCCCTATTTCATTTTGTTGTCTGATTGCTAAGTCTAGGACTTCCAACACTATGTTAAACAACAGTGGTGAGAGTGGACATCCTGTCGTGTTCCTGACCTCAGGGGCAAAGCTCTCAGTTTCTCCCCGTTGAGGATGAGATTAACTGTGGGCTTTTCATATGTGGCTTTTATGATGTTAAGGTATGTTCCTTCTATCCTGACTTCTTGAAGGTTTTTATTAAGAAAGGATGCTGTATTTTGTCAAATGGCTTTTTCTGTATATATTGACAGGATCATATGGTTCTTACCGTTTCTTCTATTAATGTGATGTATCACATTGATTGACTTGCAAATATTGAAACAGCTCTGCAGCCCAGGAATGAATCCCACTTAATCATGGTGAATAATTCTTTTAATATACTGTTGAATTTGGTCTGCTAATATCTTGTTGAGAATTTTTGCATCCATGTTTGTCAGGGATATTGGCCTGCAATTATCCTTTTTAGTGGGGTCTCTGCTTTGGGAATCAAGGTAATGCTAGCTCCATAGAATGACTCCGGAGGTGTTCCTTCCAGTTCTGTTTTTTGGAACAGCTTGAGAAGGATAGGTATTAACTCTGCTTTAAATGTCTGGTAGAGAGGTGCCTGGGTGGCTTAGTCAGTTAAGCGTCTGACTTTGGCTCAGGTCATGGTCTCGCAGTCCATGAGTTCGAGCCCCACGTTGGGCTCTGTGCTGCTGAGAGCTTGGAGCCTGTTTCAGATTCTGTGTCTCCCTCTCTCTCTGACCCTCCCGCATTCATGCTCTGTCTCTCTCTGTCTCAAAAATAACTAAACGTTAAAAAATTAAAAAAAAAATAAATGTCTGGTAGAATTCCCCTGGGAAGGCATCTGGCCCAGGACTCTTATTTGTTGGGAGATTCTTGATAACTGATTCAATTTCTTCACTGTTTACTGGTCTGTTCAGAGTTTCTGTTTCTTCCTGTTTGAGTTTTGGTAGTATGTGGGTATCTAGGAAGTTGTCCATTTCTTCCACGTTGTCCAGTTTGTTGGCATATAAGTTTTCATAGTATTTTCTAATGATTGTATGTGTGTGGTGTTGGTTGTGATCTCTCCTCTTTTATTTGTGATTTTATTTATTTGGGTCGTCTTTTTGAGTAGTCTGACTAGGAGTTTATCAGTTTTGTTTATTTTTTTCAAAAAACCAGCTCTTAGATTCATTGATCTGTTCTATTTGTTTTTTTGTGTGTGTGTGTGGTTGTTTTGTTTTTTGATTCTGTATTGTTTATTTCTGCTGTAATCTTTATTATTTCTCTCCTGCTGGCTTTGGGGTTTCTTTGCTGTTCTACTTCTATTTCCTTTAGGTGTGCGATTAGGTTTTGTATTTGGGATTTTTCTTGTTTCTTGAGATAGTCCTGGATTGCAATGTATTTTCCCCTTAGGACTGCCTTTGCTGCATCCCAAAGTGTTTGGACTGTTGTGTTTTCATTTTCATTTGCTTCCATATATTTTTAAATTTCTTCTTTAATTGCCTGTTTGACCCTTCATTCTTTAGTAGGATGTTCTTTAACCTCCATGCATTTGGAGGCTTTCCAAATTTTTTCTTGTGCTTGATTTCAAGTTTCATGGCATTGTGATCTGAAAATATGCATGGTATGATCTTAATTCTTTTATATTTATTGAGGGCTGCTTTGTGACCCAGTATGTGGTGTATCTTGGAGAATGTTCCATGTGCACTGGAGAAGAATGTGTATTCTGATGCTTTAGGAAGAAAATACTAAATATATCTGTCAAGTCCATCTGGCCCAGTGTATCATTTAGGGCCATTGTTTCTTTACTGATTTTCTGTCTAGATGATCTGTCCATTGTTGTAAGTGGAGTATTAAAGTCCCCTGTAAGTACCACATTATTACCAATAAAATTGTTTATGTTTGTGATTGTTTTATATATTTGGGTGTTCCTGAATTTTGTGCATAGACATTTATACCTGTGTCTTGGAGAATGTTCCATGTGCACTTGAGAAGAATGTATATTCTGCTGTTTTTGGATGAAAAGTTCTGAATATATCTGTCAAGTTCATCTGATCCAGTTATCATTCAAGGCCATTGTTTCTTCTGTGCATTTCATGTCAATAGAATCATACAATATGTGGTACTTTGGTGTTTGGTTCTTTTGGTTAGAATGTAGTAATGGGTTATTATTGTAAAAAATACATAGATTTAACTTTTGAACAAGTGCCATATATACATTACAGTATTAAGTGTATGCACATTGTTGTACAACAGATCTCTAGAACTTTTTCATCTTTCATGTCTGAAGCTATACTCCTTGAACAGCAACTCCCCGTTTTTTCCCTTTTTCCCCCATCCCCTGGCAACCACTATTCTCTTTCTGTTTTTAGGAGTTGGATTACTTTAGATACCTCCTATAAATGGAATCATGTAGTATTTGTCTTTTTGAGATTGGATTATTTCACTTAGCATAATGTCTTCAAGATTCATTCATAATCTAGCACATGACGTGATTCCCATCTTTATTGAGGCTGAATAATAGTTCATTGTATGTACATAACATGTATTTTTTTAATCTATTCACCTATCAGTGGACATTTGAGATTGGACATTTAAGTTCTTCCATAACTTGACTGTCATGAATAAGGCTGCATTGAACATGGATGTGCAAATACATATCTCTTTGAGATCACATTTTCAATTCTTTTAAATACATGCCAGAATTGGAACAGATCATAGAATTCTATTTTTAATATTTTGAGGAAACTATACTGTTTTCCATAGTGGCTGTACCATATTATAATCCTACCAACAGTGCACAGTGCACTAGTGTCCCAATTTCCTCACATCCTCAGTACTTGTTACTTATTTTTTAATGGTGGCCATCCTAACAGGGGTAAGTTGATGTCTCCTAGTTTTGATTTGCATCTCCTTGATGATTAGTGATACTGAGCATCTTTTCATATGCTTATTGGCTATTTGTATATCTTTGAAGAAATGTCTCTCCAAGTCCATTGCCCATTTTTGAGTTGGGTTGTTCTTTTGTTAACTGATTTGTTTAATCTGGGTGATCACCCCTTATTTGATATATGGTTTGCAAATATTTTCTTTCATTTTGTAGGTTGTATTTCCATTGTGTTAGTTGTTTCCTTTGCTGTGCAGAAAATTGTAGAAAAAAGTTTCATGTAGTCAAATTTGTCTGTTTTTGGTTTTGTTGTCTGTGCTTTTGATGTCCTATCAAAGAAAAAATTGCTCATTTCATTTATGAATTGAATCTATTTCCTTTTCTTCTGGAGTTTCATAGTTTCAGATCTTAGATTTAGGTTTTTGATATAATTTTGAGTTAATTTTTGTATGTAGTGCATGATAAAGATCTATCTTTCTTTTTTGCATGTGAATACCCACTTTTCCCAGCACCATTTATTTATGTATTCATTTAAAAAAAAATTTTTTTTTAACGTTATGTACTTTTGAGACAGAGAGAGACAGAGCATGAATGGGGGAGGTCAGAGAGAGAGAGGGAGACACAGAATCTGAAACAGGTTCCAGGCTCTGAGCTGTCAGCACAGAGCCCGACGCGGGGCTCGAACTCACGAACTGTGAGATCATGACCTGAGCCGCAGTCAGACGCTTCACCGACTGAGCCACCCAGGCACCCCTCCCAGCACCGTTTATTGATGAGACTATCCTTTCCTCGTTGTGTAGTCTTAATATACTGGCCAAAAAGAATTTGACCTTACACCTAAGGGTTTATTTCTGTGCTCTCCTTTCTGTTCCAGTCATCTATATGTCTGTCTTTATGGGAATATCATATTGTAATGTAGCTTTGTAATATATTTAGAAAACAGGATGTGTTTGTTCTTTTCCAAAATTATTGGCTATTATGGGGTCCTTTAAGATTCCATGTGCATTTTCGGATTTTATTTTCTATTTTTGCAAAAAATTCCTTTGGGGTTTTGGTAGCAATTGCAGTTAGTCTGAAGATCACTCTTGGGTAGTATGAACATTTTGACAATATTAAATCTCCCAGTTCATGAATGTGGGAATCTTTCCATTTGTCTTTAATTTCAGCAGTGTTTGTAATCATCTGTGCATACGTTTTTCATGTCCTTGGTTAAATTTATTCATAAAGTTTTTATTCTATTTCATGCTATTGTAAATGGGATTGATTTCTTAATTTGCTTTTTGAATTGTTCATTATTAGTGTTTAGAAATGCAACTGATTTTAAAAGTTGATTTTTGTATACTGCACCTTTATGCAATTGTTTATTCTTAACCGGTAATTTTTTTTATTTTTTGGTGGAATCTTTAGTATTTTCTTCATGTAAGATCATGTCACCTGTGAACAGAGACCATTTTACTGTTTTCTTACCAATTTGGATGTTTTTTATTTCTAATTCTTGCCTAGTTGCTCTTGTTTGGACTTCAGTATTATGTTAAGTAGAAGTGGCAAGAGTGGTCATCCTAGCCTTGTTCCTGATCTTAGAGAAAAAGCTTTCAGTTTCTATGATAGAATATCATGTTATGGTATTTTCATATATGAAATATATGCTATTTTCTCTCTCTCACACGCACACACAGCCCCCACACGGATTTACATATGTGACTACCTAGTTTGTTGAATGTTTTTCTAAGGAACAAGTATTGGGAGGAGTGTCCGACTCGCTCAAGGTCATGAGTTCAAGCCCCATGTTCGGCCTAGAGCTTACTTTAAAAAAAAAAGTTAGATTTTGTCAAGCCCTTTCTGCATCAGTTGAGATGGTCATGTGATTTTCATTTTGTTAATGTCTTTATTACTTTTTTTAAAAATATGTTGAACCATCCTTCTATCCCAGGGGTGAATCCCACTTGGTCATGGTGTGTAATCCTTTCAGTGTGCTCTGTTGAATTCAGTTTGCTAATGTTTGTGAGAATTTTTGC
Source organism: Leopardus geoffroyi (assembly GCF_018350155.1). Lineage (NCBI taxonomy): Eukaryota > Metazoa > Chordata > Mammalia > Carnivora > Felidae > Leopardus > Leopardus geoffroyi. Next base: position 173,124,028 of record NC_059326.1, on the reverse strand, counting down.
AACAATGTTCGTAAGGAATATTGGTTAAATTTTTCTTTTTTTAATTTTTAAGTATATTTGTCTGGCTTTGGCATTAGAGTAATGCTCACTTCATAAAATGAATTTGGAAATATTCTCTCCTCAGTGTTTTGGAAGAGTTTGAGAAATTTTGGCATTAATTCTTTTTTATTTTTATTTTTATTTTTATTTTTAGTTATTTTAAAATTTTTTTTTTTTTTCAACATTTATTTATTTTTGGGACAGAGAGAGACAGAGCATGAACGGGGGAGGGGCAGAGAGAGAGGGAGACACAGAATCGGAAACAGGCTCCAGGCTCTGAGCCATCAGCCCAGAGCCCGACGCGGGGCTCGAACTCACGGACCGCGAGATCGTGACCTGGCTGAAGTCGGACGCTTAACCGACTGCGCCACCCAGGCGCCCCTTATTTTTAGTTATTTGAAGAGAGAGCAAGGGACAGGCAGAGAGAAGGGGAGTGGATGGAGGATCCAAAGTGGCCACTGTGCTGACAGCAGAGAGCCCAGTGCAGGGCTCAAACCCATGAACTGCAATATCATGACCTGACCCAAAGTTGGATGCTTAACTGATCCACTCAGGCACCCTGGCGTTAATTCTTTTTTCTTTTGTTTTTTTTAATTTCTTTTTTTTAAACGTTTATGTTTTGAGAGGGAGAGACAGAGCACGAATGGGGGAGGAGCAGAAAGAGAGGGAGACAAAGAATCTGATGTAGGCTCCAGGCTCTGAGTTGTCAGCACAGAGACTGACTGGGGCTGGAACTCAAGAACTGCAAGATCCTGACCTGAGCCAAAGTCAGACACTCAACCCACTGAGCCACCCAGGCGTGCCCTCCCTCAACGTAGTTTTTAAATTATAGTTATTTTTTATGGTCATTTGTCTTTTATTTATTTTTAAATGTTTATTTTTGAGAGAGAGCATGAGCTGGGAATGAGCAGAGAGAGAGGGGATCTGAAGCAGCCACTGTGCTGATAGCAGAGAGTCCAGTGTGGGGCTTGAACTCATAAACCGTTAGATCATGATCTGAGCTGGAGTCAGATTCTTACCCAACTGAGCCACCCAGACTCCCTGATATATATATGTTTTGTTTTTACCATGTCAGTACCACAAAGTCTTAACTTGCCCTATTTTTGTAGTAATTATTGTAGTTTTGAAATTGGAAAGTGTGTCCTCCAACTTTGTCAATTTTCAGGATTGTTTGACTTTTCTGGATCTTGTGCATTTCCATTGTAATTCTCAGACCAGCATGTTAATTTCTGCAAAAAAGCCAGCTGGGATTTTGATAAGAATTGTGCTGGATTTGTAGATTAGTTTCGGCAGTGTTGCCATTGTTAAGTTTTCTAAACTATGAACCACAGGACGGTTTTCTGTGTCTAATTCTTGTGGTTCTTTTGTTTAATTTATTCTTAAATATTTTATTTTTTTAATTTTATTTTTTGATGCTATTACAAATGAGATATGAAAATGATCATTCTTGGGTTGTTCATTACAAGTATACAGAAATACACTTGATTTTTGTATATTGATTTTGCATGTTGCAACCTTGCTGAACTCATTTTTTAGTTCTAATTTATTTTATTTTGAATTCCTTAGGATTTTCTATGCACATGATCATGTCATCAACTAATACACTTTTACTTCATCCTTTCTCATCTGGTTATTTATTTATTTATTTATTTATTTATTTATTTATTATTTTCCTTTTGACTAATTGCCCTAGCTAGAGCCTCCAGTGCAGTGTTAAGCATAAGTGGAGTGAACAGGCACTCTTGTCTAGTTCCTGATCTTAGGGCATAGATACCCAATTTTTCACTATTAACTATGATGTTAGCTATGACTTTGATAGATGACCTTTCAAGTTGAGAAAGTTGCCTTTTATTCCTGGTTTGTTAGGTGATTTTTCTGTGTCTGTTAGGATGATCATTCCTTTTTATGCCCTTTATTCTGTTAAACATGATGTACTAATTGCTTGACTTTTTTTTTTAATAATTTATTTTTCGTAATTTACATCAATTGCTTGATTTTCTTATGGGAGCTACAAATCCACAGGAGCACCAGTCACAGCTTCTCAAGGACTTATTTTCCCTCCTGCTCCCCTTCTACTTCTTGCCAAGGTACCTTTCCTTGTGGTCTCCTGGAGGCTGGGACATGGTGTTCTTTTGCTTTACTGTAACTCTGAGGATAAGAGTTATTTGGGGCCCTAGTTTATTCTCTCTCAAACTTCTGCCTCGTATGCTTTAGCTGGATCTCAAAGTCTTCAGGACCTAATCCATTTCATTGCTTTATTTCTCTAGTTATTACTTGTAATTTTTGGTTTGTAGTTCATTACAATCTTGTCAGTGCTTTGCTGCTTTTAAAGTAGTTTTAAAAACATTTTGTAGCATTTTTACTTGTTTTCAACAGGAGGTTGGGCTCAGTAACTTTATTATTATGAAGGAATGTGTGGACTTTTGCCTTTTTTCCCCCCTTCCTTTATCTCTTTTGCCTCTGAGGTTTCCAAACTAGGAAAGTAGGTGTATGACAAGGGTTAATAATGTGTAGTGAGGAGTGATGTTGCTCTTAGTACTTACTGTAATGTAGTTCTTTAGGAAAAGAACTGTAATTCAGTATTTTTTTTTTTTTTTAGTTTATTTATTTTGAGAAAGAGAGCACGAGGTACAATTTATACACCATAAGGTTCATACGTTTTAAGTGCATAAGTAAGTGACTTTTAGTAAATTTATTGAGTTGAGCAACCATCCCCATAAATCAGTTTTAGAACATTTGTTCTACCCAGTGAGAGTCCTCCATCCCATTTATAGCTAGTTCATTTGTACTCCTAGCCCCAGCAACCACTGATTCTACCCCCAAACCCCCACCATTTGCCTCTTCTGGACGTTTCATATTAATGGAATCATACAGTATGTGATCTTTTGTGTTTTGCTCTTTTCATTTAGCATAATGTTTTTGTGGGTATCCATATTGTAGCATGTATCAATATTTTGTTTGTTTAAAGTTTATTTATTTTTGAGAGACAGAGCACAAGCAGGGGAGGGGCAGAGAGAAGGAGACACAGAATCTGAAGCAGGCTGCAGGCTCCAAGCTGTCAGCACAGAGCCTGATGCAGGGCTTGAATTCATGAACCACGAGACCGTGACTTGAGCCAAATTTGGACGCTTAACCAACTGAGCCACTCAGGCACCCCTCAATATTTTGGTTTTTATTGCTGAATAGTATTCCAGGGTATAGGTACACCACATTTTATTTATCCACATTTTATTTGTCTTTTCTTCAGTTTGTGAAAATTTGGGGTTGATTTAACTTTATGGATATTTCATTATTTTAGCTGGTATATATACACTCTGTAGTCAAAAAAGACATTGCTAGGCTTGTCCTGTATGAGTAGTGTGTCTCCAATCTTTACAACAGGTCCTGGCTCTGTGCTAGGAATTGATATGTAGTTGCCAAGAAACTTAATTATGATTATACTTTGGCTCCTGCTCAGTTTCATATTTGCTCTGTGCCATGTATTGAGATTTGCATAATTTATTCCTCTCTCCATTAGCTTTTGTAATTTTCTGCCTTTTAATATTTACCTTTAGTATCCAGAAGGTCATATTCCTCTTTTACTCTTGATATTCTTTATGTTGGTTTGGCAAGTCATTTCCTTTTGGCCATTAGTAGAATAGTTGGATATGGTGAGTTATTTCTCCAGGTGCTTTCAGCTCAACTGTGGTTTTGTGGGATGAGCAATCTAGGTGAGAACATAAGTGGGAGTAGGGGGTTGTGGTGGCAGGTGTAGTTGAGGAGGACAAGAAACAAGCTCAGGAACAGAAGTTCAGGAAGCATCTTAGGTTTTAAGTCATTCAGTTGTGATCAGGCTGTTTTTATTTACAGGGTGTTAACTCTATTGTACATTTAAGGGGAGGGGGGATTGGTAATCCTTTCCTTAAAAGGACAGATAGTAAATATTTTAAGCTTGAAACCATACTGTCTTGTCACTCTCAACTCTCTAGCACAAAAGCAGTCATAAGTCATTAGTAAATACATGAGCATGGCTGTATTCCAGTAAGACATTATTTATAAAAATAGTCCCATTGGTAGTGTGCCAAACCCTAAACCTTTAAAGGATTGTTTTATATAACTTGGTGAAGAGCAATGCATGCACTTGTGCAGGAACCTCTAATAGGTATGTCAGATACAGTGTTCCTCTTAATTTCTAGGTCTTTTGTGTTTTTGCTGATTTTCTTGTGGATCTCAAGGAAGTGGAGAGGTAAAGGACTAAAGCTTAATCTGAGAAGTTACTCTGTGAGAGAAGTGAACCCAAAGGTAGAATGGGGGACAGAGGCTTCAGGAGGAAAAGAAAGAAGGATTAGCCCATGCAGCCTTTTAAGACAACAAAGGAGAGAACACAACCTCTGTAGGACTGAGATTTAATTAGTGTGGGGAAGTAGTGATAGATGGGGGCAGGGAGACTGGTTGAGGAATATGATGATGTGACAACACAGGGATAGGTTTTAGTAAAAAGTACCCAATGGTTTTGGAGTGTGGACAGATTTTGGTTCGAATCACTGCCTTGCCACTTAAATAATGGACTAACTTGAATGGGCTTAGGCAAGACACTTTCCTCTTCAAGCCTCAGTTGCATTTTTTTATAAAATGGGGATGTTATCACCTATCTTGTAGATTGAAGATTAGAAATTCATGAATATGACATGGCTGAACTGTGACTTGGGCATAGTAAATCCCTGTTATTCCCTATCATTTCTTTGGTCTTACTTGTGTTAAAAAATGCTGTTGGTGTTTAAAAAACTTGGATGCTATGTCTAATGGGAATATATTAAAGGCATAATGTATTTGCCTCAGAGCATAAAGTTATTACCCATCAACTATCATAGGTACAGATGTATATATTTATTTAAAGATCTATTTGGCTATTTCTTTGCTCTAAGAGAGATTTTTCAGATATTATTTGAGGGGAACATTTTAAGTAATTGCTTGGCTTTGGGTATTTTAACTTCTTTTGAAATACTTGCTTGGGAAATACCAGTTTGGATCACTTACAGGTTTATGGTCTAAAAATGTTGTTAGGAAAATTGCATTGGTTGAAAGGTTTAACAAGCCCCATAATTATAGTGGGAGCTCTATAGGTATATAAATTTGGTAGTTATTTCAGCTTCTACCATTAACTTTTTATTTTTTGTTAATATTTTATTTTTTTAGAGCAGTTTTGGGATCACAGCAAAATTGAGGGTAAGACACATAGATTGCCCACTCTGTCCACACACACAACTTTTCCTGTTACCAATATCCCCCACCAGAGTGGTACATTTGTTTCGATTGATGAACGTACATTGACACATTATAATCGCCCAAAGTCCATAGTTTACCTTGGGGTTCATTCTTGGTGGTGTACATTATTTGGGTTTGGACAAATGTGTAATGACATTTTTCCATGATTATGGTATCCTACAAATTATTTTCATTGCCTGAAGTCTGTGCTCTGCTTATCTATCTATCCCTCTTTCTCTGCTAGGCCTCCCCTCCTCACCCTGTAACCATTTTTTTATGGTCTTCATAGTTTTGCCTTTTCCAGAATGTCATATAGTTGAAATCCTATAGTGTGTATGTAGCCTTTTCAGATTGGCTTTTTTCACTTGGTAATATGCATTTAAATATCTTTCATGTCTTTTCATGGCTTGATATTTTAGTGCTGAGTAATATTCTATTGTCTGGACATAACACAGTTTATCTTTCCATTCACCTGCATCTTGGTTGCTTCCAAGTTTTGGTAATTAGGAATAAAGCTGCTTTAAAAATTGATGTGCAGGGGTGCCTGGGTGGCTCAGTCAGTTAAGTGTCCGACTTCAGCTCAGGTTATGATCTCACAGTTTGTGGGTTCAAGCCCCGTGTCTAGCTCTGTGCTGACAGCTCAGAGCCTGGAGCCTGCCTCAGATTCTGTGTCTCCTCTCTCTGCCCCTCCTCAACTCGCGTCTCTCTCTTTCTCTCTCTCTCTCTCTCTCTCTCTCTCTCTTTCTCAAAAATAAATAAACATTGAAAAAAAATTTTAATGATGTGCAGGTTTTCAGGTGAATATACGTTTTCAACTCCTTTTATATTAGATTTAAATAACTAAGTGGTATATTATTATTGTGAAATTATAGTAGTTAGAATTAAAATTATTTTCCATATTTTGTCATAATACAGTTTTATGGCTTGTATCTAAGGAGTAAAAGCCTTTGCCAAGCTGTAATTTGACCTTTTCCTTTTAGTCTCAACTTTTGCATTTCTTTTATTGAGAGAACGTCAGTATTGCCACATTCAACTGAGGCAGAAATTGTTCCCTCTGAGGTCGTCGTGTCATGAAATACCTCTTGCTTCTTGAGTACACTGTATCTTACATTCTGTATGCATTAGCTTTTGCTCCAAAAACCTTGTAAAATGATGATAGCATGTTAAGCTGAGACAAAGGTCTATCAGGAAACTATAATAGATTATTGTTTTACCATTAATTCAGAGAAAACTGGTGTGATACTTTGAAATTTTGACCATAAAATATGACAGGTTTTTTTTTTTTTTTTTGGTACCCCAGACTATGTATTTTTATCTTATTTTCTGCCTTTGACATACATGGCATATACATTTTATGTCATTGAGATAATGGTGTACATATACTTAATTACATATTTTTAAATGATTCTGTTTAGAAATACTCCCGTTTCTTTTTTTTTTTTTATTTTTTTTTTTTTTTTTTTTCAACGTTTATTTATTTTTTTGGGGACAGAGAGAGAGCATGAACGGGGGAGGGGCAGAGAGAGAGGGAGACACAGAATCGGAAACAGGCTCCAGGCTCTGAGCCATCAGCCCAGAGCCCGACGCGGGGCTCGAACTCACGGACCGCAAGATCGTGACCTGGCTGAAGTCGGACGCCCAACCGACTGCGCCACCCAGGCGCCCCTAGAAATACTCCCGTTTCTAATGTGAAACTCACTACAACTATGATATGAAGTTTATGTAAATTGTTTTTGAAATTCACATGGTAGTACTGATTAGGTAAATATTTCATCTGAATATCCATCCAGTATTCTGCATAATCCAGAGAGATGTTATTAAAAAACTCATTGTATATTTTTTGAATTTGCTTGATTTAGACTATATTTTAATATTAGCTGTATCTGTCACTATGGAATACCAGTTAGTTTCAATTTAATCTTTTCCTTAACTTCAGATGGGCTATGTGTATGTGTATAGAGCAACACAAGTCTCTCCCCTCTCGACTTTTGCATATGAGAAACCATAGCAAATCACTTTTAGCCTTTTGGAGCTTAAGCAGAGTGTTTGAAAAACAAGAGTTTTTCATCTCTGTACCTTTGAGAGTGCAGGGATGGTTGTATGAAACAATGAGTTTTCCTCTAACTTTTTTGGTTAATATGAACTTGTTCCTCTTTTAGCTATGCGGTCAGAGAAGAAGCGTCTTAGGAAGCCAAGCAAGTGGCTTCTGGAATATACAGAAGAATATGATCAGATATTTGCTCCTAAGAAAAAACAAAAGAAGGTGCAGGAACAGGTGCACAAGGTATGTTCCAACATTTCAACAGTCTTTTCATCAATCCTTTAAGATACTGCAGATTTGCCTTCAATATTATATTTTGTCTGCATGGGATAATAAATTTCTTAACTGGGATCTTACTTTTTCAGCTTTTTAGCTCCAGCTTCTGGCACAGTACCTAGAATATGCTAGTTATACAAGAAATGTATAAATGTGTCTATGCACTGTGTATAGTAATATATATATATTTACATATATATATAAATTTTTCCCTTTTCTTTCAAAGAGTGTTTAATGATTTAGGGTGAAGTATTTAGTAAAATCATAGAATATAAATTTGTATGGTAGGATCGTAATTTTTTTTTTTAGGATCGTAATTTTTTTAAGGAAATGTTATTGATACCTTATTTGCTTTATTTCTTAATTCAATTTTTTTTGAAGTTTTGTATTTATTCAAGTAATCTCTACACCCAACTTGGGGCTTGAACTCATGACCCTGAGTTCAAGAGTTGCACACTCTTCTGACTGTGCCACCCAGGTGCCCCTTAATTCAGTTTTTTTAAGCTGAAGCACTTTATTTTTTTTTTTCATTGAATTTTTTAAAATGTTTATTTATTTTATTTTCGAGAGATTGAAATAGAGCACGAGTGGGGTAGGGACAGAGAGAGATTGAGGAAGACACAGAATCTGAAACAGGCTCCAGACTCTGAGCTGTCAGCACAGAGCCCGATGCGGGGCTCGAACTCGGGAATTGTAAGATTATGACCTAGGCTGAAGTCGGATGCTTAACCAGCTGAGTCAACACAGGCGCCCCTAAGCTGAAGTACTTTAAAGTAAATTTAAGACACTTTACTTTCTCCTCCTAAATAATATGCGCCTCTAAAAAATAGAACGTTTTCCTTCATAACTGATAAAGCATTACTATATCTCATATGATCAGTTTATCTGATAAGAAATCCATATTTAGCTTTCCTCACTTGTCCTTTAACCTTTATATTTGGTTTATCCATTCCAGGATTACACGTTGTATCTGGTTGTTACATTTCTTAAATTTCTTTTAAATCCAGAACAGTTCCCCTGTTTTATGACCCTATGTATCTAAGTAATGAGAGTGAGTACCTTTACAATATCTCCCTTCTAGATTTGTATGATTGCTTCTTCATAGGTGTCACTAATCTATCCTCTTTCTTACTAAGTCGAAAACAATTTGATGGATTCACATTAAACAATTTTAGCTAGATTAAATTATAGGTGCTATTGTGTCATATATTCCATGACATTAGAAGGTATTTAACATTCAGTTGTCTACAGTCTTGACTGATTTCTTCTAAGTCATATTTTGCTCCCTTTGATCAAGAAGCAGTATGTGTGTGGGGCACCTGGGTGGCTCAGTCAGTTGAGGGTCCAGCTTCGGCCCAGGTCATGATCTCGCAGTTTGTGGGTTGAGCCCTGCCTTGGTGCTGACAGCTCAGAGCCTGGAACCCGTTTCTGATTCTGTGTCTCCCTCTCTGCCCTTCCCCAACTCATGTTCTGTTTCTCTCAAAAATAAATAAACATTAAAAAAAAAAAAATCTTTTTTGGGTGGGGAGGATTATCACTATGGCCTTAAAGAATTTTTATAGTTTTACTGTATCTTAATTGCATTTTCCCCTTTTTAAAAAACTATAGTGAAATCCATATAAAATTTAGAATTGTAGACATTTTTAGGTATACGGTTCTCTGTCTTTAAGTACATTCATTCACATTGTTGTGCAACCAGCACCACCATCCATCATCTCTAGACCTTTTTTTCATGTTGGCAAACTCAAACTCTGTACCTGTTAAAGAATAACTTCCTACTTTACTCTCTTCTCAGCCCTTGGCAACCACCATTCTATTTTCTGTCTCTATGAATTTTTACCATTCTAGTTACCTCATTATAAGTGGACTCATACAATATTCATTCTTTATGTCTGGCCTATTTTACTTAGTGTAATATCTTCAAGGTTCATTCATGTTGTAGCATGTGTCAGAATTTCATTTTTAAGTGCATTATTCTTTTTAACACTGGAATTACAGTAACTTTGTGGTCTATGGATTCTACTTCTATTTTTTGCCCTTAGGTAAGTTCCCGCTGTGAAGAGGAAAGCCTTTTAGCCCGATGTCGATCTAGTGCTCAGAACAAGCGGGTGGATGAGAATTCTTTGATTTCAACCAAAGAAGAGCCTCCAGTTCTTGAAAGGGAGGCTCCGTTTTTGGAAGGGCCCTTGGCTCAGTCAGAACTTGGAGGTGGACATGCTGAGTTGCCACAGCTGACCTTGTCTGTGCCTGTGGCTCCGGAAGTCTCTCCACGGCCTGCCCTTGAGTCTGAGGAATTGCTAGTTAAAACACCAGGTAAGATGGGGATGGGGTCTCAGTATGTAAGTGGATAGGATTTTAGTATGTTGTGATGAAAAGCTAATAGTGTATCTCTATATAACAAACTACCCACTTTTCTCCTGGAAATCCCAAAAGTGCTGGCTAATTGAATGTAATTCAGTGACCATGAATTGGGGGTACTCTGTCCAGAAGACATTTTAAAAACTACTCTCCTTACTCTACTGTTGATCTTCATGACTGTTGATCAAACACCATGTGAGTGAATACTTAGGATAACAGTGTTTTAGGGAGGGGCACCACACAGTATAATAAACAAATGAAACTTATGCTTCAGATACTAGCTCTACCAATCCTTGTGTTACTTAGAAAGTTGTTTAACCTCTCAACATGTTTCCTCATATATAAAATGGACATCATAATGTAATTTACCTGACACATAGTAAGCAGCTAATTATAAATTCTCCCTTGAAGTTAACCAATTGCTTTTCACTTTATCATTCTTTATATACATGTCAACCTGGTGGGAGCTGGATCTAAACATATGGTCTTTAATTTACCTTCTGACTTTTGAATATTATTGTCACCCAAGGAAAATTTTGAATGTAACTTTTTTATATTCCCAACAGTAGCTTGTGGTGTTATTCCTTAAAGTAAAAAAAAGTATCCCAATTGTGCTTAATTAAGGCAGAATCACAAATACTTTTAAAAGGAGTAATAATGATAGTTACTATCTCATTATTTATGAACCAAGCTCTGTTATTAGGCTTTTTTATATAATTCTTAAGAACAGCCCTACAAAGTAAATGTCTCTTTTATTTGTTTAGGAGTAGAATAAAAATTGTAATCTTGGTGCTGTTATGCTTGGAATTCAGGCTCTACTCCACCTTACTTCTTTTTTCCTTACTAACAGTTAATTAATATAAAAGCAGTTTTGCCCTTTTGATTTTTCCTTTAGTCCTTTTATGAGAGATGTATATAAAAATATCTTCACATTAGTTTGTATCTGCATTGAGAACTATTTTCTTGTTTTATGTTAACTAATATTTTAGAATAAATAAATTCCTATCCTGTCCCTACCCAGAAGATGAGGAGGAAAACAAAAAATACGGTGATTCATTTTTCTGTGGCATATAGATTTTTTTTTTTTTTTTAATTAGCATGTGCTCAGTTTCTAAATCATCTAATGAAAAGATATATGCATTTCAGGAAATTATGAAAGTAAACGTCAGAGAAAACCAACTAAGAAACTTCTTGAATCCAATGATTTAGACCCTGGATTTATGCCTAAGAAAGGGGATCTTGGTCTTTCTAAAAAGGTATGTTATTTTAGTCAATTCTAAAATATGATTAAACCATATGGAAATATGTGATTTTAAAAACAGAGCTTTTAGTAATACTTAGCAACATTGATGCACACTTAACATAGAAATTACAGAATGTTATAGTATATACATTTGGTCTAAGATTCTATATTGAGAGACTGTTCTCCATTTGTATGGACATGTGTATCAGTTGTTTTTAGATTTTCTTTTCAAATGAAAATGAAAAAAGGTTTTAAGATTGAGTAAAATTTGTGTTTGTTGTCATTTCTTTTCCAGGCTCAAATCTCTTAACCTGATTTCTACCTCACTTCTGTCTGTATACGCCACTAACCTACTCTTATCCCACTGCCCTGTTTTCATACCAGCTAAGAAAAGACTCAGCTCACTTATAAACCAAATAGAAATATTTGAACTTAAGTTTTTGAGTTTGCAGATTTGGTTTTCATTAGCCAAGAAGGCATCATTAAATAGTAGATGGAGATAGAAAATTGTTTTCTAATTCTATAATGATGATAGCTGGATATTAATTTTTAAGAAACTTCCTGTTGCCCATATGTATGAGGAGTAATTCAGGGTTTTAGAAATTAAGTTGTTAGGATACACAGATTTCCTTTTTTTTTTTTTTTTTTTTTAAATTAAAAAAAAAGGTTTTTTTTTAATGTTTATTTATTTTTGAGAGAGCCAGAGACAGAATGCGAGTGGGTTAGGGGCAGAGAGAGAGGGAGACACAGATTCCGAAGCAGGCGCCAGGCTCTGAGCTGCCAGCACAGAGCCTGACGCAGGGCTCGAACCCAAGAGCTGTGAGATCACGACCTGAGCTGAAGTTGGACGCTCAACTGACTGAGCCACCCAGGCGCCCCACAGATTTCCTCTTAAATTTTCTTCTTTAAAGAAAAAAATGGAGATTGCAATCAAATCACAAATTGAGTTTTTAGACTTTTTTCCTCAGCTATAGCAGCCTTCTATCATTTAATCCTATATTGAAGACTCTAGTTTTGTTTTTGTTAGATATTCACCCATGTCAATTAGCATGTAAATGTAAAACTCAATATTTGTGTTTTTGTACCTCATTTTAAAGGCTGCATTATATTCTTTAGTTCTTTTATTCTTTTCAATGTCCTAAGACTGGGATTTTGTCTTTGGACATGGACTTTTCAATTCTTAGGTTCATCTGCTCTCTGAACTTTATCTGCAGTTTGTACAACGATCAGTAACAGTATCATGTCCCCAAATCATCATCCTATCATTGCACCTTATACTTTTAAGGCTGTGATAGTTTTCTTCTGCAGTGCTTCCCCTGGCTCTGTCTTACTCAAATCTTAGCCATTTTTAAGATTGTTGAAAGAGGTATATTGTAAGGGACAGGGAAATTGGGATTCAGTTGAATATTTTGAGAGTGGAAGGGACATTTGCAATCAGGTGATAACTTTAGTAGTGTTATACAAGGTGAATTATGTAAGGCTGTGGGATCACTGCTAGAAGTGAGATAATGACAGATTTTAAAGAAAAGCAGAATTTGGGGCAATTAAGTAAATGATCCCCCCGCCCCATTTTATTGATATGTAATTGACATACAGTAAGTGAATGGTTTGATTAATCTATATGGTGAGCATTTGGAAATTTGCTGTGTATTTTGTCTTGTTTTCACCCCAACTTCTAGTACCTTTACAGCAAGAATAGCATCCATTATGTTGACTTTTTGTGGCCACTAAATTTTGTTTTACACTCATGTTGAAGAATATTTTTATTGTAGGAGAAGCCATTTTCTTGGACTGGAACTAATTTATACAGGCATTATTAGTAGGGGTATAACATGTGTAGGAAATTACTCTTGATATCTAAGTGTTTTGAGTTTTAATGTTGCTTTCATTTACATTAACCTGCAGCCACTTAAATCAGGAAGACATTCTGTGGTTCAGAGCTTTCCAGTATATGTGCTTCTGAAGTGAGCACTGATCCAGAGCTCCTTAATATTTAGAATTCATCAAATAAATAAGTCTTTGTAAAAATAATGGCATAAATTCAGTTTTAAGAAGATAGATTTTAGGGGCGCCTGGGTGGCGCAGTCGGTTAGGCGTCCGACTTCAGCCAGGTCACGATCTCGCGGTCTGTGAGTTCGAGCCCCGCGTCGGGCTCTGGGCTGATGGCTCAGAGCCTGGAGCCTGTTTCCGATTCTGTGTCCCCCTCTCTCTCTGCCCCTCCCCCGTTCATGCTCTGTCTCTCTCTGTCCTAAAAATAAATAAACATTGAAAAAAAAAAAATTAAAAAAAAAAAAAAAAGAAGATAGATTTTAAATACAGGGTGGTATGAAATAGAACAGAGATGGTGGGTCAGTTTCTGGGACCATGCCCTTTGTCTTTGTCTACCACTTCAATCAGAACAGCATTCTGTATCTGCTTGATCTATTGGGGGTCGCTGCATAATCCCACCCACCTCTTATCCCTGGTTTTTGAAGGAGTATGTGTTTGTATGAGTCTTTTGGAGTTGTGTTTTTTGTTGTTGTGTTTTATCTCATGTCTTTCCCCATGTAGTTTCTGTTCAATCCATTATTGTCATATTTTTTTTTTTTTTAATTTTAATATAGCTAGGATTTCTGTATCTGTGACAGTAGACAGTTCAACTTTTAGCATATAATACAAAAGGTTTATTTTCTGTTCCTTTGTAAACCTGTTGCATTTTACTTATTTGTAGTGTTATGAAGCTGGCCACTTGGAGAATGACATTAATGAATCACGTGCTGCATCTCATTCTAAAGAGTTTGGTGGAGGTGCGTATTTTTGAGATTTAAATGTTTGAGATTTAAAAAATGTAATGTGGAAATAACTAGGAAACACCTTGTCAGCTAACTAGAAAAGTTGTTACATATGTAAGCAAGACCAGCAAGGTTGCAACTTCTAAGACTTGTTTGCCCAAGGGGCTCCTGGCTGGCTCAGTTGGAAGAGCACGTGACTGTTGAACTCAAGGTTGTGAGTTTGAGCCCCATGTTGGGTTTGGAGATTACTGAAAAATAAATAAGCAAACTTTAAAAAAGAAAAAAAAAAAAAGACTTGTTTGTCAAAATATGCTTCCCAATAGAATGCATGACACTAGAAAATTGTCTGGTCATCTTCAGTTTCATGCTGAAATTAGAATTACAGATTTAGAATGTAGAATCCTGGAATTAGAATTCTGTTAGAATAAGTAACTGGTAGGAACAATAGAGAAAATGAGCTACTTAATTTTCTTATTAGATGGTTCTCCAACTCTATCATTACTTTCTTGGCTTTGATTCAATTTTTGTTGTGTAGGACAGAAAATAAGGAGTCTGAGTTGAGAGGGAAATTACAAGTCATCTAAGCCAGTCTTTCACAAATAGTCTTAGTTTCTTTTACCACATCTTTGATCTTTGGTGAGTGAGTATATGCTTGAAAAAGGGAGCTTACATTTCAGTCTGGTCCATTGTGGTTGCTTCTTAAGGGCTTTGAAATCTTTTAAATTGTTTTTTAATCTGACTCCTGAAACTTAGACATGGTGATCTTGGTTCTGCCAATTGGAGGAATGGGCAGCTCTTTATTGAGTAACAGATACAGTAATCATAGTTTGTGCATTTGCTCTACCATGTCCTTTGCTCAGTTCCTTTGTTTAGGACTGTTAATCTCTAATCCATCGAAAGCATTATAGAGAATTAGGATATTATCCATATTATCCCTATTTTATAGAAGAATGTGAAGATGAAAGAGGTGGCAGAGTTGGGAGGACTAATTCCAGACCTGACCACATTCATTGCGACACTACCATCTTGTTATACACCCCAAATTTTCTACATGCCAATTCTTCGTGTCACTTTGATCATTCATCTGCCGGTGCCATTTATTGATTACTGTTATTTCTGAAGTGTTAGGCCAGATTTGAGCACATAGCATCAGATGTGCCAGCAAAGGGTATCATGGGAAGGTATATTGCATGTGATCTTAAATGAGCACATCTTTAAATGTGACCCATGATTATTAAGTTTTTTAGTAAGTAAATCTAGCAATATGTTCACTTATGTTAATCTTGTGTGAAAATATAATTTCATCAATTTGCTTGCTTTAGGAAAAAAACTTTCAAAGTAATATCAGCTCTTCTCTTACACTTTTATACTCCAGTTTTTGTAAAACCCAAAACTTATTCTTTATCTTTTGTAAATTTCATCTGAATATTTTAGCTACTGAGAAGTTTGAACCTTCATTCTGCTATTCTGTTAATTATTCTTTTAGTTATAGGCAGCCAGCAGCTTTGATAGCAGAGCTTCTCCATCTGTATCAGGCAGTCCCAAGAAGAGAATACTAAGCCAGTTTTCCAAAGTCTAGCCTTCATGTTGATACCTAGCCTAATTATCCTGGAACATTTTATGAAATATTACTTTAAATTCCTGATACTTCTGTAACAGAGAGGTGAAATAAGTATAAAATATAATGAGGGAAGGACTGGAATGTCATTTTGTATATAGGCCATGTTAGAGCAGGCATATGTTTTAAATTGTTGGATGTTCAACGTTATAGTACCATTGCTAAATATCCTTTAAGTTACTAAATGTGTTAAGGGAGATCTCCCTTTCCTCAAGCCAGATATTATGTATTTCAGCTTTTCATCTTAATCCTTAAATCATATAGTGCTATAATGTACTATCTTTAATGTGGAGGTCGAATTTTAGTATCTTTTCCTGACTACTAAATGTATTTCCTCCCCATTTACAGGATGTTAAAGTCCTTTGAGGAATTAAGAAGTTTTTCATTTCAATCATGTAAAATGAAATTGTTTTAACCTACTTATACGTTTACTATTTAATCTGTATGAGGCAGAATTTATATGTGTGTAGCTATTTTCCCAACTAATTATGTAGTCGTGGTGGGTAAATCTCCCCACCCTGTGCCTTTTTCCCTCATCTACAAAGTTGGGGAATTAAATGGGCTTTAAGATTGGTTTTTTATTCTAACATTCTCATAATTCTATGAGGTCCTTTTAGTTGAGGATTTTTTCTAACATTTTTATTCTAGTTTTATTCTAACATTCTCATAATTCTATGAGGTCCTTTTAGTTGAGGATAGGAGTTCTTGGACATGTAAGTGATTAGCCAGGAGGTAACACCTGTTTTCCTGTCATAGGCACTACGAAGATATTTGATAAACCAAGGAAGCGAAAACGACAGAGGCATTCTACAGCCAAGGTGCATTGTAAAAAAATGAAAAATGACGACTCATCAAAAGAAACTCCAATCTCAGAGGTATTACTCAGTTCCTCATCTTTTGACCTTCCAAAGCAAATCTACTTTTCACAGTAGAGGCCACATCCCTCTTTCCCTTGAGTAAAAGAGTAATGTTCTACTGAAATAGCTAATGAAAAGCTGTAATAGGAATCCTGGAGTAGAAAGAGAGTCTGATGCTAGTAAAAATCAGGCAAGACAATATATGGCAACTATGGGTATGATCTTTAACATCCTATGCTCTAGGTGTCTGATAAATTTTGTAACTGTTTCATCACAAAGTAAGCTTTTTCTAAAACCAAAGAGCACAATGCCAAGTAACCATATAATCTGAGTGAACTTTCATACTGCCCTTTTATAGTTGAGACTGCTACATTTAGAGGGGAAGGAAACTCAATTTGCTTATTTCTTGAAACCAGCATCTGCTTAATTTTAGAATAATATTTATAAACATTGGCTTTAAGGAAACAAAGGTAGATTTAAAACCATTTCCTTGCAGAGCATCAGTGCAGTCATTGATGCTATCTCTGGCTTTTCAACTCAAGTTAAAAGAGAAATAGAACAAGTCAGGTCAGCATTACACATTATGATACAGAGTGTTTCTTTCCAGAATAATTTGAATAGAATGCCCAAGGTGGGCATTATTTAGGAAACACTGATCTTGGAAGGACAAATAAGTAATCAAATAAACTTAAGAATGTTTTCTCTCCCTTAGTGAAACCTTAAAATGGAACAGCTCAAAAAGTTCCAGTGGAACAGCCTCAGAGCAGTTAGTGGCAGGGCATGAGGCGCCCACTACCCGCCCAATCACAGCAGGGTTAGAACTAACATTGCATGCAGTCCGCCCGCGTGATTGGCTGAACATCTGTAAGTGCTTAATGGCTAGACAAATAGCAGCCCAGAGGGCGGGGGTCAAATGGAGGAGACATGAATAATACAGATATGGGACATTATTTTTTCTCTGCAAGGGAGAACTGATGACACACAGAACGGCTGCAAGCCCCAAGGACACTGTTGAGGAGGGTGTAGAGAATGATCATGGGATGCCAGCATCGAAAAAGCTGCAGGGCGAACGAGGCGGAGGAGCTGCACTCAAGGAGAATGTCTGTCAGGTAGAAGATGTTTCCCACTTGCATTTTGATTGCTTGCTTGTCTTTTAAAAGAAGGCCTCTTCATGTCTTAATAAGTATATATGTAGTACCTACTATATGTCAAGAGTTTCCATCACTTTAAATTACATCATATAGTCCTAACAATCTTGTAAAGTAGATTACCATTATTACCCTCGCTTTTATAGATGAGGAAACTGAGGCATAAAGATGTTACATAGCTTGCTTATAGTCACACGGCAAAGCCAGGATTGAAACCCAGGCAATCTGGGTTTAGAGTCCTAACCACTCTGTTGTCTTGCCTCTCTCTAAAGAGCCTTTATCAGACTTGATAGTAGAGTCCATTAAATGGATGCTTTGATTATGCTCTCTCTTTATGGGCTTGATTTACCTTTGTAAATTCTTAAAAGCTGACATATAAAAAAATTGAAGATACTTGGTTTTTCTTCCTCTTTTCTAATTAAAACGGCTAAAAAATAAAAATAACCCAAGCCCAGGATATGCTATGATGAACAATAGAATTTCAACTTTGTTTCTTTGTTCATTTTCGCTATTATATAAAGATTGATCATATTCGGATGAGCACCCAAACACACTGTTAGTTCTCAGAGAGTGTATGCCCACAAAGATTATCAAGAAAAAATGGTTAAAGATATAGTGGCCTTATGGCCCTGGATTGTTTGGGCACTCTTTGTTTAAATCTATTGTCCTTGTATAATTTATCAATATTGTGTCCTTTTATTATGGTTCCTAATCTGAAAGATGAATTACATAATCATCCCAATTAAAGGGTTAGTCCATAACATTTGGTTAATTTTAAAACATTATTCTTTGATATGTATTGTAATTGAAGTTTTCCTGTTTAAATGATGAAAGCAGATTTGTTTATTGTATATAAAAGCTGGTATCACTGGCACTGTGAATATATAAAACATGGCAGTTGTCAATTTTTATGTGAATAGGAGATAATGAAAGAGACAAAGTTTAAGACTAACTTGCACTATAGGTTGATTAAGACCTTGGGGGTCTGTCTGTTCTTAACCCTGGCTGCCTCTGGCCTTTTCCCCAAAGTTCTCCTACTCATTTGTTTATTTAAGTTATGATGTTAAGTGGCCAAGACCAGTTCTGTTTCTTGGGTTCTTAAATGTATTAGACTTGCCTAGTCACCTTTCCTCACCCAGTAAGTATAAGACTTTTTGTCATTTTTATATTTTTCTGCTAATCAGTGTGGGGAAACAAGTCAGGATGTTAGAGGGATAAAAGTAACAAATGTTGGGAATTTGTAGAATTTTCATAAATCTTACGGTGTTTTGAAACAAACATCCAGATCTTTATTTCCTAAGGCTCTATCAAAAATGGCACCCTATCTTAGATGAGATCATCTTAGAAAAGTGGCCTCTCTGAGATGGTTGTAGATGTATCTCAAAGGTCATTCAAACCTTGAGTAGAGCCCTTTTGGGACTGTTACAATTCAAGTCTAGCTAGTCAGTATCTCTTGCTTGAACTATTAGAGTAGCTTCCTTGATTGTCTCTTTGCTACTGTTCTCACATATCTCATTCTTGAACTCATTTTCCATGTAGTAATCAGAGAGATCTGTTTTTAAATGAATATTTGATTTTAGCCTTCCCTTGGTAAAGACCTTTGATGGTATACCTTTGTAATGAGAATAAAATCTGAAACTACACCATAATGTGTAAGGCCACACAATCAGGCTGTTGCCTTTTTCTTACCTCATCTTCTACCACTTCTAACTTTTGTTCCACTTTAGTCCACTGATTTTCCTTATGATTTTTAGACATGACATAGTTTTTCCTGTCTGTGGACTTTCTGTACTGGTCTTCCTGGTCTTTCTGTCTGACTAAATGACTGACTAGTAGCTTAGAACCCTGTCTGAGAGGCCGTTCCTAATCATCCAATCCAAAATAGCTATTTGAATTCTCTACTTAATCTTATCATTATCTTTCCTGTTTGTTTGTTTACTTGTATTTTCTGTTCTTAGAATACATGAACCATGAAAGCCAAGGGACCTTGTGGTACCTGGCATAGAGGAGTTAATCACTAAATATTGGCTGAATAAAGAGAGGGCTTTCTGCTTTCTAGAAAGCTGCTAGTTAACCTCTGCCTTCATGAAGGCCTTCTGTTCTGGACTTTAAAATCCTTTTTCTGTAGACATACCTGTTTTCTTTCTCTTAACAGAACTGTGAGAAACTGGGTGAGCTGCTGTTATGTGAGGCTCAGTGCTGTGGGGCTTTCCACCTGGAGTGCCTTGGACTAACTGAGATGCCGAGAGGAAAATTTATCTGCAATGAATGTCGCACAGGTGAAGTAGATACAGGAGGGTCTTCTTCCAAAGATGGTCTGAGTTTTAAGTTTTTCAGGAAAACCCAACATTTATTGGATACACTTTTTTTGTGGCGATACTGGGCTAGTTACTGCAGACACGGATAGGTGCTTTGTAATCTTTGCCCATAGAAAAGAATTCCAAGTGAATAATGACTTTATGGTATAATGCGGTGCAAAAGTATTGTAGTAGAGATACATTTAAAGTGATAGGTAAACAAAGATGAACCAGTGCCACAGAGAAAAAAAACTGAGTTTGGTTTTAAGAGAGACATGGTCATTGGTGTGGGGAGAGGAAGAATAGAAGGTCCAATAATTAAAGTATAGACTGTTTAGGGAATAGGAGGCATAGGTTTGTGTGTTTAAGGTATTTTAGGGAAGAGGCATTGGTAGTGACAAGGAGGATTTCTGGATTACTGTCAGTGTTTTCTGTTTCTTGAGCTGACTGGTGATTACATAAGCGAGTTTATTTTATGGTTATTTGTGAACTATACACTTAGGATGCTGTACTTTTCTGTGTGTATATCATATGTCAACAAAACTGTTTACCAAAAGAGAAAGACCTATTTTAAGAGTTATAATATACAAATTGGGTCAGAAACTAAGAATGGTCAGATGGAACCAGCCTGTAAAGTACCTCACAGGCTGTGCTAAGGAGATTGTTCTTTCTTCAGCATTATATGTGAATGTTACAGATTTAAAAAAAAAAATTTTTTTTTAACGTTTATTCATTTTTTAGAGAGAGAGAGTGAGCGGGGGGGGGGGGGGGGGCAGAGAGAGAAAGGGAAGGAGACACAATTCGAAGCAGGCTCCCACCTCCGAGCTGTCAACACAGAGCCTGATGTGGGGCTTGAACTCATGACATGAGGTGAAGTCGGACTGAATGTTACAGCATTTAAGTAATAAAAAAATGGGGGATGACAGCTGTTACACTCCTAAGTCATTAAAATCGTAAGTGTGCATGATCCTGCCCTGAGTGAAAGCATGCGTAGAGTGAGAAGCGGGCGGACAACAGTACTTAGGGCATGTCCACATAGAAGAACTACTGGAATGTGAGGAGGAGCTAGTCAAAGAATGGCTGTGAAGCCGGGGGCAGTGGGGTGTCATAAGCAGTGGCAGATGTGGCAGAGAAACCAAGGAGGTCCTGGCGTGAAAAGAGACCGTTGTATTTGGCAGTGAGGAAAGGCTTGACTTTTTGCCAGAGGGTGCCATACTAAACCAGGTTGAAGGGTGCCTGGATACCAGTATACACTATTTCTTATAGAAGCCTGATACCATGGAAAAGAGGGCAGTAGTTGAAGGGAGGATATTATAGGGTCAAGAGGAAGAACATCTTGAGTGTTGGTAGGATAAAGGTTAAAAACCACATAGAGAAATAAATTCTTATAACAGAAGAGGGAATCATTGGAGGAGTACAGTTATAGAGACAGGAGAGAATAATTTTGAAGAGGCAAAAAGATAAAATAGGAATGTTCCTTGAAGTTGTGAGGCAGAAGAAGGAAGCTGAAGTTTTTTTCTTACATTGGTGAGAATGATGGGGAAAGGTGGTCTCTCACTTGAAGGATAGAGTGTAGGTTTAGAGTAGCCCATGTGGGAACAAGAGACAGAATTAACTTGTGTCTTTATTTACTTTTTTTTTCTTTTTTTTTTTTAACGTTTATTTATTTTTGAGACAGAGACAGAGCATGAACGGGGGAGGGTCACAGAGAGAGGGAGACACAGAATCTGAAACAGGCTCCAGGCTCTGAGCTGTCAGCACAGAGCCCGACGCGGGGCTCAAACCCACGGACCGTGAGATCATGACCTGAGCCGAAGTCAGACGCCCAACCGACCAAGCCACCGAGGCGCCCCAACTTGTGTCTTTAAATAAGTGGCTCTGTCACATTGAGTTATCTCATCTTTCTGCCACTACTTTTAGTAGCGTGTGAATAAAAGCTGGAAGACAAGATAGCTGTGGGTCATTTTGTCCCTGCATGGTGGGCTTTTTGATCATTATGGAAAATAGTGCCATCCAGCCCTGTAAATGAAGTTTAGAAAAAAATGTTTTGGTATGTGCATATCTCTTATCCTAATCTTAGAGCTTCTTGCCTTTTGTGCAAATGATCCAGTTTTGCTAGTCTTACCTTTTTTTTTCTTAATATTTTATTTTATTTTTGAAAGAGAGAGAGAGAGTACGAGCAAGAGAGGGGCAGAGGGAGAGGGAGATAGAATCTGAAGAAGACTCCAGGCTCTGAGCTGTCAGCACAGAGCCCAACACGGGGCTCAAACTCCTGAACCGCAAGATCATGACCTGAGCAGAAGTTGGATGCTTAAATGACTGAGCCACACAGGCACCCCACTGTCTTATCTTTACTGTAATGTGATATTCTCTGACCAAGTTAAGGCAAAACTATTTTTTTTTAAGTTAGCCTCACTGAAGTATAATTTACCTACTATAAAATGCACTCGTTTTCATGTATGTTTTGATAGGTTTTGATAAAATTTATATACACCTGTGTAACCACAACCATGGAGAAGATTTAGAACATTTCCATCACTTCAGAAGGTTCTCTTGTACTTATTACAGTTAATCCTTATGCTCCCCTCTCCCCCAAATCTTATTTCAGGCAAATAATGATCTGCTTTCTGGTACTACACATTAAACTTACCCTTTTTAAGGGTTTCATATATATAAGTGGAACAAAACATATATAGTTTTTTGTGTCTGGCTCCATATAACGTTTTTGATGCTCATCTATGTTAATGTGTGTATCAGTAGTTCATTCTCTGTCTTAAAATAGTAATTGAGGTATAGTTGATGTACAATAAACTGCACAAAGTGTAGTTTGATATGTTTTGACATATATATGTCTGTATGTGTATATAACACCTTGTGAAACCATCCCTCAGCATAGTTAATTTGAGATTCAACAACATTGTTGCAGGTTCATTCCTTTTTATTGCTGGGTAGTATGCCATTGTATGGATATAGCACAGGTGGTTTATTCATTCATCTATTGATATACATTTGGGTTGTTCTCAGGTTGGGGTATTACTAATAAAGCTGCTGTGAACATTCAAGTCTTTGGATGGACACATTTTCTTTTTACTTGTGTAAATACGTAAGGGTGGAATGGCATGGTAGGTATATGTTTAATTTTTTAAGAAACATTCAAACTGTATTCCAAAGTGTTTGTACCATTTTAAATTTTCATCAGTAATGCATGAGAGTTTCAGTTCTTTCACATCTTCATTAACACTTGGTATTGTCAGTCTTTTTAAATTTAGCCCTTCTGACAGATGTATCATGGTATCTCATTGTGATTTTATTTTTAAATATTTATTTTGAGAGAGAAAGAGCAAGCGTGTGCACACGTGCTCAAGGAGGGGCAGAGGGAGGGAGAGAGAATGCCAAGCAGGTTCCACCCTGTTAGCACAGAGCCTGATGCAGGGCTTGATCCTATGAATCGTGAGGTCATAACCTCAGCCGAAATCAAGAGTCATATTCTTAATCCACTGAGCCACCCAGGTGCCTTCTCATTGTTATTTTAATGTGTATTTCTTTCTTTCTTTTCTTTAATGTTTATTTATTTTTGAGAGAGCCAGAGACAAAATGCAAGTGGGTTAAGGGCAGAGAGAGAG
The DNA here is from genome assembly GCF_018350155.1 of Leopardus geoffroyi. Lineage (NCBI taxonomy): Eukaryota > Metazoa > Chordata > Mammalia > Carnivora > Felidae > Leopardus > Leopardus geoffroyi. The sequence continues at coordinate 173,100,513 of NC_059326.1, read as the reverse complement.
GGAGACAGAGAATCCGAAGCAGGCTCCAGGCTCCGAGCTGTCATTACAGAGCCCAACTTGGGGCTCGAACCCATGAGCTGTGAGATTATGACCTGAGCTGAAGTCGGACGCTCAACCGACTGAGCCACCAAGGTGCCCCTTAATGTGCATTTCTTAATGATGAATGATATTGTGTATCTTTTTTGTTTTTGTTTATATATATATATATTTTAATAATTTTTTTAATGTTCATTTTTGAGAGAGAGTACAAGCAGGGATGGGGCAGAGAGGATGGTTACAGAGGATCCAAAGTGGGCTGTGCACTGACAGCATGGCTCAAACTCAGAAACCATAAGATAATGACGTGAGCTGACATGAGACGCTCAACAAACTGAACCACCCATGTGCCCCTGTGAATCCTAATGTGCTTTTTGACTTCTTGATGAAGTGTCCGTTCAGACCTTTTTTTTTTTTTTTTAATTTGTTTATTTTCTTACTTTTGAGTTTTAAGAGCCCGTTGTATATATTCTGGGCACAAGTTCTTTATCTGATACATACTTCTAAAATTATTCTACCAATCTGTGGGTTGGTCTTTCATTTCCTTAATGGTGTCTTTTGAAGAGCAGTTTTTAATTTTCATGAAATTCAGTTTATTAGTTCTTTTTAGAGATTTTGCTTTGGTGTCATATTGAATAAATCTTGCATAATCCAGTGTCACAAAACTTTTCTTTGTTTTCTAATGAAAATTTTATAGTTTTAGGTTTCATATTTAGGTCTATGGTCTAGTTTGAATCAATTTTTGTATAGGACGTGAGGTAAAGAGTTATTTTTGAGGGTAGGAAATTCTATTCTGGTTTTAGTAAAGATGAATAGAGTAAGAATAAAGGAGTCATTTCTTACCCTATTTTCCTAATGGGGAGTGACTGTCCCGTGATTTAGGTTATTCTAATCTAATATTGGCTGTGAGTTACTTGGCATTAGACAGTAAGTAGTTTGCCTCTTTCCAAATGCATAATTAAAAATTTTTCCTAAAATCATTATTAGTTGGGTAAACTTACTATTAATAGGTGAGATGGGCTATTTTAATGAGCTTCTATTTCCAGCAAGTGTCAGAGGCAAGTTCAGATGTGTCTTTCAAGCCTGAGCTTTTTCCTTTACATTGTATTGCTTCTCAGAGAGAGGTGGATTTTTTTTTTCTTTTCTTAAACTTTGTATTACAGAAATCCTCAGACATTCAGGGTACCTGGGTAGCTCACTCAGTTAAGCATGTGACTTTGGCTCAGATCATGATCTCACTGCTTGTGAATTGGAGCCTGCTTCGGATTCTGTGTTTTTCTCTCTCTCTCTCTCTCTCTCTGCCCCTCCCCCACTCTCTCTGTTTCTCTCTCAAAAACATTAAAAAAGAAAGAAATCCTCAGACATTTATAAAAGTAGAACAGTGTAAAGATTCCCCCCGTATTCATCACTTAGCTTCAGTACTTCTTGGTGTTCTACCTCTGTTTACCCATGTATTTCAAAAGGTGTAACAGTTACTACTTAAAGGTATATATCTAATGTGTAGCAAAATTATACAGTACCCAGTCTCATTTAAAAATTTTCCAATTTGTTTCAAAGATGTCTTTTTATAGTGTTTGAATCAAGATCCAGATAAGGTTTTCTTTATTTTTTGATATGTCTCTTAATTTCTCTTAATCTACAACATTACTACTCCCACCCTATTTTTAAGTGTCGTTTATTTGTTGAGACAACGGTGATTTGTCCTGCTCAGTTTTCCACATTGTTAATTTGGTTGATTGCATCTTTGAGGTGTCCTTTTAACTTCTTCCTCTATCTCTTCCATATTTCCTGGAAACTTGTAGTTAGATCTAGAGGCTGAATTAATTTCAGGTCAGTTTTCTTCTGGCAGGAATGCTTTGTATGTAATGTGTAGTTCCTATTGTGTCACATTAGCAAGCAAACATTGTCAACATTTTCTCAGTAGTGATTGATTGTTCAGTGGGTTCACGTTGTCATCCTAATCAGTCTCTTAGAAAGTTCTTTACTGTGATATTGTGATTTATACTAAGAAATGTGTATTTTGGTCTTTAGTTTATGGCACAGAGCTCCCAAGACCTTGGTGTCTCCTAAGGGGTGAGAGTAATAAAGATGTCCTTTGTGTGTATTTTATTATGTTAATGAAAGACACACCTAAGGATGGGGGCTTGATTGCCAGAAGAACCCATCCTGATAAGAGGGCTAGAACTTTCATTCCTAGCCCCCTAATCTCTAGCGAGGAAAAAGGGCCGGAGGTTGAATCACTGGCCAGTGGTTTAATCCGCCATGCCTATGCAATGAAATCTCCATCAAAACCTAAAAGGGTGGGTTTCAGAGAGCTTCTGAATGATTGGTGAACATGTGGAGATTAAGAAGAAAGTGGTGCCTCTTGGAGAGGTCATGAAAGCTCCATACCCTTTCCTCCTATCTTGCCCTATTCGTCTCTTCCATTTAGCTGTTCATGAGTTACAACCTTTTGTAATAAACCGGTGATCCAGTAAATAAATAAAAATCTTTCTCTGTGAGCCATTTTAGCAAACTAATCAAACCTGAGGAAGACAGGGTCATGAGAACCTCTGATATATAGCCAGTCAGAAGTATAGGTGACAACCTGGACTTGAGAGTGGCATCTGAAGTTGAGGATGGGGCAGTCATGTAGAACTGAGTCCTTAATCTGTGGGATATGATGTTATTGCCAGGTATATAGTCTCAGAATTGTAAGATACCTAGCTGGTGTTGGAGAATTGCTTGGTGGTATGGGAACTACCCTTCCCGCTCCCCCCCACCCACGCACACACATACTCACACGCATACACACACCCCATATTGGAACTTAGTACAGAATTGTGTACTTACAAACTTTCATCTAATGCTTTAGCATTGGATGAACTCTTAAATTGGTGTTAATTTATTACTTTATTTCGGTTTCCCAGGAATCCATACCTGTTTTGTTTGTAAGCAGAGTGGGGAAGATGTTAAAAGGTGCCTTTTGCCCTTGTGTGGAAAGTTTTACCATGAAGACTGTGTCCAGAAGTATCCACCCACTGTTATGCAGAACAAGGGCTTCCGGTGCTCCCTCCACATCTGTATAACCTGCCATGCTGCTAATCCAGCCAGTGTTTCTGCATCTAAAGGTATGAGTTTCTCACATGGACCAGTCTAATTGTAGAACCTCGCTTTCATTGGCAGTGTGTATTTCCAGGTGCTATCTGGCATCTCTTCGTGGCCTCTCTAGCTTTTGTCAAGAGTGTCAGCATTTTATGTGAGAGAGAGGAGAATAATGGACTAGTCTAGCAGTTCCCACATTGTATTCTGTAGAGCCCTAATGTTATGTGGTGGTTTGAAATATTTCGATTTCTCAGTTTGAGAAAATATCGTGCTACATGCCTTTCTCCCCCTACTCCATTAGACCAAAGTGTATTATTGGTTTCCTATGGACCCTTTATATCTATGGTTGTCAGATGTGATATCATTCAGACATGGATTTAGGGTAGAATTGAGGTTTTTGTTTTGTGTTGGTTTATTTTTTTTTTAAATGGAAACTTCTATCCTAAAACCTCTTTCCTGCATTATAGTTAGATTGAGAGCTAAAGTTTCCAAAACTGCCTATAGTTCGAGGTAAATTCAAGTTTTTAGGTCTATTCTCATTGGGAAAACAATCATTTATTTCTGTTCAATAATAATAGGGTCTCTTACTAATTTTCCCAAGCCAAATATTGTGTCTCTACTATTAAATGCTTGTGTGCCCACAGAGCCCTCATTTCTCCCATAGGGGATTGAGGAGGAAAAACGTAGCAGTGTTTTGCCTTTGCTTTTAATTAGACTGGCAGTACCTTTTGTAATATGATTCCTTGGACTTATAGATCTCCTCACTCTTAAGTACAGTAATTTAACTTGCTTGATCAAAATTACAGTTTAACCATCAGTTTACCTTCCCATTTTTAGTTGCTATTGTAGATTACATTTAGATGATTTGGTAATGGTTTCTATTTGGTGTGATACATGTTAGAGGACATATTTTATCTGGAAGGGGTTCATTCACCTTAAAGTTCCGGCTTTAAGAATCACATAGTACCAAGCAATATTATTTATTAGTCTTTCTCTCTCCCAGCTGGCCTTTCTGATTGTGCACATCCCTTCTATTTAGTTTGAGGCTGATTCCAGGTTTCCTAGGAGTCTAGGCAATGGATTATATAGGGTTTTTCTTGGTGAGGCAGGCTCACTTAATAGTCGTGAGATCTGACTCTTTGTGGCAACTTATCACATAGCTCCCATCTGAGCTTTTCATAGTGAATTATGTGTTTTATCATCCCTTGTGCTAGTAGTGTTTCCTTCTATTAGTGACATTTTCTCAGTGCTGACAAAGATTTCAGTAACTCGTGTTGTTTTATATTTAATCTCTTTGTTTTTTGTCTGCTACTCTGGTTTTCCTGCTTGTAATTTTAGGTCGTCTGATGCGCTGTGTCCGCTGCCCTGTGGCATACCATGCCAATGACTTTTGCCTGGCTGCTGGGTCCAAGATCCTTGCATCTAATAGTATCATCTGCCCTAATCACTTTACACCTCGGCGGGGCTGCCGAAATCATGAGCATGTTAACGTTAGCTGGTGTTTTGTATGCTCAGAAGGTAAGACATGACTGCTTAATGTATGAATAGTCTAAAAAGAGGTTAATACAATATTTTAAGTGCAACAAAAATCATTTTCTTCACATTGTTAGTAGAGAAAATATTGGGATGTAATGTCTTGAACTTAGGGTAACATAGCAGAACTTTTAAACTTGTTTTTTTTTCCCTGATAAGGGAGAGGTTTTATTTTGTTATTTTGAATAATGACCTTATTTTCATTAAAATGATAAATGAAACAAAGAGAAAGATAAGGGAAAGGAAATAGAATCACCCTTGGAAAATGGGGGAATGTGATCAAACAGTACAAACTTCCAGTTAGAAGATTGGTAAGTTTGTGGACTTAATGTACACCACGGTAACTATAGTGACTAATACTGTATTGCATATTTGCAAGTTGCTAAAGAGAGTAGGTCTTAAAAGTTCTCGCTACCACCAAAAAGAAAAAATTATATTTATGTGAGATGTTTGATGTGTTCCCTAACCTTAGTTGGGCAATCATTTCACAGTATATACATCTAGTCATTATGTTGTACACTTTATACACAATGTTATATGTTAAATAAACTGGAGGTAAGGAATAATAATTAATAAATAAATAATCCCAAATCGTCCCAAGTTCCACCATCAGAAAAAATCATTACTTAATTTTAAGTGATACTACATAAGACATTTGTGCACATAAGCAGATAGCAGGGGTATATATCTAGATAGAAATAGTTCTAGAAGATGGTATTATATTGTACAATTGTGTTTCTTTTTTGTTAAATCGTTTATTCATGAATATAAAAGGAAAGTGAAGGAATTTATGAACATCTATTAAGTATTTTTTTTTTTTTTTAATTTTTTTTTTTCAACGTTTATTTATTTTTGGGACAGAGAGAGACAGAGCATGAACGGGGCAGGGGCAGAGAGAGAGGGAGACACAGAATCGGAAACAGGCTCCAGGCTCTGAGCCATCAGCCCAGAGCCTGACGCGGGGCTCGAACTCACGGACCGCGAGATCGTGACCTGGCTGAAGTCGGACGCTTAACCGACTGCGCCACCCAGGCGCCCCTATTAAGTATTTCTTAACTGTTAGAGGTATTCCTAAAGTTCTTCTAAAGTGGAAGAAAAATAAATTTTATATCTTTATATTTTTTTTTCTTCAACTTAAAACGTACTTCTTTGATAGAGTTAGTGTTAAGCTTCTACATTTTCTTTCAATTCCTCACAGCCTGATTTTTGCTAGTTATTGTAAGTGGATGGTTTAGTAATCATCACTACTCTATTTACTATGGTGCTTATAATTCTGATTTCCTTATTTTAATTTTTCTCTTGGTTGACTGAACTTCTAGGAAGCACCCAGAGGTGCTTATTTCTCTGCTTGAGGCTATCCATCATTTGCTTCTACACTAGAAGCATGTGTTGGGTTACTATAAAACAGGATATGTGTTCTTTTTCTAAGACTGTTGTGGACATTGCTTCAATGTTTTTTCTGGTGTTGATGGTGACACCAGTTCTCATGTAGTTTCTTCATTACTTTTCAAATTGACTAAATTTTATTGATTAGTAATTTAGGGGGAACAATTTCTCTCACTTCTCTGTTTTTTTAATACTTATTGGCTATGCAATTTCATGAAAACTTGGCTGGTTATGAACATTCTGAGGGACTCATTTAAAAAGTCAGTATGTCAGGGGCGCCTGGGTGGCGCAGTCGGTTAAGCGTCCGACTTCAGCCAGGTCACGATCTCGCGGTCCGTGAGTTCGAGCCCCGCGTCAGGCTCTGGGCTGATGGCTCAGAGCCTGGAGCCTGTTTCCGATTCTGTGTCTCCCTCTCTCTCTGCCCCTCCCCCGTTCATGCTCTGTCTCTCTCTGTCCCAAAAATAAATAAACGTTGAAAAAAAAAAAAATTAAAAAAAAAAAGTCAGTATGTCTAATTGAATGAACATCCCCCTTGAGAAATTTGGATATATACTAAATAGTGCTAAAGTCATAGAAGAAGGTTTTTCAACTGCTTTATATGATTGAAGTGGTCAATTTGGACTTTTTGTGCTCTTAGAAGATTCATGTAACATGACAATTTAAGGAAAAGATACACTTAGAGGACATGGTTTGTATCCTCAAACCATTCTATGCTGCTAATATAGAATAAACAAAAAGCACGTTAAGTGCAGTTACAGATAAAGAGGGAAGCCTTTGGGGTAGAGATGTTTTAATTCACAAAGAGGACATTCTTTTTGTTCTTCTAATACCTGCTCCTTATAAACACTGTCTTGTGAACACTGCTGCCTATTTATTATACCACTCTTCTTTTGTTTAGAAGAAAGTTAAAGACAAGAGTTAGGTATTTAATAGCTGTTAAATATAACATTCTGGGGGCACCCAGGTGGCTCAGTCAGTTAAGCATCCGACTCTTGATGTCGGCTCGCACCACGATCTCACAGTTCGTGGGATGGAGCCCCACATCGGGCTCTACACTGAAAGCGTGGAGCTTGCTTGGGATTCTCTCCCTCCCTCTCTCTCTCTCCCCTCCCCCCTCCTTCTCCCTCTCTCTTCCTCTCTCCCTCCCTCTCCACCCCCCCCCCCCCGCCCCTCTCCCACTTGCTTAGTCTCTCTCAAAATAAATAAACTTTAAATACAACATTCTGTAATTCTACTCTTAGAATAAAAACAGGTGTCTGGGAGGCTGAAGTGTAGGCTCCAAAAGTTTTCCACATTTCTTGGAGATGGGACGATGAAAACAGTTTCAACATTAGACCATTTCTAACTCCAGAGTGGGATGAAATGAATAAAAGCGAGAGTGCCCATGTGATAGCATTCCTAACATGGAGCATCCTAACTGAAAAGCTACTGAATCCATTAATAGATATACATAATGGTAACTGAGTTTCCGAGAAAACTTAGTAGCTGCAACAGTAGCAGCTTTCAAAGTGTAGGCCCTTTCAGAGGCTTCCATGAAATCATAACTCTTTTCATAATAATAATAGTAAGATACTACTTGCCATTTATAATTTGTTGACATTTACACTGATGGTTCAAAACTAGTGGTGGGTAAAACTGCTGCACCTAATAGAAATCAAGGCAGTGGCTCTAAACCATATAAGTAGAAGCAGTCCCTTGTGTTCTGTGTCACCACACACTCTCAGTTTTTTTAAAAAAAGTTTCACACAAGACTATTCTTATATAATAATCATTAATTTTATTAAATATCAATCCTCAGGTGAACATTGTTTTTAATATTCTGTATTATAAAATGGGAAGTGCATACAAAGTGGTTCTTTTGTATACTGATGGTTATCTTAAGTTAAAGCACTCATGCAATTGAGTTGCAGTCTGAACTAGCTGCCTTGTTTATGGAATGCCAGTTTTAGTTGTAAGAATTACTGTGACAAACCATGGCTCTTCACACTTGGATATTCGTCAGACATTTTCTTGAAAATGGATAAAAGTGAGCCTGTTTTCAAGGAAAACACAGACAGAAGTTGTTGCCAGTGATAAAACTTGAGCTCTTAAGTGAAAATTAGAATTTGGAAAACTGGTAACTATCACCCTGAAGCTTAACAGCTTTTTAGTATTATTGTGAAACCCTCATGATATGAATAACTGATATTATAATAGTATATAATGAAATAGATCAACATTTGGAAGATCTACCTAATTCAGCAAACTAGTATTTTCCATATGACCAATGTGCAATGTGCACATTAAAAAGTTAAAAACCGGGGCGCCTGGGTGGCACAGTCGGTTAAGCGTCCGACTTCAGCCAGGTCACGATCTCGCGGTCCGTGAGTTCGAGCCCCGCGTCGGGCTCTGGGCTGATGGCTCAGAGCCTGGAGCCTGCTTCCGATTCTGTGTCTCCCTCTCTCTCTGCCCCTCCCCCGTTCATGCTCTGTCTCTCTCTGTCCCAAAAATAAATAAAAGTTGAAAAAAAAAAATTAAAAAAAAAAAAAGTTAAAAACCATATATAAAAGATCCATTCAAAGTGCAAGACAGATCAATGAATTTTAATGTAGTAGTACTAAAAGTTTATTGAAATTATTTCAGATTTGACATTGCAACTAAAGTCTACCCTATGGAGTTTTAGTGTATAGATAGTATCAAAGAAGGAATTTGTATAGGTCTTGAACAAGTTACTAAAATAGTCCTTTTTTATAAGTATTTATCTTAGAAAGAACAGATTTTCTTCATATGCCTCAACCAAACAGCATATTGCAATGAATTCAGTTTAAAATATTTGTAAAAATGTGAAACACTGAGCCCCATTAACATATATTTTGGAAAATAGTTATTTTTTTTTTTACAAAATTTATATTAATAGAATTTGATATTTTTAAATGAATTAGTAAATATTTAAAAATTTTCTTAATTTTGATTTCTGTTTAGTAAATATACATATTTTTAGCTTACATAAACAAAATTTATTTTGGGATCTCCAAGAATATAAAGTTGTCGTGAGGCCAGAAAGCCTGAGACCTGCTAGACACGAACATATATTTTGCTAAGGCTTTACCCTTACTAACTCTTCAGGACAAGACTTGGAGTTATATGTTTGAGTCTAGCATGTTTGAAGCATGCTCATTTGTGGCCTTGAGGTATTTATTATATTCCCTAGATATGATTCCTCTTTACCTGAAATTCTTTACAGTCTGTAACCATGAGGATTTCAGCTTCAGACATAAAAATTGAATCACTTTAAGTGAAAATCTTTAGGAAGTGAAAATTCCTTGTCATTGCAATATACGTAATTATCCTGGTGTCTGAAAACCTCAATGGAGAAGGGAGAACATACATTTAACTGAATTTTAGGGCAACAAATCACCTTAGTACCTGTGACTTTTTTGTCAACTGTGAAAATCATAGGTATTTCATTTGTTGTAGATATCTTAAAGTATTTTGCAGTCATTGCTACTGCTAGATCTTATTTTTGCATTACAAAGAAACATACAATTTCTTGTTCTAACATTTTGATAATTATATCTTAATGTAACATTGTCTTTCCAATCTATATGTTAGGTTTATGCATTTATAAATGTTACTCTGAAAAGAGCCCATAGGTGTCAGAGTACCAAACATAAAAATGATTAAAGAGTAATTTCAAAAGAGGGAAGGAACTGACCATATGGAGACTGTGTATGTGTCAGACACTACTGGGCCATTTTTTCACTTATCTAGTCTTCAAATAGATGTGATTGTGGAAAACATCACTGAGGAAATGATACCTTAGCGAGAAAAGTGAATTCCCTATGGTCATATGATCTTGGTGCTCAAAATTGACATCACTTAAAATTTGTGCTCTTCATACTCTGGTCATTGTGTGTCACTGGTATCCTTTTTATTTGGTGTGTCTCTGGTGTGTGAAGAGAAAGAAATAAATATGTGTGCATGTATATATTTTTAGAAGTTGATTTTTTTTTAACTTTTTTTTAAATGTTTATTTTTGAGAAAGAGAGACAGAGCATGAGCAAGGGAGGGGTAGAGAGAGAGGGAGACACATAATCCGAAGCAGGCTCCAGGCCGTCAGCACAGAGCCCAACATGGGTCTCAAAGTCATGAACCGTGAGATCATGACCTGAGCCAAAGTCGGCTGCTGAACCGACTGAGCCACCCAGGCACCCTAGAGGTTGATTTCTGACCTCATTGCCCTAACCTCATTTTGCCAGTAAGATCTCATATTTATTTGTTGTGAATCTAACAAACCCCCAAGGTTGTGGTTCACAGGAATATTGGAGAGGGAATAAATGCTCTTGTAGAAAATCCTTTCTGGATAAATTACTAAGTCCTTAGCTGAGAGATAAATAATTGGTTAGGAGCAAAAGCTATTTCATCTGGGTCATGATATGTGGCCTTGTGATTCTGAGTGCCAGATTTTTTGATTCCCACAGGAGGCAGCCTTCTGTGCTGTGATTCTTGCCCTGCTGCTTTTCATCGTGAATGCCTGAACATTGATATCCCTGAAGGAAACTGGTATTGCAATGATTGTAAGGCAGGCAAAAAGCCCCATTACAGGGAAATTGTCTGGGTAAAAGTTGGACGATACAGGTGAGTGAGCATGAAGGAGACTGACACTCTTTTCTTTTACCATCCTCTGTTTCTTGGGATCTTAAATACAGTGTTTAGCATTTTTTTCTTTAATTTTTTTACAAAATTTTTCTGATTAAGCAAGGTGCACCCCCCCCATTAATTTTTCATTATAAAAGAAAAAAACTCATTTTCTGTTTTGTGATTATAGGAATAATACATATTCTCTGGAAAATTCATGAATGAAAACAAACCTATAACAAGGAAGATACATTGCTAATATTTTAGCATATTTACTTGAAGACACACCAGTGCATGTTCCCTCAAAATAATTAGCCTTATGGTTTATACCCAGTTTTGTGTCTTTTCTTTTTTTTAATTATTTTTGTTGATCGTGGAATATACAGAAGAATATCATAACATGCATGATTTAAGAGAATCAGAAATTTACCTTTCTGATACATACATACATAAATACATACCTATGTATGTTCCTCCCATTTAAAGAAATAGCATATTGCTGGTACTTGAGGCTCCCTCCATGACCCTTTCTGAATATACTGTTGCCCCACTCCTAGCAGTAACGACTATACAACATTTTGTGTTTTTTATTCCTTTGCGTTACTATATGTTTACACATGTATAATGTTTTGTTTTGCATGTTTTAGACCTTTATGTAAAGGAATTGATGCTATATTTTCCTGCTACTTGCTTTTTTCATTCACTATTATGCTCCTGAGATTTATAGTGGTTAGTGTAGTGCTCTAGTTCATACTTTGCCATTCTTCATTTGTTTTTCATATAGACTTCCGATATAGTATAGTTAATTTATCCATTTTCCTGTTTGGAGCAGTTTGTCAGTGTTCCTTAGTGTACATGCACAGGAGTTTTTCTTGGATAGGGGTTTCCACCTTAAATAACTAATGCCAAATTGTCTTCCTAAAGTGGACATGTGAAGTATTAATTTACATGTATTTTATTTTATTTTATTTTATTATTTTTTTATTTTAGGGGGCATTTCTTGGTGTCATTTTTCTATATGCCTAACAGTTTTTTAAAAGCCAAATTGTATTTCATTGTATCATTTGCCATAGTTACCTTATCATTCATTCCCTTATTGTTGAACATTTAGATTGCTGTCCAGGTTTTCATTCTTAAAGATAATTCTTCAGTGAACATTATAGTCAAAAGCTTTGTTCATAGCTATGTGATAATTATTATTTTGTTAAATTATTGTTTCCTTTTATAGATTCTTTAAATTAGAATAACTGAATCTAACTTTATATGTGAGTATATCTATGAAGGTGGGCGTTTTCAGCACATACTACTTGTTTGTTCTCTAGTTAGATTGTAAAAATGGCTAGGTTGGACTTTAATGTGGATAGACCTTGTTATTCCTTATTCCTATCCTAAAAAGTAGCTTGTTTCCCTAATTATTCTGCAGCCTTCTAAAGGTTTCCTTGCTTGTTTTCACCTTTCCCAGGTGGTGGCCAGCTGAGATCTGCCATCCTCGAGCTGTACCTTCCAATATTGATAAGATGAGACATGATGTTGGCGAGTTCCCTGTGTTATTCTTTGGGTCTAATGACTATCTGTGGACACACCAGGCTCGAGTCTTTCCCTATATGGAGGGTGATGTGAGCAGCAAGGATAAGATGGGCAAAGGAGTGGATGGGACATATAAAAAAGGTAACTTTATCCTTTTTGTTTCTCAGGCCAGCACAGATCTCTGTTACCCAAGTATTTGTTCTGTTATGTGTTAGAATTCACATATATTCCATTAGCTGCTGTGTTCTGATCTCTGGGGCATTATGTAGCTACAGCTATAGGATTTTACAGGGAACTTGATCCACATTGCTTATTATTTTTAGCCGAACCTTTAGGTAACTAGAATTTCCTTGAGGGAGTTTTTTTTTTTGTTTATTTATTTACTTTTGAGAAAGAAAGAGAGAGAAAGCCTGAGTGAGGGAGGGGCGGGGAAAATTCCAAGTAAGCTCTGTGCTGTTAGCCCACAATGTGGGCCTTGATCCCACGAACCTTGAGATCTTGACCTGAGCTGAAATCAAGAGTGAGACGCTTTAACCAACTGAGCCACCCAGGTGCGCCTTGAGGGAAGTGTTTTATCAGTTCTGTTTTCTCAGCATCTTATCAAGTACTGGAACTTTGGAACTATTTTATAGTATAAACAGTATAGTTTGCTAGACAAGAGTCAGAATCTCTCGTAGAGTTGTTTGTTCCACAAGGTTTTTTTTTGTTTTGTTTTGTTTTTGATTTGTTGGGAAGAAATAAAATTCACCAGAAGTTAATAAAGGAAAATATTGAAAATGAAAGCATTAATGTTCTGAATCAAAAGAGATTTTTTTTTTAAGCTGGCCTGGTAGTGAAGGAATGGGGACATTTGGGGCTAGGAGGGGTTGAATCAACTATGAGCCTCAGTTTTCTCTTACTGTATAATGAGTAAAGGTTGCTTTGAGAATTCAGTGAGATAATAAAAACATCAACCACAGAGCACATAGTTGAATTGGTATGCCATCAACAATAATTACTTTCTTCCTTTAGCTGTCCTTTGAAAGACAGTATAAGTATCTCTTATTTCTTAATTTATTTGGACATTGACATATGTAAGATTTTATCTGCATGGTGAGGTGGAGATTCTAAACAAGTGAAACTTTCGGGGCACCTGGGTGGCTCAGTCAGTGGAGCCTCCGACTTTGGCTCAGGTCATGATCTCGCAGTTCATGAGTTCAAGCCTCACATTGGGCTCACTGCTGTCAGCTCGTAGCCCACTTTTAACCCTTGGTCTCCCTCTCTCTGCCCCTCCCCAACTTGTGCTGTCTCAAAAATAAACATTTAAGGGTTATCTGGGTGGCTCAGTCTGTTAAGTTTCTGACTCTTGGTTGCAGCTTAGGTCATGATCTCACAGTTGGTGAATTTGAGCTCCAAGTTGGGCTCTGTGCTGACAGAGTTTTCTCTTTCCCTCTCTCTGTGCCTCTCCCCAGCTTGGGCTCGCGCGCTCTCTCTCTCTCTCTCTCTCCCCCAAAATAAATAAATAAACTTTAAGTTTAAAAAAATAAACATTAAAAAATAGTGAAACTTTTTGATTAGATGAAGATTCTTTATAAGATTGTAAGCAGGTAAAACTTTCTTGATGAGGAATGAGAATGATGTCCATAGGGAACAAGTTTCACAAAGGTTCCATTTGCCTCATGTCATTTCATTGGGCCCTCACTTATCTGTTGACCATGTCGTTTCTGTGCAAATATGGGCTGTTAGTATTAATACTATAGGAGCTTGGCTCTTGAGTCTTGTAATCTTGGATGGTCGGGGACCAGTTTAGCAACATCTTTGTCTGCATAGAGCTGGCCACCACAGAGGCTGGGGGAGAAGGTCGAGTTGTAGGGAATACCACAAGTCTGAGCCCACTAAAGCTCTGGGATTCTGCTCTTTCTGCGCCTCTACCCTGGGCTGGCTGGGTACCTCTGCCTTCAAAGAATACACGTTTTATGGGCAAATTCGAGATCTAAGCAGTCAAAATGCCATTCTTTGAGTGTTGTGGCAAAAATGTGCATGGTGTGCTATGGGAACAGACCAAGAGGAAGCATAACTGTGCTGGGGATCAAAGTTAGAAGTCCTGGATGGTTTTTTTCCAAGTGACTTTGAAGAGTGAACCATAATAATAGTTCTCATTTATTGTTTGCCAGACCCTGTTCAGGTTTTTTCTGCTTTAAGTCCTTGTGATACCCCCTGTAAGTTAGATGTTGTTATCCTTATTTTATAGATGAGGAAACTAAGGATCATAAAAGTAAAAATTACTTACCCAAGGTTCCAGTGCCAATAAGTGATAGAGGAAGGTTTCAAACTCTAGCAATTGGACTCCAGAATCCAAACTCTTAAGCCCTACTCTGCCTGCAAAGAAGTTAACAAATGGGGGACACCTGGATGGCTCAGTTGGTTAAGTGTCCCAACTTCAGCTTTGGTCATGATCTCACGGTTTGTGAGTCTGAGTCCTGCATCAAATTTTCAGTATGGAGCCTGCTCAGGATTCTGTCTCCCTCTCTCTCTGCCCCTCCCCCCAGGCATGCTCTTTCTTCTCCTCCCTCCCTACCCCCTCCCCACCTCTAAAAATAAACTTTAGGGGCACCTGGGTGGCTCAGTCAGTTAAGCATCTGACTCTTGATTTCAGCTCAGGTCATGATCTCAAGGTTCATGAGTTTGAGCCCCACGCCGGGTTCAGTGCTGGTAGCACAGAGCCTGCTTGGGATTCTCTGTCTCCATCTCTCTCTGCCCTTCCCCAGAACACTTGCTCTGTCTCAAAAATAAACAAACATTTAAACTTAAAAAAAAAATTAACAATGAAAATGTTAACAAGACAGCATATGTGAAAGTATACATTAAATCATAACACAAACTGAGTTAGTGACCTCTATGCAGTACAGTTGAAGATGGGGTTGGGGAACACAGGGCTGTTTGCCAGAAAAGGTAGGTAAATTACATGGTCAGAGCAGACTTTTTAGAAACTTTTGTCTAAGTTAAACTTGAGGACCATAAACGTGAGAGGCTATAGCCAGAATGTCAGTGAGATGGCTGTTTCAGTACTTCTGAACAGAGATGATAAGACTGTCACAGTGAAGTGACTCTGGGGTGGAGAGGATGATGAGTATTTGGATAGACATTAAGTAGACAGACTAGGCAGGACATGGTGAATAATATCATGAAGAAAGGAGTGATTATAACAATTAGAGGATTCAGGGCAACACGAATTCTGTTAGATGGTGACAGGGAAATGGAGAAAAACGGGTGGATCAAAGGGAATATTTTCTTTAAATAGCTAACAGAATATGGGGAAAGCTGCAGAGAGGAAGGAGGGGAAAGAATTGGAATTCTTTTCAGAATTTTTAACCTGGTTCAGGAATAATGAATTCTAAAAAAGGAGAATGAATTAAAAATTAGTTTTACATGGAAAAAGAAAGAATCTTAAGATTTTGTTGGACTTCTAAGATATTACACTCTTTCAAGCATATGAAAGTATAGTACTTGAATACAAATCAGCTATGAAGATCTGTTACTGTATCTTTATTGCTAATAGTTGATATTTACAGAATGAGCCTTAGGAGAGGAATAAGACAGGTACTCTAGAAAATTGGGTAAGAAGGAGAGGAAAACTTTAATTTTGAATTTCTTCCAAAGGAATGTAGCATGTTATTTTGGCACTAAAGAGACGGAGTGTTTCTGGAGGCAAGAGGTTCAGAACTGAGGCAAGAATTTGGCTTAATGAAGGACAGTGACTTTGCTGAACAGATGCAGTCTCGTTGTTAGGAGATGTTATTTGTGGGCTTTTTCAAATCATTTGGCTGGATTTGTTTTTGTTTTAAATTTTCCTCTGAAGGTGGTAGCCTGCATTGTGCCATTTAATGGTGGATTATGTTTTGTATTAATGCTAAATCTGAATACCCTGGGAACTATAAATTAACTTGAAAATAGCAGTCATATATACTTCTTAATTTTCCATATAATGCTGGTTGTGTTTTGTGTAAAAGACGTGGATTTTCTCCAACTTTAAAGGGGAAAAAAAGGCAAAATGAACAAGTCCACCTAAGATTAAGTGACTTGTGCTGTGTGTTTTCTTAGCTCTTCAAGAAGCTGCAGCAAGGTTTGAGGAGTTAAAGGCACAAAAAGAGCTAAGACAGCTGCAGGAAGACCGAAAGAATGACAAGAAGCCACCACCTTACAAGCATATAAAGGTGAGAGAAGACCTCAGGAGACTCTGTCTCTAGGAGAGACCCTATATAGATCTCTCTCTCTCTTCCTGCTGTGTTCATGAAGAGGATTGGAAGCACAAACACGTTGCTTTTAGGTAGAGGTATGAACTTGAAAGAAGATAAAAAGTTCCAGAGCAGCATTCCTAGCACCTGTCTACACTTTTATGTAAAATCAGTTGTGTTTTATAATTTTTTCTGTTGCTTTGGAAAGTGTTTTTATAGAAGTAGATTGGATTAGATTATGTGCACAGTCAATATCTTGCAGTTTGAAGGGGGTTCAAGAACCATGATAAAAAGTGATAAATAGTCCCGAGATAGTGTGAATAATACACAGGGTAAGTCTTCTTGGTAATGGCTGATACTAAAGATATTTTAGGTGACCACTATGACTGGGTTTCCCAAGGTCAGTAAAGTTCCTGTTAGGTGTACCTAACCCTTAATGAACCTAGTAGAGTAAGAGTCCTCACTGTTTATTATCAAGGGTCCTTCGGATCCTTTGTATTTTTTTATGTTTTAAGTCATTTTTATGAATAATTAAGAGAAGTTAAAAATACAGGAATAATGTAGAACAAATTTACTAGACATTTCAACAAGTATTTACTAAAACTTCTTTATTGTTTTTTTTTTCTAAGTTTTATTTATTTAAATAGGTAATCTCTACACCTAACATAGGGCTTGAACTCATGACCCTGAGATCAAGAGTCACACACTTAACTGAGCCAGCCAGGCACTCCAATAACCTCTTTTCAAAAAACCTTTTTAAGAAGTTAGTTGTGTTCAAACGTTAGAAGACACGAACGAATGCTATTATTAACTTTGTTAACAAAATGAGACTGTCCAGTTTCTTGTTGTACAGTATTTATGCTGATGTCATTCCTGAACACCGTATTTCTTTTTTGTCTATAGAAATTTATTATTGGGGCGCCTGGGTGGCGCAGTCGGTTAAGCGTCCGACTTCAGCCAGGTCGCGATCTCGCGGTCCGTGAGTTCGAGCCCCGCGTCAGGCTCTGGGCTGATGGCTCAGAGCCTGGAGCCTGTTTCCGATTCTGTGTCTCCCTCTCTCTCTGCCCCTCCCCCGTTCATGCTCTGTCTCTCTCTGTCCCAAAAATAAATAAACGTTGAAAAAAAAAAAAATTAAAAAAAAAAAAAAAAGAAATTTATTATTAGTATTCCCATTGATATTTGAGCTTCTAAAGTCTTCTAGTCTGAGGTTTCACTTAAAGATCAATTTCACCATCTTTAGAGGCTAATGTAGTCAAGTATATCCCAAATATTCCATGGGACATACCTAAACTAGAAACCTATTTTTTTTTTTTCAATCTGAAATTCAAATTTAATCAGGTGTCTGGGATTTTTATTTGCTCAATAAAGCAACCCTACTAAAAGCAAACTACAAAGATGTTATCTCGACTCTTTAATACATTCTGGAAAGATGATTTAGCACTTTGGGCAATGCCATACAGAAACTAAAATGTGAGTGTTGAACTCTTGCATGTATGAACTTTGGTGATTTCATTATTTTTCTGTTTTCTTGTCAGTTAAATCTTTATTGGCAGAGTTGGGAATCACTGATGAGTAACTATGAGTAATGATAAAATAGTAAAATGTTATGAAATATAGGAAATTAAGAACACTAAAATTCCATAATATAGCTTAGATTTTTAAAAGGGTTTTAATGGATGTACATGGTAGTTGCAAGATAGAATGAGGGTGGTTCCCCCCCTCCCCTTTTTAAAAAAAGGTAAATTTGGCTTTTGATCTTTGGAAGACCTCTAAGAAAGAATAAGATTAATAAAATATAAATCCTTACAAATAAAAGTGATGAAAAGAGACTCAATCTAAAATTGAGTCTAAATGGACACTGGTGGTGATATACTGAGAGTTAAGTGGAGTTATTGTGCATGGAGATATAATGCATAGAGATCTAAGTGTAGTTAGGCCTCAAAAAGGGGAAAGTAATCTGGTTTCCCACAGTCATAGATGTCAGATAATAGCAAGGGAGGCATTTCTGAGTAGCACGTCAACTATATTGAGCTGTTGAGAGAGAAACTTCTTGTGAGTGATCTAAATCACAGAATTTAGAAGCCAATTTCTTTCCTTCATACATCGTCCCCACCTTTTTATAAACAAATATATTTCCAGGAAAAAGTTTTAGATCAAGGGTTGGCAAACTGTGGTCCATGGACCAAATGGCAAACCATTGGCAAACCAACCAACAGTTCATGGACCAAATCTGGCCTACTCTGGTTGGGAAAAATATAAAAATGAAAAGCAGGACATGAAGATTATATGAAATTCAAGTATCAGTATCCATAAATGAAGTTTTATTGACACTCATCCATGCTTCTTTAGAAATTCTCTTATGCTACTTTTGTGCTCCAATGACAGAATTAAGCTACATGCACCAGAAATCTATACCCTTCAGAGACTAAAATTTACCATCTAGCCATTTACAGGAAAAGTTTGTCAATCTCTGATCTAGAGTGAGCTAAATTTAACTGTACTTACATATTTATATTTTATTCTTACTAAACAATGTGTTTTTTTTTGTTTTGCTTTATATTATGTTAGGCAAGAAACTTACTTGGGATTAGTAACAAATTAGATTAGATCTTCCGAATGATTGAAACATATCTTTATAGAAGAAAAGGAGTAGGATGAAAATTTTGTGGGAGGGAGGTCAGGTAAGGGTACTCATCTTGAGACAGAGGTGCATGTTCAAATGCCCTATTTGTAGGACCTGCAGTCTGAGGTGATTGAACTTAGTCCTTACCTCTATACTTTTAGAATTTGCTTTCTTGAGTTTTGTGACTTCAGTGGTAATAGTATGCCTTCAATAGTATAACTTCATGTGGTAACAATATTCCTCCATTAACAAGAAGTTTACAATTTTTACCAGTATTTGAAAAATCTGGGAAGAGATCTGATAGAGTTACATCCTTCTAAGGTGCTATCGAGAACTGGTTTGAAGACATTATATTTCTGCAAAGACAGTGGAGATTTTATGATATTGTTAAACAGTAGGCAAAAACTAAAATGTTAGAAATGAAACTTTTTGGGAATTTAGCAGGTGGAAATAACTTTTGTTAATCATAGTGATTTTAGATTGAATAGATAGGGTAATCTCAAATATTTGATGTGACAAATACTTAAAAGGGACATTAATATGTGCCTAGCTGACTGAATCAGTTAAGCATCTGACTCTTGATTTCAGCTCAGGTCATGATCCCAGGTCGTGGGATCAAGTCCTGCATTGGGCTCCATACTGAGCATGGAGCCTCCTTTTAAGATTCATATTCTCTCTCTCTCTCTCTCTCTCTCTCTCTCTCTCTCTCTCTCTCTCTCAAATAAATAAATAAATAGATAAATAAATAAGATATTAAAAGGACAACTTAATTTTAATATCTACCATGTTTAAGAGGCTGTAGTAAGCTCTGTACTATAACTTTTACTTGTTATTTCTTATTCTCACAACAGTGTTAACAAGTGATTTATTAAAATTTTGATAAAATTCCTGAATAGCCAATTTTTATGAAAGGGTTGAGTTTTTAAAGACTCACAGTTTAGGGGCGCCTGGGTGGCGCAGTCGGTTAAGCGTCCGACTTCAGCCAGGTCACGATCTCGCGGTCCGTGAGTTCGAGCCCCGCGTCGGGCTCTGGGCTGATGGCTCAGAGCCTGGAGCCTGTTTCCGATTCTGTGTCTCCCTCTCTCTCTGCCCCTCCCCCGTTCATGCTCTGTCTCTCTCTGTCCCAAAAATAAATAAACGTTGAAAAAAAAAAAAAATTTAAAAAAAATAAAGACTCACAGTTTGACTATTACCCATGAAATAATACCAGGTAGGGGAGACTCATTCTCATAGTACACAAATCCATCTGTATTATGAAATGTCTGTTTTTTGCCTCAAATTGTTGCTACCAGCATTTGAAAAACTAATGGCTTCAGTGTTATAGCAGCTGTTTGTTTGACCTCTGTGTTTTACCTCAGCAGATTTTCACTGTTTTTGACTACTACTAAATAAATGCATGAGTGACATTGCTATAGTCTATTAAAAAGATTTCATATTATGGTAATAAATATTAAAATATATCTTCACATAACAGGAACCTCAGTTACCCAAAGACCTTCTCATGCAAGCCATTATAATTTAAGAATTTTTTTTTTTTAATGTAGCTGCTAAAGTGGTGCCACCATGTGGTAATAGCAGAAACTCAGTTTACAGTTCACTTTGGCGTACCAGCTGTTAAACTACATTTTTTTAAGTGTTTTTCAAAAATTTTTTGTGGGATTCATAATTTGTATATTAAGTAAGGCTTTATGTCAAACGTGCCTAAATCTTTTTTCAATTTTTTTATTGTAAAATATAGATAACATAAAATTTATCAGCCTAATCCTATTTAAACATACAGTTCAGTGATATTAAGTGCATTCATAATGTTTGCAGCCATTACCACCATATATCTCCAGTATTTTTTTTCATCTAGTAAACCTGAAACTCTACCCATTAAACATTAGCTTCCCATTCTCCCCTCCTCTCATTTCTTCAAAACCACCATTCTACTTTTTGTCTTTATGATTTTGACTACTGTAAGTACCTTATATAAGTTAGAATCATACAGTATTTGTCTTTTTGTGACTGGCTTATTTCATATACAATAATGTACTTCAGGTTCATCCATATTATACCATGTGTCAGAATTTCCTTTCTTTTTAAGCTGAATAATATTCCATTATTTATACCACATTTTGTATATCCATGTGTTATCTATTTGTGGATGTATATGGGTTCTTGCCACATTTTAGCTATTGTGAATAATGCCACTAAGTTCAAAATCCTGTAAAATGTGGCATTCAACTTCAAGGAAAAGAGGTCTATCTTTTAATAGGTCCTAAACTGGCTTGTGTTGGCTTGCCTGATGTTCTATAGTATGTATTTCTTTTCCAGGTGAACCGTCCTATTGGCAGGGTACAGATCTTTACTGCAGACTTGTCTGAAATTCCCCGTTGCAACTGTAAAGCTACTGATGATAACCCCTGTGGGATAGACTCTGAGTGTATCAACCGCATGCTGCTCTATGAGTGCCACCCCACAGTATGTCCTGCCGGAGGACGCTGCCAAAACCAGTGCTTCACTAAGCGCCAGTATCCAGAGGTTGAAATTTTTCGCACATTACAGAGGGGCTGGGGTCTCCGGACAAAAACCGATATTAAAAAGGTAAAGAAAGTTTTTCATAATTTATAGATTTTTTTTTTTTTCTTCTTTGCATTTGCTTAATAGGAGTAGTTATTCTTGATGAATAGGAGATGATCATTAGAGGGAAGATAACATAGTTAAGGATTAACCTTACTATTAGTCTTGCTGTGTCCTTCTAGAGTTTATAGGCTTGGGAAAGTCTCCTTTACCTCTAAAGTCCTTAGTATTAAACATGTTCACTGTGTATGAGGATGAAAAAATGAAGGGAATTCATAGAGATACTGTGACCTTATTTGCTCTTTTGTGACAATCCTGGAACCTGTAGTTAAGAGAAAGGGGGTAATGAACATGTGATACAAAGGTGTTAATCACCTAATAAAATCTGTTTTCACTGGGTTTGAGTTCATGGAAAATGAAGAAGAGGATTAGGCCCTCTGTACTAAAAAGCACACTAACATCTACAATTTCAAACTTAGAAGGACCTGCAAGTTTCTGATAGATAATCTTATGTAGTCTTTGTGTAGAATAAATCTTGACATTTTAATAAAATAAACTTTATTCTAGTTATGCTTTCTGAAGAATTCTGAAGTTTGTCTCTAGAAAAGGAAGTGAATATCAGTCTGTTTCGTTATTTGCTAAGTGGTTATTATCTACTGTGTGTTGGGCATTGTGCTCCAAATGCAGTGATCAATAATAGAGACATGGTCCATGTTTTCATAAAGTTTACATTCTAAGGGGGGCAGACATTGATCAAGTAATCACCCAGTGTGGAAGCACAAAGGGTTCTGGAGGCAGTGGTAAATGGTAAAGGGCCTGAAACTAGTTTTGACTCTGAGAATATTTTAAGTTGAAAATTGAAAGACAAATAGTTGTTGGCTTAGACTAGTTGAGTGTTAAAGCATTGCAGGCAAGGTGGACAGCAAGAGTGAAAGCTAGTATGGCCACAGTGTCAGGAGGACAGTATTGTAAAATGTGGAAAGGCAGCAGACAGAGCATGTTCTCCGGAAAAGGATCATAGTTTAGGGAAACTGACTTTCAGGTTTGGGGGCACTTAAAGGGTTCAACTATCCATATCAGCATTATAATGGAGCCCTAGTTTACTTACTTTCATCTTGGTTGATCTTCATTGTCCAGTGTATCCCAGTCTTTCTCCTGGTAACCGTGATAGGAGTGGGGAGGTGGTTTTCATTGTCAAATAGTTGAAGCATCATATTTGTGTTTCTTGAATAATCCTTTGCTAAAGTGACTAGTTACGTGTACATGAACTTCTTTGGAGATTGTTATTTTCATTAATTTTTTAAAAAATAAGGTGTACCTGGGAACACAGTTGTGCTTTTTGCCATTAAGAGCTATTTCGTGTTCTAGGGTGAATTTGTGAATGAGTATGTGGGTGAGCTAATAGATGAAGAAGAATGCAGAGCTCGAATCCGTTATGCCCAAGAACATGATATCACTAATTTCTATATGCTTACCCTAGACAAAGTAAGTAATTTGTGTTACTTCCATTGTTATAAGATTGTGAAATTGATATTGTCCTAGTCATAGTGTTTGTAGGCATGGATTCACCACCCAAAATAGTGTCTTTCCCTTAAATTTATAGGGATTGCTTGGTCAAGGTTCTGGAGTGGCTCAGTTTGCCCATTTCTTGGTATACATTCATTGCCAGAGGCAACAAAGCTATTTGCTTTCTTTTTGAACTGTTTAATTTGGGTATTATGTCTTTTAGTTTTTCCTATAGGATTAAAACTTGAAGCCAACAAAGTAAATAATCATTCTTTTACCCTTTTGCTTTACAGATTGAGAAACTGATTTGTTAATATTTAGTACATTAAGAAGGTCTTAAAAATTGATTTTAGAACTCAGCTTCTGAACCCAACTCATCTTTCCAATTATAGGAATTTGCTGATGAGTTTCATTTCATCAGTGCCTAGAATTCTATTTGGGACTCATTCCTGATTCTAGCATCTTAGTGTGTTTATTTTCTGTGTATCAGATTCTTCCTTGTATCTGAATATTAGGGTCTGCCAGCTCCCCACCCCCACCTCTTCCACTGGCTGTTACAACAGATTTCTTTCCTGGTGTGAAACTTTGTGAACATTTATCAAGTTGAACCCTTTGGTTTATGAGATCATCACCTCCAGATATTCACATCTTAGTTTGGGATGGGGTCACATTATCAGTATTAAAATCTGCTTAGGTGATTTTTTTTTTTTTAATTTTTTTAACTTTTATTTATTTTTGAGAGAGAGAGTGCAAGTAGGAGAGGGGCAGAAAGAGAGGGAGACACAGAATCTGAAGCAGGCTCCAGGTTCTGAGCTGTCAGCACAAAGCCTGACATGGGGCTCAAACCCACGAACTGTGAGATCATGACCTGAGCTGAAGCCAGACGCTTAACCAACTGAGCCACCCAGGTGCCCCCTACTTAGGTGATGTCTAATGTGTAGCCAGGGTTCAGGACTAACTAATTGAGAGGATGGGACAAGCTGCTGCTTCTAAGACAGTGGTCCTAAACTTCAGCATGTATCATAATCATCTAGTAGGCTTGTTATAACACAGATTGCTGGGCCCCACCTAAAAGTTTCTGCTTTAGTATATCTGAGGTGCAGCCCAAGAATTTGCATTTCTAGCAAGTAACAGATGTGGATTAGTGACTACACTTTGAGAACCACTCCTGGGAGAGTCAGATTTGACAAATAGGAATTCTAGCTTATTAAAATACACAGGAAGTGTCTAATGAGCAGCATCTTTTGGAATTCTAGGACCGAATCATTGACGCTGGTCCCAAAGGAAATTATGCTCGGTTCATGAATCATTGCTGCCAGCCCAACTGTGAAACACAGAAATGGTCTGTGAATGGAGATACCCGTGTTGGTCTTTTTGCCCTGAGTGACATTAAAGCAGGTAAGAATCAATTAAGGATTCTGGAGCTAAGAAAGGAAGGTCAGGTTTGAGCATCTAAAAATTCCCATATGCCCCATAATCCCAAAATGAGGTTTGCAAATTTTTGAGGATATATAAAAGACTTACAGGTACCGGGTGGTACTTGGCTTGGAGTATTTTCTTGGTGGTGGTGGTATGGTAAAATATACATAACATAAAACTTCTCATTTAACCATTTTTTAATGTGTATAATTTTGTGGCATTAGATCCATTCATGTTGTTGTGCAACTAACACCTCCATCCATGTCTATAACCCTTTCATCTTCCCCAAGTGAAACTGTGCACCCATTAAATCCTAACCCCCATTTTCTCTCTCCTCAGCCCCTGGCACCACTGCCAGACACTGTTCCAAGCATATTATATTTAATCCTTGCAAAAATGCAAGGTATATGGTATACCTATGTTACTTGAATTCTTAAGTCTGGCACTTCTAACCACCCTGGAGGAGTGTCCTGTGTATTAATTACTCAAATGTTAGCCACATGACTTTAGTTCTTAAATCTCTCCTGACTGCTTTCAGTACATTTGTACTTGGAACTTTATAGTCTTTATCCCTGGGGGTAGATTCCTCTACCAGTCTGGCACAAGTTTTTCTTCTCTTTTCTCCCACATTCACTTAGCTCAAGTAGCATGGTGTGGGAATTCACAGACCTTGTTCTTGTTCTCACTTGACTTCCAGTCTGCATGGGTGGGATGAGGGGAATGAGACAGAATGTGCTCAGTGCTATGTGGAGTGTCTGTGGGAGCTGCAGCCTTGGCAGGTAGAGTCTGAACTTTTCAGCTTGCTCTCCTTATCTCATTCAGCTTCATGGATTCTTCACATATCTGTTATACTTTCTGTCTACTACATGTATCATACTCCTTGTTTATCTTTTCTCCATCGCCCTTTGCCATCCCCTAAGTGCAGACCTCTCAAGGATTATTGTATATTGGACTCTTTTCTAGAAACGTATGAGTCTTTCTTTTATGTGTACCAGTACCTTCTGATTTATCCTCTGTGCAGTATGTTTATATAGTGGATGGTGGGTAAGCAGCAGGTTATGTCAAGTATCCTGCTATCTTAAAGTTTGTATATATATGGTTGAGCTGCTTTATAAGTGCATTACATTAATAAAAATTCGGTTATATACTTATAAATTGTGTAATAAGAATGGAATTGTATGAATAGAATTATCTATCATTCAGTGCGGTGTTTCACAGTGGGTGTGAGAGGGGAGACATAACCCTGCTGTTATCTGGGTCAGTCTCAGTTCCTGTAAGCTCCTTACATTGTGCACCTCACCAGGCTATGAGTGATTCGAACCATTTGGACCCCTAAATGTAAGGCAACTGCTTTATAATTTGCTTAGCCAAATAAGCAAATAATGATCTATATTAATTCAATATTAGATGAAAAACTATATGTATTGGTTAGTCTCACTGATGGAAGATAGGTCAGTCTGCAATGGGAAATCTTCCTAAGATTTGATAATTTTGACCTAATGATTATCATTTTATATGTTAATGGTGAACCATTACCCCCACCCAGAAATAATCTCTTTTGCATACATATAGAGAATTATTTTGTTAGGCTTTCCCTAATGTGCTTTGAATTTGAATGTTGGTGTGTTTTCTTTGCCCTTTGCTCTGATAAAATGCACTTTTGACAGAAAGGGGACAATTTGTATCTTAAATCTGTACATCTTTGTTTTGTTTTTTTTTAATTGTTTTAGCTCATGTATTTATTTTGAGAGAGAGAGTGCGTGTGAGCCAAGGAGAGGGAGGGAGGGAGGGAGGGAGGGAGGCGCAGACTCCTCACCATCTGCACAGAGCCTGATGTGGAGCATGAATTCACGAACCACGATGTCATGATCTGAGCCAAAATGAGTCAGACCCTCAACCGACTGCGCCAACTAAGGAGCCCCTGTACATCTCTTTTTAAAGTTTACAAATTACTGCTATGTGCATTATGCCAAATTTTCTAAACAAGCTTGTGAGATTATTGTTGTTTCTTCATTTAACAAATGTACTCAGGGCTCAGATCACCCAGCTAGATTGTGGTAACAGGGATTTAAAGCCAGACCTTAGGTCTGTGGTATAGAGTTCTCTGGCATTACTCTGTATTGAGATGTCTCTCTTACTTAAGTTCTGCCAGGTTTGGCACAGAACAACAGATGTTTTCTTCATACTTGCATTCCTAGTGCCTAGCAAATCACTGTATACAATGAGTTGTTGTTTGTTAGGTTTTGGTAATGAATTAATATATTTAGAATCTGAATGGGTTAGAAAACAAACAACTTGAGGGGTGCCTGGGTGGCGCAGTTGGTTAAGTGTCCGACTTCAGCCAGGTCACGATCTTGCGGTCCATGAGTTCGAGCCCCGCGTCAGGCTCTGGGCTGATGGCTCAGAGCCTGGAGCCTGTTTCCGATTCTGTGTCTGTCTCCCTCTCTGCCCCTCCCCTGTTCATGCTCTGTCTCTCTCTGTCCCAAAAAAAATAAATAAACATTGAAAAAAAAAAATTAAAAAAAGAAAACAAACAACTTGGGATAATTAACATCTCTGTAGTAAAGGCTATTTTAAATACTAAGTTGCTGAGCCATTTATGTTTTTCTGTTATTAAGTGTATTTGCTGATTAATAATTTTACAGGATTAGAATTTATTAATATAGTGGTGTTAGAGTTAATAAATCCGTTCCTACCCTCCCAAAGTTTTGTTCTCTAATAAGTCAGTATCCTTTATGATTAATACAGAAATAATGTAATCAGGGGTACCTGGGTGGCTCAGTCAGTTAAGCATCCCAACTTCAGCTCAGGCCATGGTCTCGCAGTTTATGCATTTCAGCCCTGCATCAGGCCATGTGCTGACAGCTTGGAGCCTGGAGCCTGCTTCAGATTCTGTGTCTCCCTCTCTCTCTGTCTCCACCCCGTGCTTGCTTGTGCGCTCGCTCGGTCTCTCTCTCAAAAATAAACAAACATTAAAAAAAATTTTTTTTAAAGAAATAAGGAATCAAAGCCATAGATGTTAATATATTCATGGTCTTTTATGCAGGCACTGAACTTACCTTCAACTACAACCTAGAATGTCTTGGGAATGGAAAGACTGTTTGCAAATGTGGAGCCCCAAACTGCAGTGGCTTTTTGGGTGTAAGGCCAAAGGTACCTTCCAAACGTTTCCATCGGGAATAATGGTGTGGTCCTCCCTCCCTAACCAGTGGCACGGCTGACTCTTTAAGATGTCTCTTTGGAATTAAAACATTGGGGTCTGGCACTTAAATAAGCATTCTGATGATCAGTTTGGTTATACAAGAGCTGATCTTTGGGTATTGTTGATGTGTTTTAAGCAGTCTGACTTCTAATTGGTGATACCTTTCTAGCTAAAAAAGCTGTAAAATAGGAATCCGTAAAGTAGGTTACTTTCCATGTCTTTATTGGTCTCAGCTGATCTCACATTTCCTAATAAGCTTCTTACATTCTTGGTGTCTGTGTCTCCCTCTCTCTCTCTTTTAAAGCTATCAATCCAATATTGAATTTAAGATTCTAAATGTAGTATAACACTGTAGATAAACATAGGACCCTTAATCTTTTCATCTTAACAAAGTATAAATATTGTTGTGTCTTACTTCCTGGGTTTTTATGTACATTTTAACTGATCTACAATTCTGTAAATGTAAAGAATTGCTTGCAAGTCTGTATCTTAAATACTATAAAATTTTTTTCCTTGCTGTTACATCGTCTTCTTAACTATCATCTTTAGTGACTGTTAAATTTTTTACATAATGGATGGACCATAATAGATGAACATGCATCTAGATTTCTCTATCATAAGTTACAGTACACTGAAAATCGAAGTTTAATTTTGATGAAGAGTAAACTACACAGTGACTCCAATTGGGTATTTCCTATTATGCTTTTTTGATTATAGAAGTCAATATTAAGAACTGAAAAATGCAAATTAGCATAGAAACCAATAACTAAAGGGGCTCAAAAACACATGAAGATGATGAACACCCACAAAATATTCTTTTATTAAATAACAAAATTATCTTTATTTTTTTTTCATTAGTCGGTTGGTTAAATGGTCTTGTTTCTTAAAGGTGTCCAGTTGATTTATTCCCTATAAATCAAAATAATAACTATGTTTAACGCAAGTGTAAAGGTGTTACATTCACTAGGGATATCAGTTTCTGCATCCTTAACATCTGTGTAACATTTCACACATGAATCAGTGAGAAAGAATTTTGAGAGAAGTTTAGAAATGGGAGATCACTGTGAGATAGTAATAAGTTGAATTGATCCTGGATGTTTCTAATCTAACATAAATAATGCGATGAAAACCATGGGGTTTGGTAAGCAAGTGTGGGCTGCAGGGAACACAGAGGAGACGTGCTGGCTGCACCAGGGTCTGTCTTGGGGAGTAGTGGACATGAATCTAATTTGACATAGATGAAGGCACATAGCTTGTTGAGGGCAAGGATAATGAATTAGTTTTCTGTGTCTTCCTAGCATGTGACTCTTACTAAAGTGCTCAGTGAAGGGTTGTTGAATAAATTAAGAAATCTGTATGCATACACACACATACATACCCAGACAAACATAAAAATAAAACTTACAAAAGGGGAACCTTTAATACCAGCCTTTTATGTTAACAAAAAAGTTTATTTCTCTTACTTCATGCAGGTGGCAGGAGTAGTTCATAGAAAAGTTAGAATTAATGCAACTATTTATTGGGTACCTATGATGTGCCAGGTGCCTTTCCTGTATTTTCTCTTATCTTTACAACAGTCTATGAGGATTGTCTCTTCCCAGAGGAGAGACTGAGGCTCAGAGAGAATAGTTAACCTGGTCAAGATCATACAACTAATGTATCGACAGAATGCTGACTGCTCAATATCTGACCTCTAGAATCAACCCATTGCCACGGAAGAAAAGTCAAAGAAATTTAAGAAGAAGCAACAGGGGAAGCGCAGGACCCAGGGTGAAATCACAAAGGAGAGAGAGGATGAGTGTTTCAGCTGTGGGGATGCTGGCCAGCTCGTCTCTTGCAAGAAGCCAGGCTGCCCAAAAGTTTACCACGCTGACTGTCTCAATCTAACCAAGCGACCAGCAGGTTGGTGCTAAAATCCATTTAGGGTGCTCTTTGTTCTCTGCCGTAATTGTAACAGCCCCTTGGTCTTCCCAAGCATAGCGTTGAGGGGGTATGGTTCATGTTCTCATTCTGGAAATAAATGACAATAAAGGCTTGGAATCCTAGGTTACAGAGAAGCGAACAGAAGCTTACTCATTATATGTGAAGCACTTTATTTACAATTTATGTTATTTTATCCTCCCAGCAACCCATAAAGATGAGACCTTTTCACCTTCCCATGATGCAGATGAGGAAACTGAGAGTCCAGTTTGGTGAGATGAATTGTCACAATAGAGCATATAGATGGAGGAGCTGGATTGAAAGCCAGGTTTTCTGACCTCAAGGCCACTAAACCATGTTTCCTTTCTAAAGAAAGAGAGGTTAAGACAGCATAGAGCTTGGGGTTATTCCAGTCAGTGAGTTGTGGACTAGACACCCTTTTAGCCCCCCTCACCTACACCCCTCTGAAGGAGAGTCAACTGTATCAGCTAACACGTGAGAGAGCTTCTTAGGCAGACAGTGTCTGGGAATTGGTAGCTGGAGAGGCCACTAACTTTTGAGCAGTTACTTGGAGTTAGAAGAGTTTTGAGGGACTTGGATATGTGGTCTGTTTTTGATGACAGAGGTATGAAAGCAGTATGGAGCCACTCCCAGTGAGATTATACGTCACTAGTGGCCTGCTTCCAGGAATTGCAGAAAGAGAAGAATTTCAGGGTGAGAGTGAGAGGAGTTTGTCTCTGAACTAGCTTTCCTTCAGTGTTCAGTTGCTAGGGTAATGAAATCATATAAATGGAGGTAGTGTGAGGGCAAGGCCACAACATGACCTGTCAGCGCCAGGAAATAGAAATGGAGAATCGTTTCAAAATCAACAACTCAAGATTATAGCTGGCACAGGCCACAGTAGAACTGATCTTGCCTATGAGCCAGGAGTCAGGGCTAGCATAGTTTATTTGAAAACTATGAGCCGAGGCAGAAACACTGTCCATGGCAGAGACTCTCAGGTGTCATGAAATGGGGGCAAATAGATGGTAAGTAAAGGTCTTTTCCACTGGTTCTGTGTGCACAGTATAGATAAAGTTTGTGCTGGTTTCAAGGCTTAAAATTGAGCAAAGGAAAATCTGTTCCCATTTTTCACAGTTGTGTATCAGTTCCCTGTTCCTAAATATAACCAAATAAGCAGAAGTTTAAATAATTGAGATTATCCCCTTAGAGTTGAATATTTTAAAGGCTATATAAGACAAATGGAGTTTGCAAACCTGTGAAAGTACTATCTTCACATTCTATCTAAAGGGACATTTGGGTTTTTTTCCCCCCCTTTTTTTTTTTTTTTTTTTTTTTTCAACGTTTATTTATTTTTGGGACAGAGAGAGACAGAGCATGAACGGGGGAGGGGCAGAGAGAGAGGGAGACACAGAATCGGAAACAGGCTCCAGGCTCTGAGCCATCAGCCCAGAGCCTGACGCGGGGCTCGAACTCACGGACCGCGAGATCGTGACCTGGCTGAAGTCGGACGCTTAACCGACTGCGCCACCCAGGCGCCCCATTCCCCCTTGATAGAAATAGTCATAGTAATAAGAAATTATCTCTGCTTGTATATTTAGTTGATACTTACTTGCTACTTGGTACTTGGCTTTTATTTTTATGTGTTGTACAGGAGAATCTGAGATTCTGGGGCAAGGGGAGGTATTGGATGAGTGACCTGATCTGCAGAAGGTGGCAGTTTGAAATCACTCCTTTGACCCAGGCTCAGAGCCATGGCCCATTTCATGTACCTTGCTTATTTTCCTAAGGGTTTGTTTCACATCTGTGTTTTCAGGGAAATGGGAGTGTCCTTGGCATCAGTGTGACATCTGTGGGAAGGAAGCAGCCTCCTTCTGTGAGATGTGTCCCAGTTCGTTTTGTAAGCAGCATCGGGAAGGGATGCTCTTCATCTCCAAGTTGGATGGGCGTTTGTCTTGTACTGAGCATGACCCCTGCGGGCCCAACCCTCTGGAACCTGGGGAGATCCGTGAGTATGTGCCTCCCCCAGTACCGCTGCCTCCAGGCCCAGGCACTCACCTGGCAGAGCATTCATCAGGAGTGGCTGCTCAGGGGCCCAAGATGTTGGATAAGCTGCCTGCTGACACCAACCAGACACTGTCACTGTCCAAAAAAGCTCTGGCAGGAACTTGTCAGAGGCCACCGCTGCCTGAAAGACCTCCTGACAGAACTGACTCCAGGCCCCAGCCTGTAGATAGGGTCAGGGACCTTGCTGGGTCGGGGACCAAACCCCAATCCTTGGTATCCAGCCAGAAGCCACTGGACAGGCCACCTGCAGTGGCAGGACCAAGACCCCAACTATCTGACAAACCCTCTCCAGTGACCGGCATAAGCTCCTCACCCTCAGTCAGGTCCCAACCACTGGAAAGACCTCTGGGGACAGCTGACCCAAGGCTGGATAAATCCATAGGTGCTGCCAGCCCAAGGCCCCAGTCACTGGAGAAAGCCCCAGTCCCTACTGGTCTAAGACTTCCACCTCCAGACAGACTGCTAGTCACCAGTGGTCCCAAACCCCAGACTTCAGACAGGCCCCCAGACAAATCCCATGCTTCTTTGTCCCAGAGACTCCCACCTCCTGACAAAGTACTATCAGCTGTGGTCCAGACCCTGGTAGCTAAAGAAAAAGCACTGAGGCCCGTGGACCAGAATACTCAGTCAAAAAATAGAGCTGCTTTGGTAATGGATCTCATGGACCTAACTCCTCACCAGAAAGAACGGGCTGCTTCACCTCATGAGGTCACATCACAGATTGATGAGAAGATGCCGGTGTTGGAATCAAGCTCATGGACTGCCAGCAAAGGTCTAGGGCAGATGCCGAGAGCTGTAGAGAGAGGCAGTGTGGCAGATCCTATCCTGCAGCCACCAGGGAAAGCAGCAGTCCCTTCGGAGCACCCCTGGCAAGCGGTTAAATCACTCACCCAGGCCAGACTTCTCTCTCAGGCTCCTGCCAAGGCTTTTTTATATGAGCCAACAACTCCGGCCTCAGGAAGAGCATCTGCGGGGGTGGAGCAGACACCAGGGCCTCCCAGTCAAGCACCGGGCCTGGTGAAGCAGGTGAAGCAGATGGCTGGGGGCCAGCAACTACCTGGACTTGCTGCCAAGAATGGGCAATCCTTCAGGCCTCTTGGGAAGGCCCCATCCTCCCTCTGTACTGAAGAGAAGAAGTTGGCAACCGCAGAGCAGAGTCCCTGGGCCCTGGGAAAGGCCTCACCAGGGCCAGGGCTCTGGCCCATAGTGGCTGGACAGACAATATCACCGTCTTGCTGGTCCTCTGGGAGCACACAGACATTGGCACAGACTTGCTGGTCTCTTGGAAGAGGGCAAGACCCTAAACCAGAGCAAAATACACTTCCAGCTCTTAACCAGGCTCCTTCCAGTCACAAGTGTGCAGAGTCAGAACAGAAATAATACGAGTAAACGTCACATGACCAGACCAGCTGCCCCCAGGGTTCTTGGGGAAGGGAAATCATCTTTCTTTTCCCCTCTTAAAAAAACAGACCCCAACACTTTCCCACTGTTATTCTTTCCTTATATCCCAACACTCAGAACTCTTGTGACATTAGCCAGTGGGGGCATGTGGTTGTGTAAACCATGTATGGAAATCCAAGTGGGCCCCAACCAAGGAGACAGACAGACTTGGGTCTTTTTCCTCCAACCTTTACACGTGGTAACTTGAAATAAAAAGTCCACTCTGGAGTCAAGCATGGGATTCAATTCCACTGGTTAGGTTGGAAGCTAGAGGGGCTCTCGAAGCTATTTCTCTAGTTCTACGGAGCCCCATTGAGGGCCCTGATGAACACTTGGGAGGAACTGACATCTATTCATATCAGTGGTGATTTCTTGAGCATTCACATGTGCTAGGCCAGGTGCTAGTCACTGACAGGAGATACAGAGATAAAGAAGACCTGATCCCTGTGAGCCTAACATGCCTGCCTGGGTTCCCAGGCTGTTTTCACGAACCTTTGGCCAGGAAATAACAGGAAGTTCTGAGGGGCCCTGGGGCTCCACAGACTTATTTTGTAATGTCCTCTGTGGCCCCAGAAGTGGTTGTGTTGAGTAAGTGTCTCCTGGTTGAGTGTGCACATTTATGCACACACCCTTATGTGGAGGTCTCCTCTATAGGTGAGAGGGGGTTGCATCAAGGCCATGTGGAGCTGTTGGCTGGGCAGAATCTAAAGATCTGTCCTTGGCAGAGGAGCTGGTTGTGGGGGCTGAGCTCTACAAGGACGTAGCTTTCCCAGAGTATAAGAAGGCAATTGGCAAGCTTACCTTTCTCTTTTACTGATTTTCCTCCTTTTACATCAACCCACCCCATGCCTGCCCCCCAAACACTCAGGTGCTTTCAGATTTCAGAGTCGGGCAGTGGACATAGGGAATCTCTGGCAAGCTCTGGGCTAGATCTACCGCCGGCTCAGGGAGAGTGCCAGATCCTGATAGAAAATTACTTCTCTTTTGATCCTTTGCCCTCCTACCTGAATGGAGGGAGTCCTCTCCTTCACTGGTAGATTCTACCACCCTATCCCTGAGAATTGCTGTGTTCTATATTGAGAGCACCTGCCTGCTGACTTAGTTCAAAGGCAAGCCAGAACCCTTCCCCTATGACTGGCAAGATATGGTGTTTAGAGCAATGTCCAGTCTGAGAGATGATTCCTCATAACTGCTGATTATCTGTTACTGCTGCCCTGAGCTGGGGCCCAAGGGCTGGGAAATCTGTTGGTGCTACCCTGCCCTACTATTCACCCAGCTCACCAACTGCCAACAGGAAGTGCTGTTTGGCCAGTTCCTTCCCATTCACTCACTCACTCCTTTGTCCCTAGACCAAACATTTACCTCTCTGCTTTGCCAACTTAGCCAGCAGCTTTAGCCAACAGGCCATCTCCTGGCCCAAATGTCTCCCGGCCATTCTGTCTCAGTTATGGCTTTTACACCCTCAACAGGATTCTGTATTTTGTCCCAATTTCCTCCTCCTAAGTTCCTATTGAGGTTACCCATATCATTTCTAAGGAGGGAACAATAGTTACAGAAGCATTTGCGCTTTATATAAAGATTAAAAGAAGAATTTGCATCTATTTCCCAAAGTCTGTCTCGGGATGAGACACTTGAACTCAGGCAGAGGTACGAGGCTGGGCAGGGCTGTCCCAAGTTTAGGGGCATACCTCTGCATCTCACTTAGACCTCGGAATCTCCTCTGTAAATTCCACCTGCCTAGTTCTCCCCTTTTCATCCTCTCTTCCCACATCATGAGAGAGGAAATTCTCTTTATTCAAAAGGAAGAGAAAACAAAGCATCTTATTTTCTTTTAAAAAAAATTTTAAACCATGGAAAAGATATTTTTAAAGAAATCCACCCAGAACATTAAAGTTCACTATATTAAGTATTTATCATGTGTGAGAATAATAAGTATATAACTGCAGCTAGTAGGTCCCTTTCCCTAATCTCTTAGGCTGTATGAGTAGGGTTTGCTTGGTGCCAGTCCTGTGCCCTTTTCTCTCCTGTCATCAGTAGTTGTGATCAGAAAAAGATATTCGCACTGCACTGTCAGAATCTCCTTTCACTATGTTGTGTGTTAAATTACCGTAGCTCTTTGTTTCATGAAATAAACTGTGAATTTGGGGGGGCGGGGTATGTGCAGGCTATGTAAAAAAATTTTAAGTGGAGAAGTTTGATCCTTAAATAGCTTCTCTGAAGTAGGCTTTGGTAGGTAATTGACTTGACAGCCGCTCTAGGACAAGGAGTTAAGGGAAAGGTGGGCCGTGATTGGCCACTTTGTGATTTTGTTTTGGTTCTTTCCATTCTCCACCATTTACTGGAAACTTCCTTCCAGACTTGCCTGGGAAAACAACTTTTGAGTTGTGCTTGGTTTGGGGTGGGGGATGGTGGCAGTTCTTTATCTAAATGGATGGACAGCCAGGCTTTTGTGAGGGTTACTAAAAGACTCTTAGGTGGAATGGAAACTAGAAATTGAGCTATCAGGCCCACTGATAGCAGCATCTGATACCAGATTGTTAACATCATGAAAGCAGTCACCATACAATTAGAAGCAGAGTTAGAAGGACTGGACTGTTGGGAAATTGAGACCCTTGCATGAAGGACAGTGGTGAGGGAGTGACCTTGCCAGTCCTTGGGGACTCTCCTGGAGTCTTGTACTGAGACCTTTTTTCCAGAGGGCGTGAATTGGCAGTTAAAAGGAAAGCTTTTCTCTTAGAAACTCCTGATCTTTGTGCAGGATGGTATTTTGGTATTTGGCCAAGGGCCTGGAAATCAGGATCTCAAGAGCATCTGCCTCTAAGCCAGTCCTCAGGAAATGTTTCAGAGGGGGAAGCCATGGCTGGCTTCCATAGGTAGCTAAAGAACCAATAGTCTCCTAGCCCTGTTAAGTCAGAAAAACTGTTGAAATTTGAATTCAAAGCCTCATTTGCTTCTCCTGGAGCAAACCCATTGTAATAGCAAAATAGCTGTCATTGCTACAGAAGCATCCCAGGTTTTTAAATGTCTGCTTCCCCCTGAAGTTACTGAGTTTGAGGTGATTTAAATCACTGTGTTGATCCTCTAATGAAAAACTACCAAATCTGCATCTTTAGCATTGATGGAAATAATTATTTTATCTTCACATTCTCTACCCCACACTACAGTCAGGGCACGAAGTGCATCAGCGATCCTTTTCCAGGCTCAGCAGCATCTACTTACTGGAGCTGGACTCCCAGGTCACATCATGAGAACAGAATGGCAGGAAGGAAGTCTGGTCCTGGCAGCTTCCCCTGTGGAGAGGAATCAGGAAAGCACTAAATGTGGATGGATTTTGCCCTCAGCTCTTAGAAAGTGGGTTTTCTCCTAAGGCTTTTTGGGGGATATTGTCATCCTCTTGGGGTTTGTCAACCAGGAGGTCAGAGTGACCCAGTGTCCTAACCTGAGATCATGACAAGAAAGGAGCTGCCACAGCCCCTTTTCCTGCTGAATAATGCTTGGGCTGCTTCATGTGCTAGACATTCCAGATCACTTAGAGCTAGGTAGCTGCTGCATGAGACTTTCGTTGGCTACAGCCAGTGAGCTCTCAGCTGAGCTTCCTAGGGCCAGTGCAGCAGGGCCAGAGGTTGCTGTAGTACAATTGAAATAAGAATAGATAATTGCTTTGAACACACACAAAAAAATGTAATGATGGTGCTAATTTTCTGGTATAAATAAGCACTGCCAAGGGGTGAGGGACTGGTGACTTGAGAAACCCGGGTTCCTGTTTGGGAGGAAGAAATTTCATGTGGAATGGTTTCTTTGAGGCTCTATTAGAGAAGAAGGCAGAGCCTCAGTGAATCCTGCACCCAACCCTGGAGTGGTTCAGCGCAGTCCTAAATGGAAGAGATGCTGTATCCAGACGAGGGTGGTCATTGAGTTTCTCAGGGCTGGTGTCACCTTGTCACCTGGTGTAGCCTCCGTCCACACTGCCTAGGACAGGTTGGTAGAGAGCTCCTACTGTGGGGTTCTCCTTCGGTTACCTTCTGCCCCTCTCTACCTCTTCCACTCTCATGGGAGCACCTCTATTGCTTATGAAGACTAAGGGTAATATTTCTTGAGGTGGAAAGAGTTTATTTTAATTAGAAATCCACCGCCTGAGAAGAAATGTTTCCTACCAGCATAAGCAAAATCATGTTAAACTCTTACATGGTCCCTTCTCTGGAGCTGCTTTCCCATGGCTTTCAAAACTTCAGGCTATTGAGGGGCTTCAGGTGTAACACGCTGGAAGTCCAGTAAAGCTTTGTGGACAGGAGATGAGCCCAGGGAGTAGGAGCAGAAGTGAATGGTCCTGGTGCTTTAAACTTCCAGGGGAGGGGCAGAGAACAGGCGGTCTCCAGGTCCAAGGTGGGTGCTGCCTGTGTGTGCATGTAGAGGAGTGTGTTGAAGATGGATGAGTGCAGCACACAGGAGCTCATGGAAGAGCAGCTAAGTCTTGGCAAAGAAACAAGCTGACAATAGAGATCTCTATATTTTTAAGAAAGGGGTGTGGGGGGGTGTCGGCTGAGGTCCATCACTGGTCTTTTGCCCCCTCCCCCCATAGATGGTCAGCTGTAAGTGAAACTCTTAGTGAAAAAGAGGGGAGCCCTGTAGGAGTCCCCATAAACATGTACTGTAATTCTTTGTATATAGAAAAATTACTGTAAAGTAAAGTTTAACTTTACTCTTATGGCCCTTGCCCTGTGTTTTGTTTGTTGTCCGTGGGGAGATGTAGCTTTAACAGGAGGGAGGATGTGTTTGGGTGAGAGCAGAACCAGCCCCTGAGATAGTTCCCAGGTCCGGGACTTGGTGGAGGTGAGCCTCTCCTCTAAGCATCTCCCAGGAGTTGTGTGGGTTTTCTCCCTGCAGCCACCATCTGCCAGAATGTTTTTCACTTCCTTTGGGAATGGCTGGTGTCTGTTTTAGCCCCTATACAGGAAGCTTCCATTACCCATAAAGGAAGGGTATTTTGAGGAATTGGTTTTAAAAAGGGAAGTGGAACCATAGTACTTTCTGAGTGTGAGTCTGGCCATTTTGGCCAGGTTTTTAGTTCTTCAGAGATAGGTGCTAGGCACTGTAGAAGACCTGGCCCAGGCCTCCCATACTAGAAAGAACTGCCATATGCTTTTTAGTTGAAGAGGAAGCATCAGCCCTGTGTACAGTAATGCCTGATACTTCTAAGGCCCAAAAATATACTTCGAGGGAATCTTGGGAGTCTGTCTCTCCTTCTGACCTAGTCCTGAACTTCCTACCCCTTCAGCACAAAGCCCTGGGGCGGGGGGGGGGGGGGGGGGGTAGCGTGAGAAGACAAGCATTCAGTCCTAGAGTTATTTTTTGCTCTGGATCTTCAGCATCCTGAACTGGGTGATGGTCACCTCATTTTACAGATGAGAAACTCAGGCCGAGTTCAGGTCCCTTTTCTGTTGATAGCTGAACTGGATCCCAGTCTGGATCTAAAAGACCTTTCTGTCTTGCAGAATGTAGGATTCTTCTTCCATTAAACCACATTGTAAGATATTGCTGAGAAGCTTAGGATCTGAGCCACAGACATGACTCATGGACCTAGACATGACAGTAGTGGTAGAACCAGCCAGTCTGAGGTAGGAGTACTTGACCCTTTGATCTCTGGACACCATTTAAACCTTGCTCTTCTCGACACCAAGATGGAATCGTGAGCTTTGCATTGCCCCAGCCACAACCTCTCACCTATCTTTGTCTCCCCTAAAGAACAGGAAAAAGCCCTTTTGTTTCTCTATTATCTCAGCTGCATCCCTGGGGTGAAGTTACTTGGTTTCCAAAAGAGTAAGAGCTGGTAGGAGCCTTAATATATAGGAAGTTAGGACAGCCAGGTGGTCCCAGAAAGAACTAGGTGTCTTGGCACAGCAGGGAGAGGGGCTGAGTGTGATTCACAGTGCATTGATTTTATTTACAAATCAGAAGCCACTTAAATAATCTGAAGACACAAGTGCTGTCCAGGGCAGGAGCCTGGGTCCAAATAAGCCTTTACCCTCCTCGTGCCCATCAGTCAGACCAATGCTGCCTCCATTCCATGGGCCAGCACAGGCAGGTGCCACCCCTGCTGCCATGGGGACTGGGGGTAGCTCAGAGAGTTGACCACTCAACCCCAGATGAGAGCTAGGTCTAGCTCTTCTGGGGGAATCCCTTTAATATCCCCTTCAGCCCCCCAGGCCAGGTGAGCTGAGCAGTGGTGACTCAGTGATGACAACAGCTGTAGAAGTAGGGGTTTGCCTTCTGGCCCAGGTCCACGCCCTTGTCCTCTGTCAAAGAGAGGTGGCAACTTAGCACCGTTCTGTTTGGGGATCAGGTAACTTGTGAAGGGGGCAAGATGCAGCGGGCCTAGAGGAAGTCTCCAGAGAGGCTGGGGAAGCACACACCTGTCATCACCTGGAAGGCAGCCACACTGACGTAATCCTCTGCCACTTTCTGGAAGAGCTCGTCTGGCAGGAAAAAGGACAAGTCAGTGAGGGCTCAAAGCCAGTAACCCTGGAATCACCCAATAACCCAGCCCTCTAGGCTCTTCTCTGCCGCCTCTGGTGCCCCTGCCTGTTCTGCTGTGAGGCCCAGGACAGCACTCACCCACACTCTGGCCTGTCTTGCTGGATGTTTCAAAGAGCTGAGCTTTGATATCTGTAAGGAGAAATGACTAAAGCCTCCTACCTGAGAATCAGGTGGACAAAAAGGGGAAGGCTAGCAATTCAGGGAATCTTAATGGACCCCACACATTCAGGGAGGCCAGAAGACTTTCCCAAGGGATCTTGCCATGGCAGCTAAGGCAGTCCCTATTTTATGATCCACCCAACCAGCCACTTCCCCCACCCCCAGAGAGCTGAGGAATAGCTACTGTCTGCATAGTCCTGGACGTCGTGGAAGTCCACACGTCGACGCCGCCTGTCCTCCTCCAGCAGATCACTCTTGGTGCCGCACAGGTAGATCTGACAGCCCTGGAGCAGAAGGCAAGGTCAGGGTCACTCCCATGGACCACCAGCCTCTGGTCCTCTGG
This sequence comes from Leopardus geoffroyi, assembly GCF_018350155.1. Classification (NCBI taxonomy): domain Eukaryota; kingdom Metazoa; phylum Chordata; class Mammalia; order Carnivora; family Felidae; genus Leopardus; species Leopardus geoffroyi. The sequence goes on along the minus strand of NC_059326.1, from coordinate 173,060,341 downwards.
TGAGGTCTGGCACTTACCTCCTCTAGGTTGCGCAGTTCCTTCACCCAGAACTTTGCCCGCTCAAAGCTGCTGCTGTCCGTCAGGTCTTGATGTGGGACACACAGGAAACACACCAAGAGTCAGGGGCTGTTCTCTAAGGCCGGCCTGACACCCAACCCTTCTTGTTTGAGGAACAGGCCAGAGCCTCTCTTACCGTAGCAGACGATGGCAGCCTTGGCACCCCGGTAGTAGATTCGGCTCATCGCCTCGTAGCGCTCAGAGCCTGCTGTGTCCTGAAGGGCAGGGGGCGGCTCAGCCCTGGCCTGAGTTACTGAGCTACTCCCCAAGACTGCAAACTCCTATCACGTCCTTCAGACCCCTATTTTTAAACTGGGGTTTAGAGAACGGCCTCTAAGAGACAAGTCAGTCAGTAATAGAACCTAAGCCTCCTCAGGATTGGGTGATCTCAGGACTACTTGCCCAGGGGACTTACCCAAATACCTAAAGTCACCGTCCGGTCTCCAACGGACATCACCTTGGCCACGAAGGCTGCCCCGATGGTCTGCAATCAGGGGGAAGCGATCAGGGCCGCGGGTGCCGGTCAGCTCCCTCCCACTCGTGCCCGGCCCCGCGGAGCGCACTCACGTTCTGATAGGGCCCCACCAGGAAGCGGTCGTGCACGTATCGTTCCACCAGGCTCGTCTTGCCCACGTACTCCTTGCCCAGCATCACCACCTTGACGTCCACGCGCTGCCCGCTCATGCTCCCGGGGCCGCCTCACCCGCGTCAGGGTCCTCAGTGGGGGCGGAGGCAAACCCGGATCTCCGCTCAGGCAGGCAGCGCCCAAACCTCGGTCCCCGACCCCAGGCACCAACCTACGACTGGAGACACTGCGTCGGCTCGGCCTCCGGCAGTGCCCCCGTCTGCCCCGTTCTCTGGCCCCAGGCGCGGATCCTCCTTCCAAGTCCCCCCAGGACTCGGGGCGGCCTGAGAGCGCGCGCGGCAGCGCCCTTAACGGCGCCGCACGCCGCACGCCACCGCCCAGCTCGTTTGCTGGGCTTAGGCGTCGTTCCCGCACGGATTCCCCACGGAACCTGGGGCCCTTTCAACCTGGGTCAGACCCGCAGCTCCGCGACTCCCGCGGGGGAGGGGGAGGGGTGAGGAGGGAGGGGCGGGGCCGCTGGATCACGTGTGCGGGCGCCGGAAGTGGTGGGTACTGCGCGGATGCGCCGGAAGTTGCGCGCGGTCGGACAACTCCTCATGGCGGCGGCGGCTTCTTGGGCGCGGTGCGGTGGTGACTGAGCTGCGAGCCTGGAGGGCGTGCGCCGAGCCGCGGCCCGGCCTCCGCGTGCCCACCCCGGGCTTTGCACCCCTGATGCTGCTTGGATGCTGAGCCCGCCCCGGCCGGGACGATGGTGAAATATTTCCTGGGCCAGAGCGTGCTCCGGAGTTCCTGGGACCAAGTGTTCGCTGCCTTCTGGCAGCGGTACCCGAATCCCTATAGGTACGTGGCCCTGGAAAGAGCAGTCCTCCCCTCTCGCTGTTTGGAGATCAAAGTGTGGGGCCGGGAAGGACTCGACATCGAGTCGGAGGTAGGGGATCGGCGGAACCGTGGCCATCTGTAGGTTAAGAAAACCCTATCCGGGAAGCGGCCAGGCCTGCAAGGTAGTGGAAAGAGGCTGGGCCTGGGCGGTGGTTTACTTGAGGCTGTAGTCCAAGGTTCTCTCATTTCGGGGTGGTGAGACAGGAAGAGGCGGGGGAACTTGAGTTGGGAGGGATCTTGAGGTTGGAAATCCGGGCGTTGGCCAACTTCAGTGCCTGTGGCATTCTCCACGGGTGTAATAAATCATGAGGTCCAGCTGGACCGGTCAGCAAGGGGGCGGGAGTTGGAATTTGCGGATAGGCTCAACGAACTCTAGATTAGGTCCGAGGCACGCCACTTATCACTGCAGGTGATCGTGCCAAGTTTGGGGAAGGCATGGCCATTCTGGGCCAGGAGGCTCCAAATGGGAAACCCAACAGGCGGCATGCTCCCTAGAGTCACCTTTACTCTGATACTTGCAGCAAACATGTCTTGACGGAAGACATAGTGCACCGGGAGGTGACCCCTGACCAGAAGCTCCTGTCCCGGCGTCTCCTGACCAAGACTAACAGGATGCCCCGCTGGGCCGAGCGACTGTTTCCTGCCAATGTTGCTCACTCGGTGTACATCCTGGAGGATTCTATTGTGGACCCGCAGAACCAGACCATGACCACCTTCACCTGGAACATCAACCATGCCCGGCTGATGGTGAGACTACCCTCCCCTTGTTCCCCCAGAAGTAGAAAACTCTAGGTACCTATGGCTAGGGAGCCATGAAGGAACTTCTATGGTCTGGGGCAGATCTGGGTTACTAGGGAGTGATAGCTCTAGAGTGTAACTCAGATGATCTCTTCAGCTGGTATCTCTGGACCAGTCTTTTAACTCATTGATACTGAGGGTAACTGTTCTACAGAGTTGTTCCAAGTATTAAATACAGAGTACCCTCACTGTGCCTGGCACATGTATAGTTTGGGCTCACAGGAGTGATGATGAGGAAGGGAGGTGGTAATTTTCAAACAGGAGTCCATCAAGCCATAAGGAATTCCTTTGTGCCTCAGAGGGGAGAGGTTCTGGGCCTCTTGCCCCATAATTAGAGGAGTCCTGTCTTATGATGTTTATTAAGACATTTATCTGTCTTATGTAATGGATTTTTGTCTGAGATTTTGGTGGAAGAGGTTCATACACGTTTTGATTTTTTGCACATTAAAAAGCTTGAAAACTTTAAAGAAAGCTAGTGCAGTATTTTCTCACTTGTGAATATTCTAAAAGCTTTCAGAGAACTCTTCATTCTCTTTCTCAGCTAATCTTCACAGTGACTCTGGAAAGGTGGGTATTACTCTCTATTATGCAAAGAGGGAAGTGAGGTTCAGAGAGGGGAAGTCACCTGCAAGGTCACAGAGTGAGCAGGCACCTTGATATTCTCCCCCAGAGTTTTCTGAAGGCTTCACAGCAGACTATCCTGAGGGCATAACCTGTTTTTATAAATTACAAAGATAGTGATCCAGCAGTCAAGACATGTGTTTTAAGTGTTTCTTTTGGAAATACTGGTCCACTTCTCTGATAATGAGCTGTGACGATTGCCAGATTTCCATTTTGGAAATGGGAGCTCAAGAGCTGTAGTGGTGGAAGGCAGGCTAAAAGCACTGCATGGAAACCTAGCAAACAAAATCCAGGACCAGGATAGAGCTGGAAGGCACCCTACTGACCTCGAGTCTGTATGCCTTTTAGTTTGAAGAGTTAGAGGAAAGGTGTTAGCAAAATGGCCTTTTTTACGTTCTTGCTCTTCCTAAAATGCAGATTTGGCATACAGTAAGTGAAAGAAGTAGGTTTTCATTTTATTGCCTTACCTTGTGAAAGAGAGGCAGGGGATCACATTGATGTGCAAGTTTGGTAAAGTGAAAGACACCCCCACAGTTGTGGTTGGCCTGATTCCCTGCACAGGTGGTGGAGGAACGATGTGTTTACTGTGTGAACTCTGATAACAGCGGCTGGACCGAAATCCGCCGGGAAGCCTGGGTCTCCTCTAGTTTATTTGGTGTCTCCAGAGCTGTCCAGGTGAGCAGCTTTGTGGGGGTGCTGGGTCTTGGGGGGCCCAGGCATTTGGCACAAAGGCTTGGCTAGGGATCAGTGGGAAGCTCCAAATCTTTACCCCTTTCTTCTTTTGCCAGGAATTTGGCCTTGCCCGGTTCAAAAGCAATGTGACCAAGACTATGAAGGGCTTTGAATACATCTTGGCCAAGTTGCAAGGTGAGGGCTCTGGGCACAAAGAGAAGCTGGAGTCAAGTCCTAGCTGCCCTGATTTGTGTGGAGTCTGTGGCTATCACCACCCCACTCTAAGCCTGGGACTCCTGATCTCTCCCCTGGGGCAAATACCACCTTTCCAATGGGGCCTGGCCCAAAGAGGGTGAATGTCATGGAGGGGTGATGAAATAGGTCTTCTTGGCATTCTCTGAAGCCAGCCCCTGCCCTTTGCTGCAGGTGAGGCCCCTTCCAAAACCCTTGTTGAGACAGCCAAGGAAGCCAAGGAGAAGGCAAAGGAGACGGCACTGGCAGCTACAGAAAAGGCCAAGGACCTTGCCAGCAAGGCGGCCACCAAGCAGCAACAGCAGCAGCAGCAGTTTGTGTAGCTAGCCCAGGCCCTGGTGCGGTAGGACACCTGACCACCCGGCTCAAATCCCTCCACCCTTTCCCCCTTGTACTTTATAATTAAAAGTCAACTTCCAGCCCTTTCTACTGTCTGGGTGGTGGGTTGAGGGTGGGTGTCCCATTTGCCATTTACAGTGCACCAGGCATGTTACCATGTCTGAGCTGGGCCTGCTTACTCCCGCATCGGGCAGCTGAGGACAGGCACAGAGAGGCGCGGTAAAGTGCCCAGGGTCACAGGCATTGTGCAGATGCAGTGGTAATAAATGCTAGACTGTAAGCTCCATGAGGGCAGGGACCTTTATTGCACTCTCTGATGTGTCCCAAGTACCTGGAACAATGCCTAGCACATAACAGGCACTCAATAAATACTTGTTGAATTCAGTCAGCCCTAGCTCTGGAGTCAGAAAGCTTTAGTTTGAATCTTGACTCCGTGCTTTCCTGGCTTTGGACCTCAGGCAAGTCATCTCACTCAGCCTCATCCTGCCCATGAATTGGGGACAGACAGCCCCCAACTGTGAAAATTAAAGGGACACTGCTGGTATGGTCAACAGTGTCAGTAATGGCTACTGATCTCATTTCCTCTTTTCCAGTTTGTCTGCGGCTGGGAGTTCCCCATTTTCATCGGGCAAGACCATGTACAGGAAGTTAGTAAAGAGGCTTTTAATGAAAATACTGTACAGTATCTGGGACAAAGGCCAGAGAGCCTTGTCTAGGAAGGAATGTGAGGGCCCAAGAGGCTTCCTGCCCCCTTGGGGACAGCAGAGCCAAGTGCTACAAAAAAAAGGCCTGGAAGAGTGGCCCAGGCCTAAGCTGCCTGCCCTGTGGGGCTCAGGGGAAACCCAGGCACCCCTTCCCCAGGAGGGACAGCCGGCGGCAAGGTTGGGGGCAGGCACCTATTCCCACTCAGGGTCCTTTTAGTCCATTGCAACAGGAGGTGACTCCGAGCAGCCCCTGAGGCTTTGGGGAGGACTCCTGCCGGCAGAGCGGAGAGTATGCTGAGGGTAGAGGCCCACTTTGGGGCGGTGAAGGTCATAGCCAGGTGGTTCTGCTGTGTGAGTAGCTGTGCTCCTGGCCTGCGCCGAAGCCCCGCAGCAGCTCAGCCTCGCCCCCGAACACCAGGCTCTCCACGTCCACCTCTGCCTCCTCTACACAGGGAAGGGTCCAGTCAGCAGACCCGGCCCACTCAGTCTACACAACCCCTCAGCTTTGGGGCACTCACCTTGGTCTGAGTCCGAACGCTCCGACGAGAGGCCTGAAGAGTCCAGGCTGTCTGCCCGTGGCCGCTCCCTCTCACCTGGCCCCGCCAGCCCCCGGAGCTGCTCCAGCTGCTGCTGCAGGCTCTGCTGCTTACTGCGCAGCTTCTCCTTGAGCCGCCGCGCCTGCTGCTCCTGCTCCTCAAGCTTCTGCAGGTCCCAAGGGAGCAAGGGGCTGTGGGGTCAGCTGCCTGGGGGCCCGGGGCTCATCCCACCACACCTCAACAGTGACTGTCCGCTCCGGACCAGGGGCGTCTAAATTTGGGCCCCAGAGAGCTCCCGCATCTTCCGGGAAGCCAGCCCTCCTGCCCTCCGGGCCCATGTAAATGGCCTGTGAACGCTCTCATGTTGAGGAGTTGGGGAGGGCGGGCACCACGATCTCAGGCCTTCAGAGCCTGGTCCAGCGATGTGAAAGGAGTCTTGTAGTGGCAAGCAGCAGGTTTTGGGGAGGACTGCCGCACGCCTGCAAGTGGGCACCACGGCTCAAGGTGGCCACCTCCAGGTAATAGCCAGTTACAGCCACATGCAAATGGGCTTGGTGCTGCCAGACATCCTAATTTCTTTAAGAGAAGCTGGAAAGTCAGACTTTTTCATGTCAAATGTCCTTTTAAGTGCTGCCAACTAATTTAAATTTTTAGAAAACTGTAGACCGAACCGAGGCTACCAGTTTATGACTCCTAGTCAAGACTCTCCCAGGAACCCTGCACCTTCAGCATTAATCCTCCTCAAGCTCTGCCAGCCTGGGTTCCGGGGACTTGGAGGGCCAAGGGTCCTCCCACCAGAGCCTTTGGTGGGCAGAAGTCTGCATTAGTCAACAAGAAGGGGAGTACTGGATGAGGGGACACTTGTACTGGGTGCAGAAGGATAAGTAAGAGCTGCCTAGGCAAAATGGGGCAGGAAGAAGCATCATAGCAGAGGGAAACTGAGAACAGCATGGAGACAAGCTTTTCTGGTGGGGCACAGGGATATGGGAGACCAAAAGCTGACCAGTAGCAAGGCCTGAGTTGTGAAGGGCCTGCAGTTTTGCAGGAACTGGGACTGTCCTGTCAAGAGCCACAGAAGGTTTCCAGCAGTAGACCTAAGGACATCTATGTGCTACAAAGAACATTCTAGGGCAAGATGGAAGACGGCCTGGAGAAGGCAAAACAGGTAGGGACAGGACAGGAGATATAGGACTTCAAGGAAGGAGCAATCCCTAGCTCCTGCCCATGGGCCAGCCAGCACCCAAGGGGCACACATTATCTCTCCAAGAACCACGCCAGGCAAGCTCCATGTGAGAAATGGGCCTGCTACCTGACCAGGGTGTCCTTCAACAGAGTCCAGGGATGCAGGCACTATGGGGTGGTGCTGACGTTCCCTACACCGTGATTTACTTGCTGCATAAGCACCTGGATCTCTCTACCACAACCCCTGGTGCCTACAACAGGTCCTGGTAGAACAGGTGCTCAATAAACACTTGAAGGAAACTGCAAATCAGGGAACTTGGGCCTGGGTTATGATTCTGCCTCTCATTAGCTGTGCTGCTTGGTCCTTAGCCTCCTGTGCCCCCATTTCTTCCTAGGCCAAAAGGACAAGAAAAGGCCTCTTGTTTCCAAGGCCACTTTTAGTCCATTCCCTAAGCTCCCATTGGGGGTGGGAGTAGGGGTGCTGCCTGGGGCATACCCCACTCCTGTCCACCAGGGGGTGCTGAGCTTAGCCCAGGCAGCAGAAGGGCCCTGGGAGGATAGGTGACTGACTTCCTCTGACCTTCCCCTCTCCTGGCCTCTGGAACTACTCTCCAAAATGGTATCAGAGTAGAGGGCTCAGAACCGGAGGCCTTGAAGGACGGGAGAGTGGGAGAGTGAAAACCAGCCCTCTGCAGTTCTAGGGACCCTGACACATGACACATCAAAATATTGTCAACAGACATGTCCCTCCTTACAGAGGAGGGTAAAGTCCAGAGAGGCTAAGTGACTTGCCAGTTAGGATTGAGGTGATACAATAGCTGTAATAGCCGTGAACATTTACTGAGCAAGCTCAAGCCTCATAGCAATCCTTACTTTCTGCTTTTCTTCCTACTTCACACATATGGAAGCTAAAAGCATAGAGAACTGTCCCATGTCACACTGTTGACCTATGACCTCAGGCCTCTCTCCCCAGTTCCACTCAGCCCCTCCCTACTATACCTCTCAGGAGTTCTGGCAGGTTGGCCCCAGGGTGCAGGGGTAGCTCCATACCTGGATATGCATCCTGGCCCAGCGCAGAAGGCTCAGTGTGGTGTACCGGGCACAGTCAGCCCCGAGGGGCATCTGCTGTTTTAGCTCTTCCAGGCACCTCTTCAACTGGGCCCTCCTGCAGGGGAAGGGGTCTGAAGGGCAGTGCCAGCCCAGCCTTGCTGGCCACAGGGGCAGTAGGGGAGGGGAGGCCAGAGGGAGGTGGTTCCTGGGGCCTGGTGATGTCAGGCAAAGCTAGGACTCACCTGCGCTTCTCCAGCTCGTTGTGCACAGACCTGTCAATGCCAGGGAGGATGGGGTGAGGGGGTGTCAGCTACTACCACACCCTCAGTCCCAGGGGCTTAAAATCCACTATAGTTGTCTGCTCCAAACTAGCCCAATGTGGGGATCTTGTGCCGGCCTTGGGCACTGGAATCCCCAAGAGAGAAAGACAAATGGGGCCAAAAGCTGGGAGGCCTGCCCAGGTGGTTGTGGGGTCCGAAAGAGGCCACCTACCAGCAGTCAGGAAGGGCTTCCTGGGCAGAGATGACAGTTGAGCTGGGCCAGAAACAAGCTATCCAAAGTGGGCAGTGGAAGGAGAGGCATTAAAATTGGAGGGAATAGCATGTGCAAAGGGCTGACACGAGAGAAGAGGAGGAAGCCTGTGGGAGAAATCGAGTGGAGTGAGATGTGGAGTGTGCTAGTGTGAGTGGAAGAAGGACCCTGAAGTATCCTATTTATAGCTCCTGACACAACAGGGGTGCTCAAGAAATAGTCCCTGAACGAATAGAGGGGAGTGAGGAGATGGCAGGAGAGGTCTGAACTGCCTCCAGAGTGAGGATCTGGCCCAGAAGATGCAAGCAACAAGGAGGAAGTGGGCAAAGGTGAGGCCCGGTGAAGGGACCCATCCCCCCTCCTCTCCCCACCGTCCCCAGCACTCCTCACCGCCCACTGTCCAGCGTGCCAGAAGCTTGGGGGGATCGCTTCCTCCTCTTGTTGACTGGGCCCGGACTGCGGTGCGGGCACAGGGACGCGTAGCCATGCTCAGCTTCTGCCAGAGACAGCCCCCGCCCGCTTCAGGCTGGGGCTGGTCCCTGCAGGCGCCCCTGGCAAGGCACGGTCAGGGAAGGGTTTTTGGCGCCAGGGCCGTTTTCCCAACCCCACCACCCCGCCAAACTGAGAAAGGGTGCCTCAGGGTTACTGCCTAAGGCCATGCATGCATCCTTCCAGTTGGGAGCCAAGTCTAGTCCAGGCCTGTGTCAGCGAGGTTGCTGCCTGGAGTCTGACCAATGTTTCTTCCTCACCTCTCTCGCGGCGCTCTAGGAACTCGGCCGCCTGCAGCAGGACCTGGATATTGCTGGCCACAGGTTCCATGTCGGAGACAGCTGGTGGCGGGCGGGCCTAAGGTGCTGGCCCGAAGAGCGGCTGCACCACTTTTGTTACAATGTAACTGACACGGTGCAACAAACACAGGGGCCCCGGCCCCGCCTCCGAGACACCCCGCCCCCGGACGGCCCAGTTCTTGGCCCCGCCCCTCTGGAAAGGGACCAGGGAACCGCAGCCCACCTCCACGAGCCAGCCCGGCCCCTCAGACTCCCAGGGCTGCCACAGGCGCTTCCTCCAGGCCCAGTTTTTGAGTGAGTCCCCAGGCTGAATGGGGCCGCATCTTGCCCATTTCGTTCAGCGACCCCACGCCGACTACTTGGAGTATCAGGGCCTCAGTTTCCAGCCCGGTGTTGATAGCGAAGACTCTGCCCCTAGAATGGTAATCCGGGCACCCGTGGTCTCTGGGAGGCCCCAGCTCGACTGCTGCACGTGGGCGCCATGGAGGCGGGGCCAGCGGGCACCTTTGCCCATTTGCCCATTGCCTACTGCGGCTTGCTGTCGTCACCTTCAGGGCGGGGCCGGGGAGCTTGTGAGGCACTATTGGCTGCGTTCGGCCCCACCCTCCCCCTCCGCTGGCCTACAAGTTCGGGCGGGAAAACGAGCAGGTTTCAAATTTGAAAACCCGGGCGATTGGGCGGGGTTGGGCGGGAACGGAACTGCAGTGCGCAGGCGCCAGGGGAGGGGGCACGGATCCAGCTCTCAAGGCTCGGGGGTCTGTGCCCTAGCCTGCCTGCCATCTGCCCCTGCAGACCCCTGCTAGGCCTCAGCTTCCTATTGTGGTGAAGGGGAATGGTCTCCTGGCTCCTCCTCCCCCTCATCTGCAGGGAAACTATTGTTGCTAGGAAAATGTCAGTAGGGGGTACCAACTTCACAAACCAGGCCATACTCTGGAAGCAGGCGACCTAGTTTGTAGGGGAGCCCTGGGTTCTGGAGCCGACAAGGTTGGGTTCCTCTCCTGTCCCTGCTGCTTCTCAGCCGTGTGACTGGGAAGTGATCTCGCTCCTGTAAGTTCAGGAAGCCCTGTGACGACAGCGCTGTCGCAGGACAAGAGCCCTTGCCCATCTGTGCCCAGTACGCTGCAGCTGACTTCTGAGGCCAGGGCAACCAGACGCAGGTTTCTTCCTCCCACTGAGCCCCTGGTTACCTGAGTTCAGGGCCACTTCTTTAACATGACGTTTTAGCTTTCTAAAGGAGTATATGCAGTGACTTCTAAGGGCAGCACCAGTAGGTGTGCCAAACCTGCGGGAACAGTGACAGTCCTAACCGTGGAGACAGGAAGATGAAAGCAGCTGTTACAGGGTGGAGAATTAAGCCAGGCTGGGGCTGAGTGTGAAATGGAGAGGGAGGAGGAGAGGAAGGATTCTTTTATTAAGAGACAGTCCTGGGGGGCGCCTGGGTGGTTCAGTTGGTTAAGCCTCGGACTTCGGCTCAGGTCATGATCTCGCGAATCCTGAGTTGATCATGAGTTCGAGCGGCGCGTTGGGCTCTGTGCTGACAGCTCGGGCCTGGAGCCCGTTTCAGATTCTGTCTCTCTCTCTCTACCCCTCGCCTGCTTGCACTCTGTATCTCTCTCAAAAATAAACAAACATTGGGGCACCTGGGTGGCGCAGTCGGTTGGGCGTCCGACTTCAGCCAGGTCACGATCTCGCGGTCCGGGAGTTCGAGCCCCGCGTCGGGCTCTGGGCTGATGGCTCAGAGCCTGGAGCCTGCTTCCGATTCTGTGTCTCCCTCTCTCTCTGCCCCTCCCCCGTTCATGCTCTGTCTCTCTCTGTCCCAGAAATAAACGTTGGGAAAAAAAAAAATTTTTTTTTTTTAAATAAACAAACATTAAAAAAAAAAAAAAAAGAGTCCTGGGAAACACATGATACAAAGCAGTTAGTCCTTGAGGGGAAAAACCTTCGGGTTTCTCTAGGAGTCACTCCTAGAGGAACCGCTAATATTCTAGGGCCAAACTACTGCTGGAACTGCCCACCCATTCACCCATCCATTCACTCACAAGGTATTACCAGAGCAGTTACTGGACCCCAGACTCTGTGCTGGTTACTGGAGAATACAAAATGGGCAAAACCAGACAGAGTTCCTGCCTTTGCAGAGCTCACAGGCAAGAGGGATAGGGACCGACATAGTAATCACACAAAAGAGTTACAACTTGGACAGGTCCTCATAGGAAAAGACAGAGTGTAAAGGCAAGTTCTTAGAAGCATGTGTGTGTCCTAATCCAGGAGGTCAGAGGTTTTTCTGGGCAAGTGGTGACTAGGTGTAATCTCTGTATAGGAGGTATGTAGAATTCCACACAGAGGAGCAACAGGTGCAAAGGCCTGAGGCTGAAAAGACTGCATGCAGACCAAAAGAAGGCCGATGTGGCTAGCATACAGAAAATGAGCATGGTGCAGACTGACTCCATAGAGGCTGGCAAGGCCCACGGTAGGCTGACTGGTTCTCTAAACCCTCACCCACAGTTAATTATGTCTGAAGAAAGGATGCCACACAAGGCTTGTGAATGAATTTCCAATCTTATTTCACTAACATCAGTACCCATACAGTGCAGGCACAAACCTACTACTCAGACCTCTAGGACCCAGGAGGTCCAGCTTGGAATGGAGGGAAAGATGGCAGGGAGGGATTCTGAAGAAGGAGAGTTCCCAGAAGAAGGTAGCAAGGCACACTTGAAAAACTAGAGACACTCCAACTAGAAGTTGTGGGAAGTGACAGAGCAGCTGCAAGGGAACTACAGTGATCACACTGAAGACCAAACTTCATCCTGAAAGTCACGGGTGGGATTCAAGCTACAAACAGCATGGAGACTGTCAGGGCCACCACCCGGGGGGGGGGGGGGGGGGGCAGGAAGCAACACCTACCTCTCAGGAAACAGGGCAGGTGGGGAGGATGGGGAGGGATGTGTCATTTCCCTCTATCTCCTTTTAAGTTTTCTCTTGATGATGGTTTTCAGCTGTTGGCTATGGTACACCTGGGTGTGACTTCTTTGTATCTGTCTTAAGAATGTTGTGAGTTTCTGGAAAGTTTTTCAGTCTTTATTTCTTCAAATATTTTTTCCTGCCCTATTTTCTTTCTCTTGATCCCAATTTCATGTATGCTTCCCAGTATCATAATATATCAATGCTAAGTGATGTTGTTAGTGTGGTCTGGGCTTTTTTTTTTTTTAACGTTTATTTATTTTTGAGACAGAGAGAGATGGAGCATGAACGGGGGAGGGGCGGAGAGACACAGAATCGGAAGCAGGCTCCAGGCTCCGAGCCATCAGCCCAGAGCCCAACGCAGGGCTCAAACTCATGGACCGTGAGATCGTGACCTGAGTTGAAGTCAGATGCTTACCCAACTGAGCCACCCAGGCACCCCTGGGTTTTTTTTTTTTTAAACATTTTTTAATGTCAGCACAAAAACACTCAGATCAATGGAACAGAATAGAGAACCCAGAAATGGACCCACAAACATATGGCCAACTAATCTTTGACAAAGCAAGAAATAATATCCAATGGAAGAAAGACAGTCTCTTCAGCAAGTGGTGCTGGGAAAACTGGAACATGACATGTAGAAAAATGAACCTGGACCACTTGCTTACACTATACACAAAAATAAACTCAAAATGGATGAGAGAACTAAATGTGAGGCAGGAAGCCATCAAAATCCTCTAGAAGAAAGCAGGCAAAAACCTCTTTGACCTTAGCTGCAGCAACTTCTTACTCAACACATCTCCAGAGGCAAGGGAAACAAAGGCAAAAATGAGCTATTGGGACCTCATCAAAATAAAAAGCTTCTGCACAGTGAAGGAAACAATCAGCAAAACTAAAAGGCAACCGACAGAATGGGAGCAGATATTTGCAAATGACATAGCAGATAAAGGGTTAGGATCCAAAATCTATAAAGAACTTATCAAACTCAACACCCAAAGAACAAATAATACAGGGAAGAAATGGGCAAAAGACATGAATAGACACTTTTCCAAAAAAGACATCCAGATGGCAAACCAACACATGAAAAGATGCTCAACATCACTCATCATCACGGAAATACAAATCAAAACCACAATGAGATGCCACCTTACACCTGTCAGAATGGCTAACATTAACAACTCAGGCAACAACAGATGTTGGCGAGGATAAGGAGAAAAAGGATCTCTTTTGCATTGTTGGTGGGAATGCAAGCAGGTGCAGCCACTCTAGAAAACAGTATGGAGGTTCCTCAAAAAAATTAAAAATAGAACTACCCTACGATCCAGCAATTGCACTACTAGGTATTTATCCAAGGGATACAGGTATGCTGTTTCGAAGGGACATATGCACCCCAATGTTTATAGCAGCACTATCAACAACAGCCAAAGCATGGAAAGAGCCCAATGTCCACTGATGGATGAATGGATAAAGAAGATGTGTGTGTGTGTGTGTGTGTGTGTGTGTGTGTGTACACACACACACACACACACACAATGGAGTATTACTTGGCAATCAAAAAGAATGAAATCTTGCCACTTGCAACTATGTGGATGGAACTAGAGGTATTATGCTAAGCAAAATTAGTCAGAGAAAGACAAATATCATATGACTTCACTCATATGAAGACTTTAAGACACATAACAGATGAACATAAGGGAAGGGAAGCAAAAATAATATAAAAACAGGGGGACAAAACATAAGAGACTCTTAAATATGGAGAAGAAACAAAGGGTTACTAGAGGGGTTGTGGGAGGGGGGGATGGGTTAAATGGTAAGAGGCATTAAGGAATCTACTCCTGAAATCACTGTTGCACTGTATGCTAATTTGGATGTAAATTTAAAAAATAAAATTAAAATAAAAAACAACAAAGCAAAATAATATCCATCAAAGTTAAACAAACAAACAAAACAAAACGTGTTTTAATGTTTATTTCGGGGGGGGGGGTGTGCACACAAGGGGAAGGGGCAGAGACAGGGGGCAGAGAGAGAGAATCCCAAGCAGGCTCTGCACTGGCAGCGCAGAGCCCAATGAGGGCCTTGAACTCATGAACTGTGAGATCATGACCTGAGCCGAATTCAACAGTCAGATGCTTAACCAGCTGAGCCATCCAGGCACCCCTCAGGTTTGTTTTTTTCTTTTAATCTCTCTGCTTCAGTGTGGTAAATTCTATTTATTTGTCTTCAAGTTCACTTATTCTTTCTTCTGTAACATCCAATTTGGTGTTTAGCCCATCCATTGTGGTTTTTATTTTAGCTACTATATTTTTCAGATCTAGAATTTCCATTTGGTCCTTTTTAAAAAGTTTGCTACCATATCCTAAGATATCTCATTACCTTGTGTATTAATTTCCTAGGGCCATAACAAAGTACTATAAAATGAATGGCCTGAAACAACAAGAATGTATTCTCTCACAGTTCTGGAGGTCAAAAGTCCAAAATCCAGGTGTCAGCAGGGTTTGAGGTTCTGAGGGACAATCTGTTCCAGGCCTCCCTCCTCACTTCTGGTGGCTGCCAGCAACTGGCATTCCTTGGCTTGCAAATGCCTCACTTCAATCTCTGCCTCTGTCTTCACAAGGCCCTCTCCTCTGTGTCTCTCTGTATCCGTTTCCCTCTTCTTGTAAGGACACCAGTCACTGGATTAGGGCCCAATATTAGGGCCTCATTTTTAACCTAATTACATCTGTAAAGACTCTATTTCCACATCAGGTCACATTCTGAGGTTCTGGATAGACAAGAATTTTTGAGAAATACTCTTCAACTCATTATACCCCTTCTCTATCCCTATTATTATTCTTTTCCAGTTATTTTATATATTTACAATCATTTATGTCCTTATCTGCTAATTCCAGTAACTGGGGTTTTTTTGGTGAAACTTCTGCTGAGTATATTTTCTCTTGATTATAAGACATGAGAAGAAGAAAATATGCTTTATAATTCTCTAATTCTAGAACATAAAAGTGAGGAAAAATAGACTGTAAGTCTATCAAAGTGTGTGTGTTTTATCTATTTTCCTGAGAGACCAAGTCCTTGCCTATCTGACAGAACAAACAGCTTAAGATTCAGATTCCTCTTGAGTAGAGTTTTGTGAGGAATTTAGCTAATTGTAGAGTAAGAGTGAACACAATCTACACAAGACCACGGTCACTTCTTCCACCAACTGCAAGTTCAGGGGATTCCCAAAACAACTACTGGGGAGGACTTGTTAGGATTCACAGAACCCACTTAATGCTAATACTCACTGTATACACTCTATTATACCGTTTCTTACAGGAAAAGGATACTGAGGAAGACTGGCCAAGGAAAGAAGCTCATGAGTCTGGGGAACTGTGAGATACTATGAGGACTCCCACACCCTCTTCCCATGCAGTCAGAACATGTTATTTTCCCAATATCAATGTGTGACAATACACATAGAGTACTGTGCACTGGGGAGGCTATTCCAAGACTCATTCTCAGTTTTGGGGGCTCCATTACATTGGCATGATTAATTAAGCCCCCATATGGTTGATCTCAAGTCTCCAGTGGACTGCTACCATGTGACCCTAAGCCTCACCTTAAATCACATTGCCATTCCTTGTCTAGCCTAAGCCTCTGGGCAAACAAAGATCATCTTCCAAGAGCTGAGGGCAGAAGACAGAGGCCTCTTCTGTGGTGAAGTTAAATGCCACCCTTGTCTCCAGCCAAGACTCTTACAGCAAAATAATCATACTCCCTAAGATTTGGAGGGGCCAGTGTGGAGGTGGGGATAGATTTAAAGACACTATTATAAAGCCAGTATATACATTTTCATATTTTTGTCTTAATTATTCATCCCCCACCACCGTATCTTATGATAAACTAGTTCTAAGCAGAACTATTCAGCTTAGAAATTAGCTGGCGTTGGGGTGCCTGGGTGACTCAGTCAGTTGAGCATCCTACTCTTGATTTTGGCTGAGGTCATGATCTCAGGGTCACAGGACTGAGCCCCATGTCGGGCTCTGCACTGAGGGAGTCTGCTCGGGATTCCCTCTCTCTCTGCTCCTCTTCCTGACTTGCGTGCACGCGTGCGCACTCTCTTGCTCTCTCTCAAATAAAAATAATAATAAGCAGGAAAAGGCTCTGACAGAAAAATTTAAAAAAGAAGAAGAAGAAAAGAAATTAGCTGACACTGAGGTAAATACAGTGCTTTCTCAGGCCATTTTCCATCTGTGTTACTTCCTGGGGAGGCTTTAATTCAATTTCTGAATACATCTATCAGTATCAGTACTGTAATAAGCCCAGTGATACGCCCTATCGAGTGTGCTGGCACATGTGTCCTGAAAAGCTCTGGCACATTACTAGAGTCCCACTCAGGCATTAACAATTGATCTAGTCCATCATCACACTGTGTGACTGCAATGTCCCCCAGAGTGATACCATTCAGGTTTGCAGACTCCCATTCAATTTTTTTTAGGTCCCAAAAGCAAGAGTGGTCTCACAGCAACATGCATCTCCACCATTTCAGGCACCTGGTGTAACTGGGTTGAGAGACAACAACATCCAACTTTGAGCCTCTCCCCAAGTGCCAATGCCATCCTGCATTTCCCTCACTGCATAAGCCACTCATTCACTCCTTTACCCCCAGCTACCATTCCTCCTCTTCTCCATTGACCGCCTAACTTTTCTACCTTTGGAAGGGGTATTAGGTTTGGCCACTGCTGGTCAAGGTTGCCAGGAGAAATATTAGTTTAGCATACACCCCCCCCCCCCCGCCCCGGCCTTTCAGGCCTCTTCCATGTCGGGGCGGGGGTGGGGGGAAGGCTGGAGTTAACGGGTACAGAACTAAGGTGAACCTGTCTAGACCACCACTTGGCAATACAGCTGCATTCAGTGGCAGCCCCAATTTTGCCAGATGCGGTGAAGGCAAAACCTACCCCATCAGACCCTTAGCAATTCTGCCATAAAGGTTTAAAGGTATAGTTTCTTACTTAGGGATCCCCTGCTTCTGGCACCTGCAGTTGCAGGCCTGGTCCTGGGACCAACTGTATCAGGTAGGACAAAGGAAGTTGAGGTGATGTGGGAAAAATTAGAAAGTACAGTGATCCCAGCATTCTTCCCATTCCCTCTTCTCCAAATCCGTCCCCAAAAGCAGAGGAATCTCTCTAGTGGGGACCCTCCCTTGGCCTCATGTTGAGTGTGAGCACACACTCATGGAGGTGTGTAAGCCAGTCCTTCATGCCTTTATTTCCCCGTCTTAGACCAAAAAAAAAAAAAAAAAAAAGTTTCAGCTTTTTAGCTGAACATTTAGCTGAACATTTAGCATGTTCCAATTTTTCAACAAACCATTCCTCTGAAACTTACATCCCTCTGTCTACTGTTGGACATTATGGGCTGTAAAATGTGTTCCTTGGAGGATATATGATCTGACAGTCCATATAGTTCTCATGTCTTCTGTTCCAGTCCTTTTATTGCATGCTGAGCACTTACGTCTACCACGGAATAGACTAAGCCAAGAACAGAGTAACTGTCTGTTCCTGTCACAATCCATTTGTACCACCCCCACCCCCAGGTTTACTGGCACCAGTCTGATTTGCCAGATACGTGGTGGCTACTGCCTGTAAGTCAATAAAAATGCAAACATAGGGGCTTTTATCTTTGTTCAATTCTTCCATAATTGCTAGAAAAACAGCATACAACTCAGCCCAATGAACTGATTTGTTTTGACACTCTCCATTAGAGTAGTGGGCTTCTAAACAGGAAGCTGTCCATTTACCATGGAACTGCCCTCCAGAAACCAAGCAACTCTTTGTTGGTCAATGGAGAGCTTTCTATAGGGTGCTTCCTGAGCAGCCATAGGATCCAACAGCTACTAAGATGGTTCCAGAATCAACCATAGGGAAAAAGAGGCTCCCTACTCATGAGTACTTCCTCTCATTCTCCTGGTGGCCTGTTCCTATATAAACCATTTCCATTTTATGATGGAATACTTCTGGGCATTACCCTCCCCATTAAAGTACTTCCTCAATGTCACCAGAGGCATTGTGGGTAGTTCAGGTTTCAAAATTATTTGATGTCCTTTAGTCACAGGAAAAATCTCAAAGTCCAATAGTAACTATCTCTCAAATGGGAATTTTTCTGGTCCCAAATCCCAGCAATTGCCACTAGGTGGCACTCACAGGCTTTTGCCATAAGTTCCAGTAGGCTCCATATGGGGCTGTGTTACAGCAAATTAACAACCAAAATGGGCTTGTGCAATTTCATGGATTCCCATTTAGCATGTCCAATCAATATTGGTGGAAGGGCAGATTTTCATGCCATCTGTTATACAGCACAGGCATAGATTTAGTATAATTGTTAAAGGCCCTAGGGTTTTTGAAATAGTTTTTAAAAAGTGGTAAGAAATGGTGTAAAAAAAAAAACAAAAAACAAAAAACAAACGCACTGGCTCGTACTTAAAGTCACCACCTGTACTAGCCTGTCCCTTGCAGCTTTGAAGCCAGGCACTGACTGCTCCTCTCTAGCTATGAAAGTCCTACATAGCATCTTCTTCCAATATAAGGCTGCTTGTTTGGTGTACATGGAAAATGCTGTGTAGTGTAGCCACCTTCATGAATTATCTTGGCTACATCTTCTGGATAACTCGCAGCTTCTCCATCAGCACCTGCTGCCTCATCTTACACTTTCATGTTATGCAGATGGTTTCTTTCCTTAAACCTCTGCCAGCTTCAAACTTCTCTTCTGCAGCTTTCTCACCTCTCAACCATCAGAGAGTTGAAGAGAGTCAGGGACTTGCTCTCAATTAGGCTTTGGCTTCAGGGAATGTTGTGGCTGGTTTGATCTTCTATCCAGACCACTCAAATTTTCTCCCTATCAGCAATTAGGTTGTTTCACTTTCTTATCATTCATGTGTTCACTGGAGTAGCACTTTCAATTTCCTTCAAGAACTTTCCCTTTGCATGCACAACTTGACTGCTCAGCACAAGAGGCCTGACTTTCAGCATGCCTTCCTCACTGAGCTTAATCATTTCTAGCTTTTGATTTAAAGTGAGAGACCATGAGACTCTTCCTTTCACTTAAACACTCAGAGGTCACTGTTGAGTTATTAATTTGCCTAATTTCAATATTGTTGGGTCTCTGGGAACAGGAAGGCCCAAGGAGAGGGGGAGAGCAGGGGCAAAGACCAGCTGGTTGAGCAGTCAGAACACACACAACATGTATCAATTAAGTTCACCGTCTTACAAGAGCGCAGTCCTTGGTGCTGCAAAAACAATGGTAACATCAAAGAGCCATGACCACAAATCACCATAAACAATATGATGATAATGAAAAAATTTGAAATATTTCAAGAATTACCAAAATGTGACACAGAGACAGAAAGTGAGCAAACACTACTTTGAAAAATGGCACCAACATTGTGCCATGGCTCTACACAGGGTTGCCACAAACCTTCAATTTCTAAAAAACTCAGTATCTGCAAAGCACAATAAAGTGAAGCACAATAAAACGAGGCATGCCTATACAAACTCAACCCCAACAACACTGTTCCTTGGAGAAGCCAATGTGTTCAACCCAAGAAAATGGCAGGGAACCAAGAAGTCCACCAGTGAGGTGAAAATCTTCACCGTGGTTTTGAATTTATATAATTATTTGATGTGCAGTGCTATTTGGCATGCTTTCTCTACAGAGGTGAAGCAAGGGTTGTTCTGTTCCATGGAAAGACTTCCTTGGGTAGTTGACAAATTTGACCCTGGCACTGAGGCCAGGTATTGGTAAAACCCCAAGGGTCATAGTTTTTTACAACTACTATCCTGCCAGAAGTATTTGGGTTTTTTTAGCGAGCGAGCATGAGTGGGGGAGAGGGGCAGAGGGAGAAAGAGAGAGAGAGGGTGGGAGGGAGAGAGAGAGGGAGGGGGGAGAGAGAGAGGGAGGGGGGGAGTGAGAGAGAGAGGGAGGGGGGAGTGAGAGAGGGAGGGGGGGAGAGAGAGAGGGAGGGGGGGAGAGAGAGAGACAGAGAGAGATAGAGGAGAGGGAGAGAAAGAGAGAAGAGAGAGAGAGAATATCTCAAGCAGGTTCCATGCTCAGCACAGAGTCCAACGTGGGGCTCAATCTTATGACCCTGGGATCGTGACCTGAGCCAAAATCAAGGGTCAGACGCTCAACCAACTGAGCCACCCAGGTGCCGCATGCCAGAAGTATTTGTAAGGTCCTTTTGAGTTCCTCTGGTTTGCGTTCAGGAACTAAGGGCTATCACACCAGCTGCTACCAGGTTTCACAGAATCTTTAACTGGACAGGCGTCGTCTTTCTTGAGATCCCCAACTTTGCCAATGTGCCTGACTTGCCAGAAAATGATCTCCTTACTACCCATAGGCTTGAACTTCATGAAGGACCATCAAACAAGCAACAGACCAGCTCCCTGGAGCACTTCACAAGCACCTTCTCCACAGGTGCTCAGAGAGTGCCGACCAGCCCTGAGTGAGGCACAGTTGGCACTGGTGTGGTCACAAGTCCAGCTTATCTAGCAACACCCTGGTAGGAAGGAGGGTGAACTCTGAGCCTATGCAAAGAGTTACAGTGCCAGGGAAAGTAAAGCTGCTTGTCTGGCAGTTCCTCAAAAAGGTAAACACAGAATTACCATATGACTCAGCAATTCTACTCTTGGGTCTATCCGAAAGAACCGAAAGCGGGGACTCAAACATACACTAGCCAAAAGGTACAAGCAACCCAAGTGTCCATCAGCAGATGAATAAAATGGGGTATATCCATACAATGAAATATCGTTAGGCCATACTATTCTGATACATGTTAACCTTGATGACACTGAAACCCTAACCTTGAAAACATATACTAAGTGAAAAGAAGCCAGACACAAAAGGACAAATAATTACATGACTGAACTAACATATGAGGTATCTAGAACAGGCAAATTCAGACAAGAGTAGAACAGAAGTTACCAGGGGCTGTGGGGAGGAGGCAATGGGTTTTAGTGTTTAATGAGTAGAATATCAGTTGGGGAAGATGAAAAAGTTCTGGACATGGATGGCGGTGATGGTTGCACAACACTGTGAATATACTTAATGTCACCGAGCTTACACTTAAAAGTGATCATGTACATAGGGGCACCTGGCTGGCTTGGTCGGTAGAGCATGCAACTGTTGACCTCAAGGTCATGAGTTGGAGCCCCACACTGGGTACAGAGATTACTTAAGTACTTTTTTAAAATACAATTTACACTGGGGTGCCTGGGTGGCTCAGTCAGTTAAGCATCCAACTTCGGCCTAGGTCATGATCTCACCATTCCCGAGCCCCTCGTTGAGCTCTGTGCTGACAGCTCAGAGCCTGGAGCTTGTTTCAGATTCTGTGTCTCCCTCTTTCTTCTCCCCTGCCACTCACCCTCTGCCTTGCTCTCTTAAAAACAAATTAACATCTTTAAAAAATACAATTTAAGCAGTTTGCTTAACATTTGACCACCACTGGGACGCCTCAGGGCCCCAGTTGACTGAGCACGGACTCTTGATTCCAGCTCAGGTCAGGATCCTACAGAGCCCCATGTCGGACTCCCCGTGAACATGGAAACTGCTTAAAATTCCCTCTCTCTGTCTGTCTCCCTCCCTCCCTCCCTCCTCTGCCACTCTCCCCAGCTAACACTCTCTAAAATAAAAAAATAAAAATAAGTTTTAAAAAAATCATTAACATTTGGGGCACCTGGGTGGCTCAGTCGGTTAAGCGTCCAACTTCAGCTCAGGTCATGATCTCATGGTTTGTGAGTTCAAGCCCCACGCCAGGCTCTGTGCTGACAGTTCAGAGCCTGGAGCCTGTCTTCAGATTCTGTGTCTCCCTCTCTCTCTGCTCCCTCCCCTGCTCATGCTGTCTCTCTCTTTCCCTTCCTCTCAAAAATAAATAAAACATTTAAAAAAATCATTAACATTTGACCTCTATTTTGGGTAGTTTTACAGATGAGGCAGGTCAATATGTCCTTTTTTCAAAGAATCATCATCTTATCAAGATCTTCTGGTGATTTGCTAGCCTATAATCTATATGATCTCCCAGGGGATATTTTTCCTTAATACTAATGATTTAATTTAGTTGGAACAAGATATCAAAGAGGGTTTCATTTCATTTTGTACAAGTATGGCTTGTACGATTAGAGAGAGAGAAAGAAAGGATTAGAGTTAGATCAAGAAAAACATCAAGCACTTCTTCATATACCTCTCAGGAAAAAAACAACATTAAAAAATACCAACTCTGTATGTTATGCATAAATTAAAAGTTACTTAAAATAACAGTGCTCAAAAACAAATCACCTCAGTTGAGTTTTAGTATATGTGCTGCCAAAGCGAGCACAACCTCGATCAGTTTTTATCAATCACACAAACCACACAAAGGAAGAGTGTGAGGTATCTGGACAACCAAATAAAGCTGATCTAATAAAGATACATCAAATTCTACCTCTGAAGACTACACAATTTCAAACCACAAGCCCTACCTACAGAAATCGACTACTTTTCACATCACAAAGAAAAAGCTCAACTGAATAATGCGAGCATATAGACCAGACCTCAATGGAAGACATGTGCCCTTATGTCTCTCTCCAAAAAACTCACTATTAGAAAAAAGAACACACAAATGGTCTGTTCAGACCCCACAATTTTGAGAGAAATTTCTACAGGTCAGATACATATGGACAGAAAAGCTTAAGCAGAAAAAGCAACAACAAAAACAAAAAACAAAAACAAAAAAACACCCACAACACCCCACATCTACAGGATGAGACTATTCAGAGGGTAAGCACCATGCCTGAAAGAATATATGGGAAGTGACTCCATTAGATAGCGCTCAAGGAAACAAGAACTAAAATAAGACAGTTTTCCATCTCTGTGGTCTGGGGAAGCGGGTATGTGATCTGCCCTACAAATGGTGGGTGTGCTGATCCAGGGGCAGACCAGAGGAAGTCAGGCTTCAAACACTCCGGGGCAATAGAGGGCATGGCACCGGAAGACTCTAGGAGAATACCGACCAGATCTGAGAGATGGTACCTCTGTTGGTGCAGATAAAAAGGCACAGGCCACAAGTTGATCAGAAATGGGAAAATCGTCAGAAATGCAGGCAGGCTTCCCGCCCCTGCACACCTGGGGGCTCACAGGAGAGCCAGACAAGCCACAGGTCGAGCAGGAGTGCAGCTGAATAAAATGCAGGTTTTCTTAGTCAAGGTGCTCGAGAGAACAGCAGAACTGTAAATACTTTGAAAACCTAGCTATTTCTTTTCTTTCAAATAGGGCTTGAACCTTTCTGAGTGAAGAATTAGGTCCCACTGGGTAATGTAAATTACGGTTAACTAGGTTTAAAAAAAAATCAAATTCCAGAGACTCTTCAGAATCCCCAGAATGGTTTCGGGAAATTGGTATTTTCATTAAATAACTGAAATTTCTCATGCACCAGTTAGAAACTGAGTTAGGTGAGGGTAAAAGGCCAACCCATGTATTAACCAAGCAGAGATTTGTTTTTCTCTCGTGTTAATGAAGTGTTCAGCATCAGGAGTGCAGACTGATAGGAGGGCTGCAGACCGGCAGCTCCTGCCTTCTGCTTGCCCATCCTTAGCATGAGAAGTCTGTCCCAAAGTTCACCTCATAGTCTGAGAGGGCCACTGCACTTCCGAACATCAGTGGGACACTCCAGCAAGGAGGAGGGGTAGGGCAGAAGGGTGTGCTTCAGGCTGAACCAGCCCTTTCAAAGAACTTTCTAGAAGTGCCACCTGATGACTCCTATTAACTTCTAACCAACATCAGCAAGACAGCTGGAAAAGGCCACCCCAAATTAAATCTGGATTTGTCAGTGTGCACATAGGATTCCCCTCAAGTGCTTATTAAAAATGCATATTCCTAGGGCACCTGGGTGGCTCAGTCACTTAAGTGTCTGACATTGGCTCAGGTCATGGTGTCATGGTTCATGAGTTCAAGCCCCACATCCAGTTCTGTGCAGTGAGGAGCCTGCTTCAGATTCTGTGTCTCTGTCTCCCTCGATCTCTGCCCCGCCCCCACTCACACGCGCGCACTCTCTCTCAAAAATAAGTATTTTTTAAAAAATGAATATTCCGCGGCGCCTGGGTGGCTCAGTCGGTTAAGGGCCCGACTTCAGCTCAAGCCATGATCTCACAGTTCCTGAGTTTGAACCCCACGTCAGGCTCAGAGCCTGAGGCCTGCTTCGGATTCTGTGTCTCCCTCTCTCTCTGCCCCTCCCTCTCTCTCTTTCTCTCAAAAATAAACAAACATTTAAAAAAATGTATATTCCCATGCTCCACTACCAGCAGTCTGGTGACTCACAGACCCCATCCTGAGAATCATGGTCTAATTATGCCAGTCATTTGGATGTCTGCATCCCATCTTCCTGAGACTAGAAAGGGCAATGCTCATGTTTTTCAAAGACCTAGGCTTCAACACCCAACACTCTGAAGAATTCACCTAGTTATAAGGTGCACAGCATGTCTGTTGTATATTAAAGTAGGTCAAGTAGGTCAGGAGCCACTTACCCTAATTATACAAACCTGTGGCCTTGTATGTGTAGGGACTGCCCTTCCCTTGCCTGCCAGAGTGGGAAGAGGTGGGTACCTTATCCCCAAGGGTCAGTTAATGGAGGAAGGCATGTATGCTCTTAGTCCAAATGTCATAAATGTGGACTGCAGAGTCAACATGAGGTATTTATTGGCTAAAGGCTCACATCTGTAGTGGGAAATGCCTACTTTCCAACAACCAGATGACCGAAAACACAAGACCACAGGATGATCAAGGCCGAGACCACTTGAATGCCCTTTCCCCTCCTCTACCTCCAACGGAAGTTCAGAAAGAGAAATTAAGAGATGGCAAGGAATGTATGTGGTCCAATCATCTTCTGCTGCATAAAGGGCTACCCTGAAGCCTAGTGGTGTAAAACAACAATCATTTTTATGCTCACGGGTTCTGTGGGCTGGGAATTTGAAAAAAGCATGGAAATGTGAACTCATCTCCACTCCATGACATCTGGGCTTCTGTTGGGATGACTTGAACAGCTGATGCAGGAGCCCAGATGGCTCCTTCCTTGCACATCTGGCACCTGGGCCCCAGTGGCCAAGGATGGACACCAGCTGGAACTGTCAGCTGGAGTGCCTCCACAGGGCTCCCTAGCAGGGGACTTCAGGTGGTGGGGTTTCTTACATGGTGGCTGGAGCTCCAAGGGCCAGTGTCCCTGCCAACCTGGAGAAGCTGCCTGACAGCTCTGGTTTTGCCACAAAACCAAAAAAAAAAAAAAGGACACAGGACACAAGAATCACAGAGCAAGGAGACTAGAAAAGCAAGTAATTGCATATTTTAAAACATTAAAACCAATTCTGGAACCAAAATCCCAAGTAATTTCCGTCGGCTTCCTGTTCTGCCCTCCCGGGTGGCAGTGATGCCACACAACTTGAAATTGCTCTCGCAGGCAGAGTGAATCTTGGTTCAGGAGTCCAGAGATCTGGAGATGTCAGCCAAGCAGTGGTGCCCAAGGAGGTCAGCTGAGACCATGAGGATGCGCCACTGCACTGGCACGTGACTCAAGTCCCCCAGCTTATTCTGTATCAGTCACTTCCACCACATGACTCCACATCAGCCAAGGGTTTGCCCATATCCCTCCTAACATTCTCCCTCCACAGGATCCCACTCCCTTCTAAATTTACCAACTTACTCATTTCAAGTCTTCCCTCCTTCTACATAATAGATTCTCCCTCTGGTCGCCAATCCCCACTTGCATGAGCCAGGATTAGGTTCAGCTTTGATTTAAAGAAAACCCAACACAATATATGCACAGAAGTGGGTTTCTCTCTGTATGAATACCATCTGCAGTGGTGGCCAATCCAGGGTCCTTGGCGTCCACCCTCCAGATGGTCTCCCACCCAGCAGCCTACTGCCTGCAGGTTATTCACCCACCATCTCTAAGCCTCAAGCCTGCCTTTCTATACCGTTGTGTGATTCTGGGTCTGGAACTCTGCACCGTTTCCCAGGCTCCCTAATCAGCTGGCCTCCTGCTGAGTTCTGCTACTGGGAGGAGGTATTAGATGGAAGAGGAAGCAGGAAAAAGGGACTTGCTTTCTTCCAAGGCCAGCAGCAGGTGCCAGAGGGCTCCTGCCTCCAGCACTCCCAGCACCAGAAACTTGCCCTGCAGTCTGAGAAAGCCCAGCTGCCCCAGGCTCCCTCCCCACCAAGGCTGTGGCTCCCTTGCAAGTCCAAGTAACCACCAGCTTCCATATGCTCACAGGTTTCAGCACCAACCACAGGGCCCTCCAAGCTCCAGGGTTCTGGTAACATCACCTCTTCTGTTTGATACCTCTGGGAGGTATCTGTTTCCCACACTGAATTCCTGGTGTATCTCAGGGCCCCTTTTTGTTCTTTCAGCCTTCCCACACCCCCATGACCAACCCCCTATATTAAGTGCCCTCTGTCTGAAATACTTAGTGTGGCATATTGTCCAGACTGGATCCTGGATCATACAATCTATGTTCTCAGCCAGAGTTTGCACTCCACAGAGGCAGGACCTGTACTTCTGCATCCCTTGCCTATTGCCTAGTACATACTAGTTTATTAACAAAGACTTGTTGAATTAATTAGCCTTTATTCCATGATGGAACTAAAGTCGGAAATCAAAATAAAGCATGATAAAACAATGGGCCGGGTGCCTGGGTGGCTCAGTTGGTTAAGCGTCTGACTTGGGCTCAGGTCATGATCTGACAGTTCATGGGTTCAAGCCCCATGTACAGCTCTGTGCTGACAGCTTGGAGCCTGGGGCGTGGAGCCTGCTTCAGATTCTGTCTCCCTCTCTCTGCCCCTCCCCTACTGGCACTCTGTCTCTCTCTCTCTCAAAAATAAACATTGAAAAAAAAAAGCCCACGGGCAAGATCTTAGTGCACATACACAACGCCAGTATTATTGACTGAAGTCAAGCAATGCCAAATAATGATCATAAGATTCTTACAATGCTACTCTTTTGAAAACAGAAGTAAAAAATAAAGTATTGGGACTACATCAAAATAGAAATACTTTGTACGGTGATTAAAAGCCATCAACAAAATTAAAAAGCAACTTATTGAATGGGAGGAGATATCTGGAAACAATCTATCCAATAAGCAGCTAATATTCAAAACATATAAAGTTGTACAACTCAACACCAAAAACACAAATAATTCAACTAAAATGTGGGCAGAGGACCTGAAGAGACTCTTTTCCAAAGAAGACAGATGGTCAACAGACATAAATTGATGCTCAACATCACAACCAGGGAAATGCACATCAAAACCACAATGAGATAGGATCTTACATCTATCAGAATGGCCAGAATCAAAAAGACAAGAAATAAGTGTACGTGAGGATGTGGGGGGAAAAAAGGAACCCTCAAACAACTATTGGTGGGTGTGTAAACTGATGCAGCCACTGTGGAAAACCGTATGAAGTTCCTTAAAAAATTAAATATAGAGGGGTACCTTGGTGGCTCAGTCAGTTGAGCATCTGACTTCGGCTCAGGTCATGATCTCACAGTTTGTGGGCTTGAGCCCCGCATCGGCTCTGTGCTGACAGCTCAGAGCCTGGAGCCTGCTTCAGATTCTGTGTCTCCTTTCTCTGCCCCTGCCCTGCTCACACTCTCTCTCAAAAATAAACATTAAAAAAAATTTTTTTAATAAAAAAAAATTAAGTACAGAAGTACAATATGATCCAGTAATTCTACTACTGGGTATTTACCCAAAGAAAACAAAAACAGTAATTTGAAAAAATATATGCACCCCTATTCATTGCAGCATTTACAACGGCCAAGGTACAGGGGCAACCCAAGTGTCCCACTGATAAACAAATGGATAAAGAAGATGTAGTATACACACACAGTGGAATATTACTCAGCCATATAAAAAAAGATGAACTCTTGCCATTTGCGACAACGTGAATGGACCCAGTGGGTATTATGCTAAGTGAAATAAATCAGAGAAAGACAAATACCATATGACTTCACTTATATGTGAAAACTGAAACCAACAAAACAAAGAAGATCCAGATATACAGAGAACTGATGGTTGTCAGAGGGAAGGGATGGGCAAAAGGGGTGAAGGGGAGTGGGAGATACAGGCTTCCAGTTATGGCATGAATAAGTCACAAGGATAAAGAGTACAGCATAGGGAATATAGTCAATGGTATTGAAATAGCGTTGCCTGGTGACAGATGGCAGCTATACTTGTGGTAAGCACAGCATAACAGCGCTGCCAATTTCTTATGCTGTACACCTGAAATTAATGTAATATTGTGTGCCAATACTGCAGTTAAACAAAAAAAAAAAAAAAAAGCTGTTTCTGATATCTAAAGTTAATGTTTCTTGAAATATCATACATGGAAAGAGAGGCACCTGCGTGGTTTAGTCAGTTGAGTGACTGACTTCACTCAGGTCATGATCTCACGGTTCCTGAGTTCAAGCCCCGCATCTGGCTCTGTGCTGACAGTGTGTGGACCCCAGGGTCTGCTTTGGACTCTGTGTCTCCCTCTCTCTCTGCCCCTCCCCTGATGGCTGTCTTCGCTCTCTCAAAAATAAACATAAAAAAAAAGAAATATTATATATGGAAAGATACACAAATCTTAAGCTCAATGAATTTTCATTCCGTTTCCCATAGATTGTTAGTCAAATGCAGGTCTTTCTCCATCTTCATCTGACTCCCTGTATCCGTTTTCCCTAATTTTGTTCCCCTTAATCATTGTTGCAGGTTGAGTTATGTTCCTCCAAAAAGCTATGCTGAGTCCTCACCCCAGTAACTCAGAAAATGACTATACTTGGAAAGAGGTTCTATGTAGATCAAGTTCAGATGAGGTCACAGGGATGGCTTATCCAATGTGACTGGTGTGCTAACAAAAAGGGGAAATTTGGAGACAGAAGGAAGACAATGTGAAGACTGCCATGCAATGATGTTGTCAAAGACAAGAGTGACAGGTTTACAAGCCAAAGAATGCCAAGTATTACAGAGAATCTCCAGAATTTAGGAAGAGGTAAGGATGGATTCTCCCTTAGAGCCATCAGAGGAAACATGGCCCTGCAAGCACCTTGATTTCGGACTTCCAGCCTCCAGACTGTGAGACAATAAACTTCTGTCATTTAAAGCCACCAGTCTGTGGTACATAGTTACGGCAGCTACAAGAAACAAATGTAAGTACTAACATGGCATACGTTATACTTACTACATACTTTTAACTTACTTTATACTATAAATATTTATTTCACCTGATTTCCCCACCAGACTGTAAGTTCCATGGGGGACTGTAGTTCCTTTTGCTGTCGTGTCCCAGGGCCTACAACAGTGTGTGGCATTGAATGGGCACGTCAATATTACCTGCAGAGAAGACCCCTACAGGTTAGAAAACTTGACATATACACAGCAGGGGAGAGGGCTATTCTTAGTCTCAAATAACAGAAAACATGACTCATGGTAGTTTGAGCAAATACAAATTTATTTATTTTACATAAAAGCCCAGCAGTCCAGGGCTACGGCAGCCCTGGATGTCCTGAGGACACATGCTCCACCCAGCTCTGGTGCTCACTACTGCCCCCATGGTCACAGGGGGCTTTTGCACCTCTGGGGGTCACCCCCGCTGTCCAGCAGGAGGAGGATGGGCAAACAGCCACGCCAGCTGCCATCTGGCGCTTTTTACCGAGAGTCCCCTCGGCAGGCACAGCTCTCACAGAGCCACCCTAGCTAAGAAGCTGGAGAATTTAGCTAAACATCTGGCCTTCCAGCCATGAAACAGGAGGAAGACGAGGGAGCGGTGTCTGGAGCACTTGATTCAGCAGCGCTGTGGCTTGTGTGGAAGAATGAATGTCAGGAAATGTTTTGACAACTGGCTATACATAGTGGGAAAACCAGATCCCTACATCATACTCCACACAAAAGTCAATTCCATGGAGATTATAAACTAAGTCTGAACAAAATTTTCAGACTTTTGGGGGAAAAATATTTGGAAAAGATTAGTAATTGACATTAAAATATAGACAGTAAATCATATGACATTAGAAAATCAAAAGACACACATGCTGAGAGGTAATCCGCAAAAGCACATACCTGAAGATCCCATGAGAATGGGCATGTAACCACAAGAAAAAGGTGAGGGGCAAAAAAATTACACCACCATGGACGGATCCTTGAGGATACAAAAATCCTCAACCTGATTAGCTGAGAAATGCAAATTAAAACTTTTATACCTATCAGATCATCAATAAGTAAACACTGATAATATCAAGTGCTAAGAAATGGGCAGGGGGAATCTCAGTCACCAAGGTGGGAGCAGAATGAATACAACCCACAAGACCAATCTGACAACCAGTAAGACTGGAACGTACATAAGTTACAAGTAAGTTACAACCCGGCAGTTCCTCACACTTGTGCATGGATGGAGATGGGCTCCAGAACATTTAGAGCAGCATTTTAAGAGCAAAAACCTGGAAACCATCCAAACATCCAGCAGTGGCCAAATGGAGAAACTGGAGTCCACTCATGCCACATCTTGAGCTACATCTAATGCAAAGATTCACAAACAGTGCTGAATTTTAAGAGCTGAGGAATACATCTGTGTACCATTTGTAATTTTTTAGAATGCAAAACACTACTATGAGTTTAGGGATACATACCTCTACAGTAACATTTTTAAGAAACATAAAACAAAATCAGGGGCACCTGGGTGGCTCAGTTGGTTGAGCACTGGACTTCAGCTCAGGTCATGATCTCACGGTTCATGAGTTCAAGCCCCATACTGGGCTCACTGCTGTCAGCTTCAGATCCTCTGTCCCCCTCTCTCACTGTCCCTTCCCCACTTGCACTCTCTCTCTCAAAAATAAATTTAACATTAAAGAAAGAAAGAAACATAAAAAAATCAGAATCCACAGCAATTACCTCCAAGAGGGGGGGCACCTATTTTGGGCAGGGGACAAAGAAGGGTGCAAATGCATCAGCCACGTTTCATTTCTCATGCTGTACAACAGGTGCAGTGATATACATTTATATCTAACTTCTATATG
The DNA here is from genome assembly GCF_018350155.1 of Leopardus geoffroyi. Classification (NCBI taxonomy): domain Eukaryota; kingdom Metazoa; phylum Chordata; class Mammalia; order Carnivora; family Felidae; genus Leopardus; species Leopardus geoffroyi. The sequence goes on along the minus strand of NC_059326.1, from coordinate 173,029,352 downwards.
ATGAAATAACTCTGTTTTTAAACTCACGTGACAGGGCACCTAGGTGGCTCAGTCGGTTGAGCATCCGACTTTGGCTTGGGTCATGATTGTAGTTTATGAGTTCGAGCCCCACAGTGGGCTCACTGTGCTGAAGCTGCTGTCAGGGTGGAGTCTGACTTGGATCCTCTGGCCCCCTTTCCTGCCCCTCACCCCCCTCAAAAATAAACATTTAAAAATAATAAATGCATGTGGCAAAAATGTAGATTACAGTAGCATGAACCCACATATATGAAAAAGCAGATGTGAGAACACAAATCTAACCTTCTAGGAAAGCACCTCCAGGTTTGAACTTTGAAAGGGATGCAAACAAGCCGCTGACCGCCAAGAACAGACCAGGACCACTTCAAGATCAGCCTTCAAATCACTAGTCTACACCTGCCACTTCTCAAGCCTATATGCTCATCTGAACCACCCAACGTGGTTGTTTTCAAACTGCCCCTGCCCACACCCCACCTACTTCTTAAACCCAAACTGTAAAGCACAGAGGACTGAGTTTCATTCTCCAGATGTCTCCAACATGCAGCCAAAGGCAAGAGCCATACAGGACAGGATGCCAATTTGCCTAATAATTCAGGAACTCGGGGAAGGCCAAGATAGGGCCAAAATTAAAGGCCAAATATGGCGAGTGTAGTGCAGATTATGGTGGTTGTAGCAGCCACAGAGAGTTCCAGATTCCAGGCCTCAGTCATTCATGTCAGTACAGACACAGCACTCGCCAAGGAAGATGCTCAGTGAGTCAGGAGCCACCCAGCCTAGCAGATTTTTGATGTTCAAGTGGGTTAAGTGTTGTGGAGAGAAATGAGTTAATACGTGTCAACTGCTCAGAACCACGCCTGGGATATAGTAAGCACTCAAAGTTAGCTACTTTTCAAGTAAAGAAATTGTTCTGGGGAAAGTGCTCAATAAAATATTTCAATAAGGAAGATCATGTTTTCTCTTACAGCTTCATGAACAGGCTCCCAGCCCCATGAGAAGAAAACACAGCTCAGAATTCTCTGTCACTGTGAATTTATAAACAATCTCTTGACATCTCACCTGCCAAAAGATGGGTCCTATGCGTACACAGGACACATCGAGAGGGATAAGAGACCATGAACAGTAGATCAATGAAGAGCTCAGGGGAGTGAGGGTGAAAGACTGACAGGAATATATATTCTTACTCTTCACCACATCTACTTCTATCCACTTTTTATAAGAATCTCATCAAGAATGTTAATTATAAGAAGCCTGGTTACAACAGGGAGACAGGTTGCTCTGTTTTTAAAATGGAGAGTTGGGGCGCCTGGGTGGCTCAGATGGTTGAGCATCCAACTTCTGCTCAGGTCACGGTCTCACAGTCTGTGGGTTCGAACCCTGCGTCAGGCCCTGTGCTGACAGTTCAGAGACAGGAGTCTGTTTCGGCTTCTGTGTCTCCCTCTCTCTCTGCCCCTCCCCCAAATAAACATAAAAAAAAAATTTTTTTTTTTTTAAAAGATGGAGACTCAAATGTCATTTAAGTGGAAGATGCTGGGGGCACCTGGGTGGCTCAGTTGGTTGGGCGTCCAACTTCGGCACAGGTCATCATCTCACAGTCCGTGAGTTCGAGCCCCGCATTGGGCTCTGTGCTGACAGCTCAGAGCCAGGAGTCTGTTTTGGATTCTGTGTCTTCCTCGCTCTCTACCCCTCCCCCACTCAAGCTCGCTCGCGCGCTCTCTCTCTCTCTCTCTCTCTCAAAAATAAATAAAACATAGGGGCGCCTGGGTGGCGCAGTCGGTTAAGCGTCCGACTTCAGCCAGGTCACGATCTCGCGGTTCGTGAGTTCGAGCCCCGCGTCGGGCTCTGGGCTGATGGCTCAGAGCCTGGAGCCTGTTTCCACTTCTGTGTCTCCCTCTCTCTCTGCCCCTCCCCCGTTCATGCTCTGTCTCTCTCTGTCCCAAAAATAAATAAACGTTGAAAAAAAAAAAAAAAAAAAAATTTAAAAAAAAAAAAAAAAAAAAAAAAGTGCAAGATGCTGAAGATGGCTCCGGAATGGATGGGGACACACTGTTCCATGGCGGGGTCAGAAGCACCGAAGAACAGTCTGGAGAGCAGAGGCAGGCCATGGCCAGGACAGACAGACCCAAGAAAGCTGCCAGATGATGGTACTTTCCTTTTAGCTGCCGGCTTCCTTCCACTCCCTGTGCCATCTTTCTCCCCTCGAGGCACCCCAAAGGGAATACCATTACCGACCCCAGCCTGTCCTTCTGTACCCACAAATCCCTTCCAGATCTTCCTGAAGCCCCCCTTAGCCCGAGTTCCCTAGAGTTCGCTTGCACTTAGGTCCCACCCTCTGTGTGGTACCCTACATCTTCCCCTGCCCAGAGTGAGAGGCTCAGAGAACGTGGAAGATGGCACAAGGCCCCATCCCCATGACCTCATTTGCTATGTGACACTGGGCAAGTTTCGCTTGACCTCCCAGAGCTGTGCTTCCCCATCTGGGAACAGGGAGCACAGCACTTGCCTCCTGGGGCTGTGTGGCAAGGCCGAGGGGAGGAGGCTGAGAGCTGTAAAGCACTGGCCACCTGGAAGTTACTTGAAGGAAAAGAAAAGCAAGCCCCTTAGGACAGTCACACAGCTGAGGTTGGTTATTTCACTTTATTTAGCAAACGGTCACACTCTGAGCCCCACCAAATTGCTCCTCCAGCCTCACTTGAGGCTCTGCCTTGGGAAGAAGCTCAGAGGGTGACCAAAAAGGCCCAGGTTCCCCAGTCAGCCTCCTTTTCCACCAACACACACCGCACAGAACAAAATCACTGCTTGCATCGTCAGACACCCACCACAATGTGTTTGGGGGGCCCTCCAGTGTTCAAGAGCCACCTGCCAGGGCCCAGCTCCAGGCACAGACTCCTCCCTGCTCCTGAGATGGGTGAGGACCTCTGCCCCAGGTGTGGGGATGCCAAACCCTATTCCCCAGCCCTGCAGCTTATCCCTGCTGGGCAAGAAGCAAAATGTACGAAAATACTTTAATTATTTCTTTGAAACGGTTAAGAAATAAGGTCGTCTTGTTTTTCTTTTACAATCTCAGTAAAAAAAAAAGTTCACATTAGTGCCGGGGCCCAAAACCAGGCCTTCCCCAGAGCAGAGCGCCGGCCGCTCAGTAGAATCGCTTGTTCCGCTCCTGCCGCTTCTGAAACACTACGGCCCCCACCACGGCACACACGATGATGCCCAGGAGCGCACATAGCAGCAGCAGGAACACCCGCCACCCCGTCAGGGGCCCGCTGCGGAAGTTTCCCGTCGGGTCATCCACATTGTCTGGGGGAGAAGAGAGGGGGAGCTGAAGTGGTAAAGTGGAGAGAGAGGCCAGGCGGGCTCCCGGGAGACAGGGAGTCCAACAGGACTGAGCAGAGCAATAGGCCGCAGCCAGCCCTGTGTCCTGCTCACAGCTATACCAGAGAGGGGCGGGGGAATGGACACAGGAATAATCCCACTGGGACTGAGGTTCCCAGGGAGCAAGGCCTCAGGTGTCTTCTCTGAAAGGGGCTGGTGAAAACCGAATTCCTGGCCTCCCCAGGAGAGCCTGAGTCAGCACAAGGCAAGCCCAAGACCTGCATTCACAAGCCCCACCCTGGCCCCATGCAGTCAGTGGTCCAAGAGCCTGACCTAGAGAGACACAGCCCTGGCCGAAAGCGGCCCTGACTTACACCTGGATGTATTCCATGGTCCCTAGGTGGGGGGAATCTCCCAGGCCCTCCATCCCCTGTCCTTCTTCTCCAGCCACACCACTTCTCTGCTTGCTAACATCAAGAATTCTACCAGAAACAAGGCCCTGACACATGAGATATTCTCCTGGAATCCCAACTACCCTGGGATGGGGAGCTCATAATCTCACTTTTAGAGAAGGCTGAGAGCAGGAACAGACTTTGTCAAGTTCACTAGTCTGTGGGTGAAGGGACAGGAATCTGGACTCAAGTCCTCCTGCCCTGTGCAGCCTCGGCCCTATTCCTGCCACTCGGCCTCCCTCCGGAGCCACAGCCCTAGCCCCCCACTCCTCACTGTGGAGGAGGCCTGGAATGCCAGGCAGGAGCCAAGCTACGTCATCCTTTCCCACACAACCTAACCAGGGCAGGCCTGCTGACGTGGTCTCACCACCAGCCTCTCTTTTCCTCTGCCCCCTTCTCTGCCTCAGTCACTAGACTAAGCCCTAGGATGGCACCTAGCCCATGGCTAGGCAGTGAATGAAAGCTCTGGAACCATCTGCTAAAGGAGCAAATGGATCAACACGTCTGCAAATGAGTTAAGCCCTGCCTGGCCAACCTTATTGGGTTGCTGGGTAGGTCAGAGCGGAGGAATTCTCTGAAAGCCGTCAGCCAGAAACCCTCCAATCAAAGGTTGCAAAAACAGTGGGTACACGGCAGGATTTGTTTAGCCCCTGAGATATTTGTAAGCAATATGAATCTTAAAAAAGTGAGAGGTCACATTAAGTGCTGGGTTCCACTCTGGCTCACACTCTACATGGTGACCTTGGGCTAGGCTGAGAGGCTCCTCAGTGCTCCCATCCTGGCCCATAGGCAAACTTCAGGGTTCTTGGATGTCTACACACATAGGAGTTTCACTTCAACCAGAACTCTTGCTCTGTGAGGAGAGACTGGTGGCTAATTAGCACCATGGAAAGAGTCCAGGCTTTGGGGCTTTGCAAAAACTCAAAGTTGATTCTTGTCTTTACTTCTTTCTAGCTGAGGAAACCTGGAGGACCAGTTGCCCTGGCTAGTGGTAGCACCTACTTCCCAGGCCATTCACTGAGACCACACACATGTTGTATCAGAATGCCCTGCATGCCACCTATACCAACAAACTGGCCCCTCTGGCTTTACTGGCCATTAACCCCGCACTAAGCACTAGCCGAAATAGGCACCAGGTGCTCACAAATCTACTCATTAGCACTGGCTGCTGATTCAAGACCCCAAGCCACAATCACAACTGGACCAAGCAAGAGCAAATGGACCATACACACTCAGCCAAGCCAGCCCCACTGCAACCCCATACCAGGCCACCCAGGCCCAGGTGGGCCTTGCATACATACCTTTGGGTGACTTGAGGAAATTGACACTGGGCTCAATCTTGGTCCAGTCAATGTTCTCTTCATCAGGCGTATGTTCTACCATCAGCTGGAACAGTTTCATGGAGATGATGTCATGATTGTCTGTAGGATCAAGAGTTAGCTTAGAAGGAGCATGGAGACTGCCTTAGGGCCCATGGCCTTCCCCAGAGAGAAGCTGCTGCTCCAGTCCCTCAGAGTGGCGAGGTCCCCCAGGGAGAATTCTGCTCCTGCCTAGTGAGGGGTCTGTTTTCTTCCCAGTGACCCCCAGCTGCCCCTAGTAGGTATTCCAGGAGCTAGAATACCTCGAGAACTCAACAATAACAAACCTGGGAGGAGGCAGGACAGAAAAAAAGCATGGATTTTACAGTCAAAATCACCTGGGTCTAAATCCTGAGGCAGTTTCCTTGTTTGTAAATCCAGGTTATAATCTCCATCTTGCCTGGTAATCATGGCAAGAAAATGAGAAAGTACACACAAAGCAGAGACAGACTGCCCAGCAGAGAGTTTGTACCAGAAAAGGACCTGCATGTTACCCTACAGCCAATTGAGAAGTCTGATCTTCCCGAGGGGCAGGCAGGCAGCTGCCAGGTGCTCCCATCAGAGACCCAAGTTCATAATGCAGATGAACGACTCAGCAACCAGCTGAGGGTGAGGCTCTAATACCTGGGCAGTGATTGTCCCAGAAAACACTAGAGACAGGCTCAGGTATGGGCAGAAGAGAACTTCTGCTTGACAGTAAGTGACCACCCCATTTGTGAGATGGGGAGGTTGAGATCAGAACCAAGACAGGGGTCCTGGTCCCTTGATTCCAGCATCAGTTCAGCTAACCTACTGGAACCTGAGGAAAAGCCTCATTTCAAGAGGAACTCTGTGGAAACCAGAAAAGGGACAGCCTAAAGAGCAAGGACCTGGCAACTGGGTCAGGCAGAGCCAAGTGGTATCTCAGAGCCCAGCACACACAGCCCCGGAGGCATAGGGACAAGTCCTGACTCTGAAGTTCGACCAGAGTTTCCACCCAAGCTCTGCCCTTCCTAGGTGTGATCGTGGGGAAATCCCTTCAACTCTCAAATTCCCAATGGTCTCAGATGTATAAAAGGGAAAAGAGGGGCGCCTGGGTGGCTCCGTCAGTTAAGCGTCCAACTTCAGCTCAGGTCATGATCTCATGGTTTGTGAGTTTGAGCCCTGCATTGCACTCTCTGCTGTCAGCGCAGAGCCTGCTTCAGATCCCCTGTCTCCCTCTCTCTCTCTGCCCCTCCCCTGTGCGTGTACTCTCTCTCCCAGAATAAACAAACAAAAAAAGAATTAAAAGGGAAAAGAGACCACTACATCATGTGACTCCCCATGAGACGCCTGCTGCAGAGGCCAGCATTCCCAACTTTCTGATTAATGGTCAGGCACTACTGTGTAGATAGTCAATTTCCAACACTCTTTATTGGGCCTCTCCAAATAGCCTTGGAGAGCATCCACCTGCCACAGATCTGGCTTTGTTTCCAGAACCTTCTCCTGACATATGCTGATGTACTACCCAATGAAATTCCAGATAACCTGAGTTGAAGGACTATGACACAAGACTGACATCCAGCTGGTAACTAATTACCAAGTAATCAACGAGCAAGTAATGATTACCTGAAGCTGGGTAACAGGGGCAAAGGGACTTATTGGACTATCCACACTAAAAACTTTAAAACCCCAAAGCAACGGACTCTCTAGGAACCTCGACATTTCAAGGGTGAAGGGGAGGCTCTCAGAAACGTCTATCCTGAGGATAAATAAGCCCTTTGTCTGGTCCTATACGTTGCTTCCCACTTCTGGTCAGCAAGAGCTGACCCTGGGCTTGCTGCCAGCCCTCTGAGGACCCTGATGCCTTCTGAGGACCATGGCCAAGGGTCACTATAGAGTGTCACCCAGGCCTGGTGGCCCAGCGAGGCTTGCATAGGCTAGCAGCATCCCAATGCATACAGACACACTTTGGGCCAAAGAAGATAAGAGCCCTGACTTTATGAAGCTTACAATTCAGTTAAACATACCTAGGAAATGAAATAAATTACATGGTAGATTCCAAGATGGTTAAATGCTATGAAGAAAAATAAAGCCAAGAAAGGTGGTAAGGAGTGCATAGGAGACTGGGGTATGTAGGAATCAGGGAAGGCCCCAGTGAGGAAGTGACATCTGAGTAAGACCTGAAGGAGGTAAGAATGAGGCACAGGTAAAAAGGCCAAAGCAGGAGGGCGCTGGTGTATCTGAAGAAGAGCTGAGAGTGATGTAAAGGAGCAGGAAGCCATGAGTCACGGCTGATGCGGTAGGGGAGGCATGGCACACAGGGCCCAGCAACCGCTACTGGGACAGACAGGGGCCTTGACTCTGCAGAAGACGAGAGGAGTGGCAAGACCTCATTTGAGCTTTAACGGAATCGCTCTGACTGAACTGGGAGAGACTGTTGGGGAACTGGTGTGGAAGGAGGGGACCACATGGGAGGCTCCTGCAGTTGTCCAAGCGAGTGAAGATGATGGCCTGGACCTGCCAAGTAGTAAGAGAGGAAAAGTAGTCTGCTGCCCTGAGAAGACAAACCTAGCAAGACTCACCAAAGGATGAGAGGTGGCATGTGAGAGAAAAAATAGAGACCACAGTGGCACCAAGTCTTCTTGGACTGAGCAACTAGAGTAACAGAAGTGCCATTTATGTCTTGGTGGCAAGATGTGGGCTTCAGCTATTGGCAGGTGAAGGCTGAAATGCCTGTTGGGTATCCAGGCAGAGATGCTGAGCAGGCTGTTGGGTGACACAGGTCTGGAAAGGTCTGGGCTGGTGATGGAAATGTGGGACCCTGTAGCATACTCAGCCCCCTAGCTGCAGAGGGGAAGACTGCTGAGGGAGTGCTCACGGAATAAAGCCCCAAGTGTGACAACATTCCCAGATGCTAGAAAGTAGAGGAAGAAACCCAGGTGTGTGTGGAACCAAAGGAAAGAAGTTTAAGAAGGAAAGCTATCAACTATGTCACGAGCTCCCGACAGACCAGGGAAGGTCAAGACTGAGACTTAATGCCTCCCTCAGCCCAGATGCTCACCAGACAGGTCTCCGGTGCCAGCCGAGGCTCCAAAGTAGTAGCCAGTGGGCAGGCGCACTCCCGTGATGTCGATGCAATTCTTCCACTCGTTCTTGTCCTCTAGGTCGGTCATCACCTGCAGCCAGCCAGCAAGTCAAGTACGTGCCAGGTCCAAGCCCGCCCATCAACTTAAGCCTCCACGGACTGGCACAGGCATAACCGGACCCCATCCTGCCTGCTCACCGTCAGACGGCCACGGGAGTAGCGAACAGCCAGGAAGGTATCATGATCGCGGTTGCGGAAGTCAGCCGTGCAGCCTGCCAGCTCAGTCCAGCGGCCATCCTTGCTATGGTCGTAGGACAGGGAGCCATTGTTCACCATCACCGAGATGTACGGGAACACACGCTGAGACCGAGACACCAATTACTCTATGGCCAGCCCATCCTGTGGGAGGCACTGGGGTAGCCCGCCACCCTGATCCCTGGAGGCCCCTTTTGTGCTGAGACCAGAGAGAAGTCTTGGTTCCCACCCCCCAGCCAACTGCCCAGTCCTTCTTGTCCTGTCTGAGGGAGAGAGCAGAGGCATACCTCTGTGGTCTCATCATTGGGATATGTGTCCAAGAAGATGGCTAGGCCATGGAAGTTGTCTTTGCTTCCAAACACAGGCCCTGGAATTAGAAGGAGATGCTTTTGTAATGGGAGATATTGGAGTTGTCCCCTGGGTACCTGAAGGACAAAGTATTGCCAGTATGGGTGGGGGAAAGGGAGGCTGATTTGTGGTCATTCACCCAGGAAAGAGAAGGGATCTCTAAGGCAGGAGGAGTTGTAGGGGTACAGCAGAGAGGACTCAAAGTTTGAAACCGTTAACTGTTGAGGGGTCAGTACCTGGACATGTGCTCTGACATGTCAGGTGACAAGGGGGCAGAAAGGACTCCTACAGAAGAAAGGAAACCCCATCCTCTGCCCAAGGGTCAGCAACTTTCTGTCAAAGGCCAGACAGGAAACATTAGGCTTTGCAGCCACATATGGCCTCCGTCACAGTCTTCCTTGTTTTTGCTTTTTTAAAAACAGTAGAATGGTAAAATCCATTCTTAGCTGGTGTACAACACCAGGCCACAATGGGGTTTAGAGTTGAGCTGCAGGATCCAGCTATCCCTCTTCGCAAAGGGACACTCCCTAGAGCAGACTCGAGGTCCCAGGTTTCCTCAAAGAGGAGCTCCAGTGCCCTAACCTGGGCAGAATGCCCCCACCTATACAAGCACCTCCCTACCTGGCACAAGGCGGTCCCGGGTATACCACAAGGCAATGCCATCTCCATGGAGATTCTTCTTCCCTGCACCGTGGACTTTGAAGTGGACATGCATCTCCCAGTCCTTGAGGAAGCAAGGCTGGAGAGAAAGCAGAGAGAGCTACTTCAGAGCTCCCTGGGCCTTCCTGCCAAACAGAGGTGACCCATACAGGCCCATCTCCTCCACAGAGACTAGACACTCCTCGAAAAAGGGGCAGGTAGCAGGGTCACAAGTGCCACTGACCAACAGACCACCTCAGCATTCTCAGCAGGAAGAGAGGGGGGGAAGGAGGGAGGTCACACAGTGTCCCAAGCTGTCTGAGGCCCAGACTCTGCCCACTCTGGCCCAGTCTTCTCTTGAGCCTGGCCACAGGTTCTCACACTGATTCACCTTCCTCAACACCAGCCAAACCCATCAGCCCTGTTTCCTTTCCATCTCCACCGCTCCTGCCCCAAAATCTTCTCGAACTAACCCTATTGGAGCCACATATTTTACAAAAAGAAAACCCATTCAGAGACAAAATAACTTGTCCACAGCAGGTATGGATGGTCTTGACTCACATTCAGATCTGTCTTAGAAACTTGTATTGTGTCTTATATATCTCCCATGGCCTTCACGCCTTTAACACAAAGTGCAGCAATTCTTTTCTGGTCTTCCATCCCCACTGTCTTTCCCTTCTAACCAACCTTCTGGATGACTCCAAACCCCAAGTTCTTGGCCAGCATACCTACTGCCTCTTGCAGGCCCAGCCGAACTTCAGTGTGATGACAGTGCCAGGGCTGGGGGGCTGGAAAGGTCATGTTCTGGGGTCTCTGGACAACTGTGATACGAAAGAAGGCAGATACACCCAGGCATTCAGGAACATCGGTGCAGAGCTGGACACTGTCCACAATAAGGGAAACAGCCTGGCCTCATCCACTAGAAAGTTCCTCATGAAAACTAAGGTGTTGACAAATACTTTAACAGGAACCCACTTGGAGGAAGTCTGCAGTTGGGTACATGAGCAAGTATTTAAACAAAGGCCCAGGGGCGCCTGGGTGGCTCAGTCAGTTAAGTGTCTGACTTCAGCTCAGGTCATGATCTTGCGATTCTTGAGTTCAAGTCCCACATCAGGCTCTGTGCTGACAGCTCAGAACCTGGATCATGCTTCAGATTCTGTGTCTCCCTCTTTCTCTACTCTGAGTGCACACGCTCTCTAAAATAAACATTTAAAAAAATTAAAATAAAGGCCCATCAGAAAGGCAAACTAGAACAAGATGTTGTTGACTTATCCAATTGGCAACTATTAAAGAGATCATTAATACCAGTGTAGATGAGGATGGAAAGAAACACATGTTCTCAATCAATGGGATTATTGATACTCCCATCTTCTGGGGGTCAATCTGGTTGCTGCGGGTTTTTAACAGACTCAAGACAGATCCATAAGCCTTTACACCTGAAGATACCAAAGATACTAAGCGAAAGAAAGTAAGTTGCAAAAGTGCTTTTAAAAAAAATTAGTAGGAGCGCCTGGGTGGCTCAGTCAGTTGAGTGCCCGACTTCAGCTCAGGTCATGATCTCACAGTCCGTGAGTTCGAGCCCTATGTCAGGCTCTGTGCTGATAGCTCAGAGCCTGGAGCCTGCCTCAGATTCTGTGTCTCCCACTCTCTCTGCCCCCCCCCCCACTCATGCTCTGTCTCTGTCTCAAAAATAAAAATATTAAAAAAATTTTTAATAAATATTAGTATATATAGAGAAAAAAACTAAAAGAACATGAACCAATATTAACGATAGCTGACTTTGGTAGGGGAACTACAAGAAATGTTTACTTTCTATGTTTGAATTTTGTATAATGAACATAATTTAAAAAATCAAAAATAAAAGATCAAAAACAAAAAACTTTAAGGGGACCTGGCTGCCTCAGTTAGTAGAGCACAGGGCTCTTAATCTCAGGATCGCTGGGCATAATGCTCACTTAATTTTAAAAGATGTTTAAAAAAATGAAAATAAAAAACTGAGAAACTTTACATCCCACCACGGGTGATGTGGCTTGTGCATTCACTGATTCATCAGTGTACAGTTTCAGTCAGCTGTGGGCATCAAAAACCAAGGTGATGAGACCCAGCTCCGGCCCCTAAGAATGCAGAGCTGGTGGACACCTAACAACAGCTTGCAAGTAGTGTGAAATCTTAGCCTTCCCAGCTCTTGGCCAGTTGTGGCTCTGGGGAATCTGCAGATTCTACAGGGGCAACTGAGAGGTGAGGAGACAGATAGACGGACAAAGACTCTGCCCCAAGGCCTACTGAGGGAGTGGAAGGCCTGGTGAACCAAGCTTGCTTTGGGCTGGAACCGCAAAGACAGCAACCCAAAAACAAGAGTGAATGAGGAAAGGCCCTCCCGGGGCAGTAGCTCAGCTTGAGCCCTCTCAATCCCTGAAAAGTACATTAAAGTGACTCACCCAGGCCTCAAATCTTTCAACAAGCAATATTACAAATACAGTATCTGGCATACAATAAACAACCAGGCACATAAAAAGACAAGTTATCAACAAGGCCAGAAAAGAGGGAGAAAACAGGCTGATGGGAATTCCAGATACTGGACTTTCAAATAACTAGTTAACTATAATCAAGGGGATAAATATAAGATGGAGAATTTCAAAAAATAAAATAAATTTTATATATTTTTTTTAATGTTTATTTATTTTGACGGGGGGGGAGGGGGAGAGAGAGAGAGAGAACGAGTAGGGAAGGGTCTGACAGAGGAGACAGAATCCCAAGCAGGCTCCATGCCACCAGTGCACAATGCAAGGCTTGATCTCATGAACCATGAGATCATGACCTGAGCTAAAAACAAGAATGAGACACTTTAACTGACTGAGCCACCCAGGTGTCCTAAAAATAACTGGGAAAAAAAGGAAAAAAAAACAAAAAAAAACCAAAACAGTCCTAGAACTAAAAAAACACAGTAACTGAAATTAATAATGTAATGGACAGGTAGATTAAAAACAGATGAAGAGAGGGGCGCCTGGGTGGCGCAGTCGGTTAAGCGTCCGACTTCAGCCAGGTCACGATCTCGCGGTCCGTGAGTTCGAGCCCCGCGTCAGGCTCTGGGCTGATGGCTCAGAGCCTGGAGCCTGTTTCCGATTCTGTGTCTCCCTCTCTCTCTCTGCCCCTCCCCCGTTCATGCTCTGTCTCTCTCTGTCCCAAAAATAAATAAAACGTTGAAAAAAAAAAAATTAAAAAACAGATGAAGAGAGAATCTGTGATCTCAAGGCCAGAGAGGTTAAAAAAAAAAAAAAAATATGTAGGATGAAGCAGAGAGAATGAATGGTAGATACAAAATTGTCAGTAAGAGAGAGTGAAAAACTCTAAGATACATAAACTGGAGTTTCAGAATGAGAAGTGAGAGAACAGGGCAAAGGAATATTTAAAGAGATGTCCAAGCACTTACTAAAACTGATTCACAGACATTTCACCACAAATCTTAAATCTTACAAACCAAAGACGACAAATAAAAAGAAAACCAGGGGCACCTGGGTGGCTTAGTCAGTTAAGCAACTCACTTCTGCTCCGGTCATGATCTCATGGTTCGTGGGTTTGAGCCCCGCACTGGGTCTGCACTGACAGTGTGGAGACTACTTAGAATTCTCTCTCTCTCCCTCTTTCTCTCTGCCCCTCTCCTGCTTGCATATTCTCTCCCTTCTCTCAAAAATAAATAAACTTAAAAAAAAAAAAAAAGAAAACCACACCTAGGCACAAAAAGGAAGGGAGGGAGTCAGTTAAGCATCCGACTCTTCATTTCAGCTTAGGTTATGATCTTATGGTTCATGGGATTGAGCTCCACATGGGGCTCTGAGCTGGCAACATGCAGCCTGCTTGGGATTCTCTCTCCCTCTCTCTCTGCGTGCACTCTTCCCCCTACCCCTCCCTCTCAAATAAACATTTTTAGAAATAAGTGAATAAGGGGCTCAGATGGTTAAGAATCTGACTTTGGCTCAGGTTATGATCTCACAGTTTTGTGAGTTCAAGCCCTGCGTCGAGCTCTGTGCTGACAGCTCAGAGCCTGGGGCCCGCTTCAGATTCTGTGTCTCCCTCTCTCTCTGCCCCTGCCCCACTTGCACTGTCTCTCAAAAATGAATAAATATTTTTAAATTTTTAAATAATAAAATGAACACAGGATTCTATGCTTAGCAAATGCATCCTTCAAGAATGAAGATAAAATTAAGACATTTTCAGATAAAAAAGACTTTTTAAAAAGAGACATTTTTATTTATTTATTTTAGTTTATTTATCTGAGAGAGGGAGAGTGCAAGCAGGGGTGGGGGGGAGAGAAAGAGAGAGAGGGAGGGAGGAAAAAAATATGAATCCCAAGCAGGCTCCTTGCTGGCAGGGCTCAAACTCACAAACCACGAGACCATGACCTGAGCCAAAGTTGGACACTTAACCAACTGAGCCACCCAGACGCCCCCAAAAAGAGCCGTTTTTAGATAAACAAAAACATTAAAACTGTCTTTCATTCATCAGAGAGAAAGAAAATTATCCAGATGTAAAGTCAGAGATTCAGGAAGGAACAAAGAACAAAAAAAACCCAATAAATATGAGGGTAAAAATCTAAATAAATATTTGCATGAAACAATGTTTTAAAATAGAATTAAAATAAATGACAACAATGGGGTAAATAAAGTTAAAGTATTCTAAGATCCTTGCATTGTCCAGGAAGAAGGTACACATTATCGTTAGACTTTGGTAAAATATGGCTGTGTTTTAAACTCGAGTAATCACTGAAGAATTGGGAAGCAAAGAACTTTCGAGCTAGCAGAAGAGTAAAAATGGAATAAAAATTAACCAACTCAAAAGAAGACCAGAGAGAAAAATGAACAGAGAATGAGCAGTACAAATAGAAAGTAAATAATAAAAAAATAATAACTTAAAATTGTTTTAATTTTTTACATAAAAATAATAGGAAGGTGGATTAAAGCAAAACACATCAGTAATTTTACTAAATGTGAACTACATTCTGATAAGGGTACATAAGGTCTCCCTGTATTATTTCTTACAACTGCATGTAAATTTACAATTATCTCAAAAAGTTTAATTTTAAAACTAAATAAAGGGTAAAAGCCTTAAACTCAAGAGCTAAAACCATAAACCTCTTAGAAGAAAACACAGGGAAAATCTTCACAACACTGGATTTAGCAAGATCTCTTGGATAGGACACGAAAGCACAGACGACAACAACAAAATAAAGTGAATTTCATCAAAATTAAAAATTCTTGGGGCACCTGTGTGGCTCAGTCGGTTAAGCATCTGACTGGCTCAGGTCATGATTTCACAGTTAAGAGTTCAAGTCCTGCATCAGGCTCTCTGCTTCAACGCAAAGCCCACTTAGAATCCTGTCTCCCTCTCTCTGCCCTCTCCTGCTCACACTTTCTTCCTCTCTCTCAAAAATAAACAACAACAGGGGCGCCTGGGTGGCGCAGTCGGTTAAGCGTCCGACTTCAGCCAGGTCACGATCTCGCGGTCCGGGAGTTCGAGCCCCGCGTCAGGCTCTGGGCTGATGGCTCGGAGCCTGGAGCCTGTTTCTGATTCTATGTCTCCCTCTCTCTCTGCCCCTCCCCCGTTCATGCTCTGTCTCTCTCTGTCCCAAAAATGAATGAACGTTGAAAAAAAAAAAATTAAAAAAAAAAAAAATAAACAACAACAACAAAAATTCTTGCACATCAAAAACATCAAGATAATAAAAAGACAACCACGAAATGGAATAAAATATTTCCAAATCATGTAACTGGGAAGGGATTAATGTCTCCAGAATATAGAGAACTCCTAAAGTTAAAAACACAATTTAAAAATGAACAAAAGAGGGGCACCTGGGTGGCTCAGTCGGGTGAGTGTCCGACTTCGGCTCAGGTCACGATCTCACGGTCCGTGAGTTCGAGCCCCGCATCGGGCTCTGGGCTGATGGCCCAGAGCCTGGAGCCTGCTTCCGATTCTGTGTCTCCCTCTCTCTCTGCCCCTCCCCCGTTCATGCTCTGTCTCTCTCTGTCTCAAAAATAAATAAACGTTAAAAAAAAAAAATTTTTTTTAAATGAACAAAAGACTTGACATTTTTCCAAAAAGAAGATAAACAGCAAATAAGCACATGAAAGAATGCTCAACGTCATTAGTTATTAGAGAAATGCAAATCAAAACTACAAGATATCCCCTCACACTCATTAGGATAGATGGCTATCATAAAAAAAACAAAACAAAACAAAACAAAACAAAAAACACAGAAAAAGTGTTGGCAAGGATGTGGAGAAACTGGAACCTTTACACACTGATGGTGGGAATGTAAAATGGTGTAGCTACTGTGGAAAACAGTTTGTCCTCAAAAAGTTGAATATAGAATTACCATAGGACCCAGCAATTCCACTTCCTAGGTGGGGAGGAAAAAAAAAAAAAAAGCAAGGACTCAGACACTCATACACACCCGTGTTCTTTTTTTTTTTTTTTAATTTTTTTTTTTTAACGTTTATTTATTTTTGAGACAGAGAGAGACACAGCATGAATGGGGGAGGGGCAGAGAGAGAGGGAGACACAGAATTGGAAGCAGGCTCCAGGCTCTGAGCCGTCAGCCCAGAGCCTGACGCGGGGCTCAAACCCGCGGACCGCGAGATCGTGACCTGAGCTGAAGTCGGACGCTTAACCGACTGAGCCACCCAGGCGCCCCCACACCCGTGTTCTTGACAGCATTATTCACAATAGCCAAAAGGTGGAAACAACCCAAGTGTTCATCAACAAATACATGAATTAACAAAATGTGTACACACACAGAATATTGCTCAGCCATAAAAGGAATGAAGTACTGACACAGGCTACAACATGGACAAACTCTGAAGACATTATGCTAAATTATAAATTAGTAAGCCAAACACAGACAAATAGTCTAGGATTTCATTAAATGAGGTCCCTAAAAGAGTAAAATTCAGACGGAAAGAAGAATATTGGTTACCAGGGGCTCTGGGGAGCAGGAAATGGAGAGTCACTGTTGAATGAGTACAGAGTTTCAGTCTGGGAAGATAGGAAAATTCTGGAGATGGACGGCAGTGATGGTTGCACAACAAGGTGAATGAACTGCCACTGAACTGGACACTTAAAATGGTTAAGATGGTAAATTTTATGGTATGGACATTTACCGTAATAAAAAATGTTTCCCCAATTTTCTTTTACACGTGCAGCTACATAAATACGATAATCAAATTAATTTTTTATAGATAGCCATTATATTCCTTTTAATGTTTATTTTTGTGAGAGAGAGAGAGAGAGAGAGAGCACACGCGCGAGTCCACACACGAGAAGGGGAGGGGCAGAAAGAGGGAGACAGAGGATCCTAAGTGGGCTCTGCATTGACAGCAGACAGCCTAATGCAGGGCTCAAACCCACGAGCCAGGAGATCCCCACTTGAGCCAAGATCAGACACTCAACTGACTGAGCCACCCAGGCACCTCACCATTACATTTTTAAACACCGTTTAAATGCCAAGGAGCATCCTACTGAAGAGAATGGTTTCATAAATTAAATGATTTAAAAGTGGGGGAAAAAAGGTTAAAATGGTAAATGGTGTTATGTGTATTTTACCACAAAAATAAACCAACAACCCCTCAAAAGACTAATTACATGGAGTTTACAAGAAAATAACTCTAAGTCATAAAGAAATGGAAAAAAGGAAAAGGAAAGGAAAAGATACAGCATGCAAACACTAAACCGAAAGCAAGCTTGTGTAGCTATATCAATAACAAAATTTAAAAAGGGACATTTTAATAACAAAAACATTTTTTTTTTTAACATTTATTTATTTTTAAGACAGAGAGAGACAGAGCATGAACGGGGGAGGGGCAGAGAGAGAGGGAGACACAGAATCGGAAGCAGGCTCCAGGCTCTGAGCCATCAGCCCAGAGCCCAACGCGGGGCTCGAACTCACAGACCGCGAGATCGTGACCTGAGCCGAAGTCGGACGCTCAACCGACTGAGCCACCCAGGCGCCCCCAAAAACATTTCTTAATAAAAGATTCCCTTTACCAGGAAAATTTTGGCCTCAAAAATCTGTAAAGCAGAAACTAACGGAATTACAAAAGTAAAAACAAATCCACAGAGAAATTTTAACATACTTCTCTTAGTAATCGATAAAAACAAGCAAAAACATCAGGAAGAATACAGATATTTGAACCCAATCAGTAAATTTAACTAAGGACCAAACAGCACACTGTACTCAACGACCTGAGAATCCACATTCTTTGCAGACACACACAGAAAATTTTCCAGAAACCAGACCATTTGCAAGACTCAACAGACCTCCAAGAAATGAAATAACAGATTGCATTCCTTGACCATGGTGAAACCAAACTAGATATTAACAACAACTTATTTTTCTAATAACTAGAAAAGCCCTTATATATTTGAAAAAAATTTTTTAAATATCTCACCTCCACAAAAGTTAGCCCAGAAACCAGATTCCAAACTGTCTCTTTGGTGCCCAGGAGTTTTCTGTACCTGAGAACAATGCACTGAGCTAAGACCCCAAGCTGGTGCAAGGTGTGCCTCCAAGCAGAAGGGCAACTGAGAACAGGGATATGAGAAAGGAACACCTATCCTCCTGCCCCTGGTATGTTCATAGGGAGAGGAGTTTCAGGAAAGAGTATACACAGAAGTTGAAACCTGGAAACTGATTCCTACAGGACTATCTGGGCCTTAGAAAGTCTTTGCACGTGGCAGATTGAAGACTGTAGATCAGTGGAGGGAAATACCAAAATAGAGACAATATAAAGCCTCTGAAGGATTTTAAGCAGGTGCAGGTGAAGTAC
Source organism: Leopardus geoffroyi (assembly GCF_018350155.1). Lineage (NCBI taxonomy): Eukaryota > Metazoa > Chordata > Mammalia > Carnivora > Felidae > Leopardus > Leopardus geoffroyi. Next base: position 173,011,108 of record NC_059326.1, on the reverse strand, counting down.
CAGCTGGAATGGACTTAGAAGCTGATTTTGGAAGGAGGACTCGACAGCCGTGGTTTTCCATCCTAGCTGCACAGCTGACCCAGCTGGGGAGCTCAGAAATCTTAATGCCCTGACCCTCCCCCGAGCCAATTAAACCAGAATCATGTGGCAATCATACAGCATTTTACACTTAGTGGTTTCCACGTCCTTGTAACTAGCGGAAGGCAGAGCTAATCCAATAGTTAACTGATACATCATCATTTTGATGAAAGATCACTACATGATTTTGAGTTTATAAACCAACAGAAGTTTAAAATATTTAGTGTCCCTGCTATAACAAAACTCCCTGCATCTCCATCTACTATTTAAGTAAACACAGATTCTCAGCATTCACATCTATAAAAACACAAAGTAGAAGTGGTGCTGAGGCCTGTCTCATTCTGACAATAATACCCATCCAGACAGGGACTGGAGGGACAACAGCTTATTGAGATGCATTTCAATAAATTTTTATTTTTACAATAATTATCTCAAAATTGTGTAATGAATTTATTTTGACCAACTGTGTTATCAATAATAATTGTAACATCCCCCCATATTAAAACTTAGTTTCAAGGTCCCAACAAAGTTAAAATGTTAATTTTTTTCTAATTTATTTTTATTTTAGAGAGAGAGAGAGAATGGAGGAGAGGGGCAGGGAGAAAGAGAGAGAGAATCTTAAGCAGGCCGCATGCTCTACAAAGAGCCCGACGCAGCACTGGATCCCAAAACCCTAGGATCAAGGCCTGAGCTGAAACAAAGAGTCAGATGCTCAACCAGAAGAGCCACCCAGGCGCCCCCAAAGTTAAAAGGTTTAAATTATTATATTTATTTTAGTTACAGAGAATAGAACAAGCTAATCAAGAAGAAATTTTCAAGCATTAAATACATGGCATAGGATGAAATTGTGTGGGATGAGATGAAAACACACATTGAATTAAAAAAACTGATGTAGGGGCGCCTGGGTGGCGCAGTCGGTTAAGCGTCCGACTTCAGCCAGGTCACGATCTCGCGCTCCATGAGTTCGAGCCCCGCGTCAGGCTCTGGGCTGATGGCTCAGAGCCTGGAGCCTGTTTCCGATTCTGTGTCTCCCTCTCTCTCTCTGCCCCTCCCCCGTTCATGCTCTGTCTCTCTCTGTCCCAAAAAAATAAATAAAAAACGTTGAAAAAAAATTAAAAAAACAAAACAAAACTGATGTATAATTCAGGCTGATTCAGTGTTTAAAACACACAATGGATACCAAATTGAAATATTTAGATTCCACTGAACATACTGAAGAGTACCAAACAGCTTTATTTTAAAATGGCAATATTTAAATATGCTAGAAACTACATCCTTTGCAAATATTCAAACTTACAATAAGTAATTTGGGATATGAACTTTAATTTTTTTTTTTTTAATTTTTTTTTTCAACGTTTATTTATTTTTGGGACAGAGAGAGACAGAGCATGAACGGGGGAGGGACAGAGAGAGAGGGAGACACAGAATCGGAAACAGGCTCCAGGCTCTGAGCCATCAGCCCAGAGCCCGACGCGGGGCTCGAACTCACGGACCACGAGATCGTGACCTGGCTGAAGTCGGACGCTTAACCGACTGCACCACCCAGGCGCCCCTGGGATATGAACTTTTAAAAAACACAAGAGGATATATACTTTCAGACAGTACATCAGCCAAAAAAGGTCAACCACCACCTCTGCAGCCTCCACACAAGGCTCCTCAAGATGGGGCCCAATCAGCCCCTTGGGCATCCCCCTATGTCCTGTGCTCCAGTCAGTCTTGAGACTTCACCTTGGGGCCACTCCATGGTCTGGACCTCGCCACTGAAACAGCACAGATGTGTTTTTCTCTTTGCTCAGAGAACACCAGGTGCTTAGGAGTGTTTGCTAATTCAGTCCCTCTCCCAGGTGGGGGCACGCAACAAAGAAAAGTCCAGAAACCAGCTCTCCAGCCCAGTAAAGGAAGAGGTGGTTCTTGGGAAGCACTAGGCAGAAAATTCTAAGACTTCCAAGCAATTTCTTTCAAGATTTACAGGAAACATTCCAACCTTTTAAGAATATCTGCAGGGCCAAATAGGAAAGACCCTAGAACTGAATGGGGATGTGGGGGAAGAACAGTTACATTCCAGACTAAAAATCTGATGTAGTGTAGAATCCTCTCAGCCCTGTGACATTGCCACACCAGTGACAATGCCAACCAATAGTTATATATACAACCATAATTAAGTTACTTGTAGCTGAACCAATTTCTAATAGTTCTAGCCCTATTTGTACCTTCCTTAAAAAATAAATTTAATGCTATACTGAACTCACTTCCATAAAAAATGTAACCCTACAGTATAATTTTTTAAAATTATCTGGAAGCCCTAAGACAGAATAATGTGACAGAATGTGACTTGGGGAGATAAAGTAGTTAATGAAATACTGAGTGGGTGGCACTCAAGCTGAGACACACCAGATGAGAAAGAACCAGGCAGGCATGAAGAGCCAGAAGGCAATGTGCCCAGACAGAGAGAACAACAAGTGCAAAGGTCCTGAGGCAAGAAAGCAGCCAGAGAGGCTGGAACAAAATTACTAGAATGAATGGAGACACCAGGCACCAGGGGCCAGATTGTATAGACATAATGCTTGTTTATCCCTTGATGAGACACCCCAGGCTCTGAGGATCAGAGTGAAAGCTGAAGAAAGTAAACCAGATGTCCCTAGCAAAGGAGAGGAGGAGTGGAAGAGACAGGCAGATGAGGCAACACAAGGACGGCGTAGTCTCCCAGAACTTAATGAGGAAGCCACTCAGAATGGACCAAAGAACAGGGTGGAGAAAACTAGGACAATGGCCAACAGCTTAAGCCATGGGAAGAGTTGGAATCAGGTAGGCAGGGGCAGCATCTGCCCCAAGCTGTGACCCAGCCCAAAATTATTCCCCTTTCACCCCTTTCCTTACCTCGACCTCCTCAGTGTGGAGTCTGTGTAGCGACTTATCTTGGCCACTGCTTATGTATGACATGCCAGTGACACTCCAGGTTCCCTAACCTCTAAAGCAAAAGTCACAGAAATTAAAACTGCCTACAAGTCCAGCTCCTCTATACCACTGATGACAAGATCATCAATGAAACACTGGGGAAATGGATGGAGTCTGCAAGTATTTCTAAGGGATTCCTCCACCGTACAGGGGTAGGGGGTCAAGTGTAGCAAGTGAATTGCTGGGCTTAGATATCAGACAGATCAGAATTTAAACGTTTATACCATTCGCTGTGTTAGCTCTGCATAAAGCCACAATAGCCAACTATCTCAAACAGCCTGTTTGAGAATTAAATACAATAAGGCATCATAAGGCCAGTGCCTAACACAGAAACCACCCAATAAAGATGTTCATTCCATTTATCCCACTGTTGAGGGTTCAATTCAGGCAGCCGGAGAGTTCCGTGCTTACTAGCTACGTGACTTTGAGAAAGGCACTTTCAACTCTAAGCCTCAGCGTAGTCAGTAAAATGGAAATAACATCACTTACTTCACAAGGCTTTTGAAGAAACTAAATGAGAAAGGTGGAAAGTGTCAGGTGCAGTTCCTGACACGTCGTAGCTTCGGTAGTCATTACCTGTTAATGTCACCACTGATGAGCGTTACCAAGATGAGGAAGACCGGGGCGGGAGAGAAAGGTGCCAAGCAAACCTTCGAACTAAGCTCAGGTCTGGGTGCTGCAGAGACTGGGAGTAGTGGCTTACTTAAGGGTACACCTAACCTCCTGGGAGCCACTCACCTGGTGGTTCCAGATAGAGCCCTCTTTGCTGCGCTCATCAGGGGTCAAACGCACGTACTGGCTCGTGAGTATAGTGCTGCCTTGGAAATCCCAGAGGGGCATGGAGCTGGAACCGACCCCTGTGGGCAGAGACGGACAGAGATAGGTGCGTAAGAAGCCATTCCAGGACTGGCCTTGCCAAAGACAGGAAACCCACAAAGCTGCTTTGCTCAGGAGAAAGGAACTCCCTTGTCCAACCCTGTCCAGCCTCGTCCTCACCCAGCACCCATTCCCGCCCCAGGCCTCACCTTGGTAGGGCTTGATAAGCGAATGCTCCCGCTTGAGGTGTTCACTGTTGCCGTCAGTTATATCTGCAACAACCGGCCCCAGCAACAGAAAAAGAAGTAGAGGTGTAGTGGGGCCAGGGCCAGGGCCGGGAAGCCCAGGCCTCCCCGGGCACCGCCGGCCCCAGCCCCAGCGCCAAAACCAGCCTTCCGCCGCCATTCTCCGTTCCTCTCGGCCACTTCCGCCCTGGGACTTCCGCCTTCCGGGTGTCCCATCTAATGGCCTCCGGCCGGAAACCCTCCAAACCTAGTCTCACCGGGAAGTTAAAAAAAAGGCCTCGCAGCCGGAGGGAAGGCGGCTTTATTTACCGACCAGCTCCCCCAGCCTGGTCGAGTGCTGTTACATCCCCTTAGCGGCTGCGAGGAACCTATCGGCCAGCTTCGGCAATGGGTTCTTATGAGCGACAAGAGCTGCAACCAATCAGTGAACAGCACGTTAAGCTTGTGAGCCAACGAGGAACAGAGGGATGGTTTGAGTCAGGGGAAGAGCGAGGGTCCTCTGCGAAGCGAGGCGTGCTGGGACTTGTAGTTTTTGGGGTCTTTCGCGCAGGCTGGAGAGACGAAGACTACAACGATCCTGTCAACCTGCCGGTGATCGAGTCTGGACTAACGTTTCTCAGAATTGAAGGCGGAGGCCTGAACTCCAACTCCTGTGCTCCCTCGGACTCACTGGATGGCCCTAGCTAGTTTTCTTTAGCCGTCTGTGGCCCCACCGCTCCCCAGCATCCCGCCTTCGGAAAAATAGAGGGTGTACACAGTCCCAGCTCCTAATACCCAATCCAGTTTACGCAGTAGGAGCAGACCGAAATCCTGTCCGGGACCCCAGTGATAGTTGGGACCCATCTGGATCCAAACCATGTTAGTGCCCATCTGCTGCAGCTGGAAGCAGCAGCCCTTAAAGGTTGAGGAAAGCTGACTGTGGGACAGAGGTCAAAAACTGCTGGCCTACAGCCGGATAGGGCTCTGTTTTACCTGCTCATGCTATCTCAATACATGATTCAAATACAGATATTTTTGGTTTGGTTTGGGTTTTGGGGGGTTTTGGGGGGGGAGAGGGAGAGAATTGAGTGGGGGAGGGGCAGGAAGCAAGAGAGAATCTTAAGCAGCCTCCACACCCAGCGTGGAGCCCTACTGGGGGGGCTCTATGACCCTGGGATCATGACCTAAGCCAAAATCAAACGACCGACACCCAACCAGCTGAGCCACCCAGGTGCCCCTCAATATTTTTATCTACTTTTTATTAAAAAAAATTTTTTTAACATTTATTTTTGAAAGACAGAGGCAGAGCGTGAGCAGAGGAGGGGCAGAGAGAGAGACACACACAGAATCTAAAGCAGGCTCCAGGCTCTGAGCCATAAGCACAGAGCCTGATGCGGGGCTCCAACTCATCAACCAGGAGATCGTGACCTGACCTGAAGTCGGACACTTAACCAGTTGAGCCACCCAGGTGCCCCTCAATATATTTTTTTAACGTTTATTTATTTTTAGAGAGACAGAATGCGAGTGGGTTAGGGGCAGAGAGAGAGGGAGACACAGAATCCGAAGCAGGCTCCAGGCTTTGAGCTATCAGCACAGAGCCCTTCACGGGGCTCGAACTCAGGAGCTGTGAGATCATGACCTGAGCCGAAGTCAGACGCTCAACCGACTGAGCCACCCAGGCGCCCCAATCCCCTCAATATTTTTAAACTGAGAGACTTAAATTCATATTAGAAATCCAAATTTCTAGTTTTTCAGGAAAATCTGAAGATCCAACCACACTAGGCCCATGAGGCCCTACAAAAGCTTTCCTGTGCTGAGCTAGCCTCCCCACTGACCACTAATTTATAGTACCTCTGGCCTCTCTAGACATATGAATTAATGACCGCTGTTACAGATCAGAGGGGAGGTGGGGATCCCTTGTTGGTTGCTCCTTTATTTAAAGAAGCTGTCCCTTGCGGCACCTGGGTGGCTCAATCAGTTAAGCAGCTGACTCCTAGTTAATAAAGAAGCTGCCCTTTGGGATGAATGAATTTATCAGGGTTAAGTGCTGAGACATCTTTTCTGGATCACATATTTTTAATAAGCTTACTATTAAAGTAATATGCTCGTATACGTAATACAGAAATATAATACAACAAAAGTTCCCTGCCACTCCCCTCCCTAGGGGTATTCCCTTCCAGAAATTATATCTATACAAACAAGAATATGTATGTTCCACTAGACCTCTATGAAGGGTGGGATTTTTGTCAGCTATGGCCACTTCTGCTGCATCCCCAGCATCTACAACAGTGCTTGGCACAAAGGAGGTGATTAATAATTAGTAAAAATATGAATATTTGTTCTAAAACCTGGAATTGGATCGTGAAGAATGAGTAGGAGTTTACCAGCAAAAGGAAAGGCATTCTTAGCAGAGGGAACAGGAGATGCAAAGGCCCAGAAGGATGCTCGGGGGCATATGGGATGAAAGCAGTTCAGAATGGCTGAGGAGAGGTGGAGGAGGGTATAGCTAAGGCCAGAACTTGAAGGGCCTTCAATTTCCCAACTAAGGAACATGGTTTTTTTCCAGAAAGCACTGGGATGATTTTAAGCATGGGAGGGGCCAACATGGTTTTCTCTGACTATGGTGAAGAGAAAAGATTGGAGGGGCATAGCAGGTGGGGAGACTGAATAGAAGGTTATTATGGCCAAATGAGAGACAGCAAGGCCTGAGCCCAGGAAGCCTCCAGAGGGAAGGGGGATCAGATATTAAAAATTGATCTGCTGTGGGAAGCCAAGGAGAGATAAGCTGAGAACAGTGTTCTGTGGGCTGGAGGTACCCCACTGCTCTCGTGGAGTGGAGAAAATTAGGTAAGGACTAAGAGATGGGAAGTTCTGGGTTGGCTGGGGTCCCTGGGGTAAAGATGTGGTCAAAGGTAAAATTGGCATCCATAGGTCAGAGGTGGGCAGAGGAGAGGATGACCTTAGCAGGGGTCAGAGACTGTAAATGGGCCTTTTCAGGGAGGAAGATGAGGTCTTGGCACCCGGGCTTGTGATGGCCCAGGAGCAGCTCCTGGCACCCAAGCACACTTATTCACAACAGTCTCTGACTTGATGTGTAACCTTGGGGAACTCATTTGTCTCCAAGTCTCAGTTTCCTTATCTGTAAAATGTAAATAATGAGCACCACTCACAAAGAGGTTGTGAGGAACAAATGAAGTTGGGAGAAGCCCCTGTAAGTGGTAACACCCTTTATGAAGCCTCGGCCCAGGTCCATAGCCCAGCAGACAGACAAGCAGTCTCCACTGACATCATACACCCTATAAAACCCTCACAGGCACATTGACATTGTCATGTCAATGGCCCCTTATTAAGACCACTGCTGGCAATGCTCCAGGCTCCAAATCAACCCCCAATATACACACCAACTCTGACTGAATCCCTCTATCTGGGTGGCCTGGAGCAAGGTGTCTGGAAAGAGGTGAGTCAGGGCTGAGTGAAGAGGTATATTAAGTAAGGTAACACTAGCTGCTATCAAAAATAGACTCTAATGTGTATAACAGCTCAAAGTTTATTCCTCACTCTCATAACAGCACAAAGCTAGTGTTTCTGGTTAATGGGTGGCTTGCCTTTGTGCCCTAATACAAAGACCCTGTCTCCTTTCTTCTGTGGCTCCGCAGTCCCTTAAAGCCTCATCATCTTCTGCATCCAGCCAAGCTAAAGGGGAAAGAGAAAATGTGGAGGGCACATACTACTTAAAAGTCTTGGCCCAGAAATGGTGCCCATCATCTCACTCCCATTTAATTGGTGGGACTAGTCACATGGCCACACCTGACTGCAAATGAGCCTGGGAATTTAAAGTTTAACCATGTGCCCAGGAGGAAGAGGACATGAATTTGTGGTGAAGAGTCAGTTAGTTTCTGCCACTGAAGGGTTCAGGTCATGGCCCTAGAAGAGGGCAGTAGCGTAAAGGGTAGAAAACAGTAGAGGCGCCCAAACCAGAGTGGTGGGGGACATGAGGGCTCTAAGCCCGTACTTAGGGTAAAACAAGTCCTGTAGTGGGTATGTGTCTGTGTAAGAAAGAGGCAAACTGAGGACTCTGGCTAAAGGGCCTGAGTTCAGCTGGCACTGGGTCAGGGCTGGGAAGGCATGGTGTCACTCTTCAGTTGACAGTACTACACCAAGGTGGAACTTTTATGTGCATGGAAATGAATGCACACATGTCAAACACAGATGCAACTGATCCATTCCCCTGCCTGGGTGGGTAAGCATGTGCATACCTGCTTGCACATGTCACTGGGGTGGCTGACTACTTATACACCTATATGCAGTTGTGCCCGCCACATGTCCCTGTCCAAGGGACTGTACATACACCCAAGTGTTTCTAATGAAGGGAGAGTGTGTGTTTATAACATGCACACCTGGATGGTCTGTGTGTATATGACCATGCATGCAAGTGGCCATCTGTCTGTACATGTGGGCACATGCCTGGGAAGTATCTGGGAATAGAGATAGTACCTCTGTGTGCACACAACTGCCTGGGGGAGGGGTATTGAGTGTGCACATGCCTGGCACCCAGCAGGGGTGAGATAAGTGTGTCCTGAGTAAAATACATGTGTGCATACTTGGTGCACATGTACACATGTCCACAGAAGCCCCTGTCAGGGTGCAAAAAGGTGACTAAGGGTGTGAGCACACACTTCTGTGTGCCCAGACATGAACTTGGAGCTCCCTTGTCTGGGCCAGACCAGGCTGGGCCACTTCCTGGACACATACAGGCCTCTGGCGATGTGTTGGTGACAGTGTGGGGCACTGCTAAGGGTGCATTGTGGCATGTGTGTGTGCGCATGTGAACGTGTGTGTGTGTGTGTGTGCATGTAGGAAGAGGCGTGCGCTCACTTAGACCTTGCTTCTTTCTGTGGTTCGGTTTCTATAGAGACACTTCCTGTGGCAGAGAAAAGAGGTAGTGAGCTGGTGTTTCAGGATGTGAAGGCCCACAGGAGCGGAGCTGGGCTCTCTCTGTTGCCTGCCTGCCACCGTGCAAGCTTTGGCCGGGGCTGCCCACAGTCCCCATGGTGGGCACTCCTCACGGCAGGGACTCGTGAACAGCAACGGCATGCCGGGGAAGCCCAAGCACCTGGGCGTCCCCAACGGGCGCATGGTGAGTGTGGGCTCCAAGCCAGGCCCGGGGGAGGGGGTGGGCACACCCAGGGTGGAGACCAGGAGGCACACCCGGCAGGGTTGGGGAAGAGCCTGCATGCTGCTAGTGGGCGGGAGAAGTTGGGTACAGACAGGAGCAGGTAGTAGGACCTGGTGCCCTTCCTGTAGGACCTTCCAGATGGCCCTGCTGGGGACCTAAGGCAACCTTGGGCATGACAGCAGAGTACAGTGGTCACAGGCTTCTGGTACCCACTGCTCCCTCTCCTGCCACTTTGGCACCATCTGGGCTGGGAGACCTAGCATGGCCCTTGACCCCTGCACACACCCCCAGAGGCCCAGGCCTCCACATCTCACTTAGCCTCAGCCTTCCCCTACTCATCCCACGTCCTGATGCCCGAAGTCAGGTAAGGGGCAACCTTCAAGTGGGTCACTGCCCTTTAGCTAGACCTGCTCCAGAGGCTTCATGCCAGAACTAGTAGTCTTTGGGCAGCCTGGGACGGGTCAGTAGGCTCAGGCCAGCTTGGTACATCTTGTCTTTTCTATTCCTGGGCTACCAGGAAGGGTGGGAGTAGCTGGGCACTAGGATGCCTTGTCTATTACTGCTGCCCCACCCCCTGAAGCCTCTCCCTGGCTGCTTGGCCTCCAAATCAGAGCTTCCCTCAGACAGTCCAGCTTCTTTATTCATTCAGCTAATGGGGCAGGCTGTACTAGGCCTTTCCTGCCTAGGATACCAGCCCACTTGGCAGAACCCCATCTCCAGGAAGGCCAGACAGTGTCCTAGCCTCCAACCTAGCCCCAGCCTAGGACTATGGGACAAGGCCAATGGGTCTAGAGAGACCTGGATTCCACTCTTGGCTCTGTGTCCTTTACTAGGGGTCCTCTCTGACCCATACTAGGGTCCTCTCTGACTCTCAGTATCTTCACCTATAAAATGAGGAAATTGGAACAGATCTTAAAGTCATCTTGTTGAGATGACTAAGTAGAATGATGAATATGAGGCCCTTGACCCATTGTGGGGGCTCCATAAATGTCAGCCCCATGCCTCCCTTCATTCTCAGTACCTCTTCATGGATCCCCTGCCTCACTCAGGAACTGAGGTTTTACCCTCCTAATTCCCTACTAATTCCTAAGGCTTTTCTCCACCTCTCCTTTGTCTAGTGTCTCCTTGTTGCCCAGTCCCAGGCTAGCTTGGTGGGAGAGAGGCAAACCCCTCCAAGCTGACCCAGTCCCCACCTCACTGTCTCTGCCATAAACCTAACTTTGAAAGTTCAAGAAACTACGGTCCTCTCACTCCAACCCAGAGACATGACACTAGGGTATGCAGGCCAAGGACACTGGGCCACTCCCACGACCACCCCAGATGGGGTGGGTTGGTGCTGGGTTGGTGCTTTTGAGCAGTGCCCAGGACTTCAGGGCAACTGAGGATGCCCAGGGACAGACCGTGCCTCTGCCCCTGCCACATCAGCCCATGGCTTCTCTACCCAAAAGTCATTCAGAGGAGGGAGGGCACCCACTGCCCCCAACCCTGGAAAGCTCATAGATGCCCTGGCTCCTTGCAGCAACCTTCACATACAGGTTTATCTTTGCCCTTCCTGGGCCTGTTCTGAACTCTCCCTGTCACCTGTTGGAATCCTGAGGGTCACAGATTGGCTTCTTGCTGGCCATTGGTCAGCTTTCTAAGGCCATGCTCAACTGTCATGGGGAGGGGTGGACAGGCATCAGCATCTGTGGCACAGCACTTATGGACCAGGAGTCGGGCTCCTTCCATGAGTAACCTCTCGAGGGAGGTTCAGAGGAGTAACTGACATGCTGAAGGCAGCCAGCAGGTAGAGGGGCCTGCATCTGAACCCAGACTATCTGACTCAATGCCTTTGCTCTCCCACCTCCCAGAACTGCCTGGCTCTGTCCTCCCCCTCTTCCCCCTGCAACCACCCCACCCACCGCTGCCATCACTCCCTGCTGAGGCAGCTTCATTTGTCAGCCTCGGCTTTCTGCCACTCAGCTTGTCAGGCAGTTGCAATGAAACCCGTCACTTAGAGATGGCTCCCAGCCCCCTCCCAGAGACATCATTACACAACCCCAATTGCCACTTCATTTGTTCATGCAGTCATTCATTCAGCAACCCCTCCACAGGTCTGCTCTATGCTGGCCCTGTCCTAGTCACTGAAGACCCAAACCCATCATCCTAGCCCCTGCCCTCAAGCAGCTCCCAGTCTGGCAAGGCACAAAAGACGTGGGTACAAATACCAGAAGAGAATTCAGATTTGGGTAAGAGCCATGGGTCCAGGGTAGAGAAAGCTTGAGGAGGACCTGAGGAGGGAGAACTGACTTCTTGTCTCATTTTGTGCATCGTAGTAGGAAGCTCTTGAAAGGATATGCCATCTGGAGGAGGGGATGGCATGGGGAAGCATCTGGATGTGGGGAAACACAGGGTGTTTGTACAGGGACATGGCCTAAGGGGAAGCTGGGCCTAAAGCCTGGAGAGGAGGGGTTATCATATCCTGTCACTCTCAGGGAGCCCAGGTAGTCATCCCATCCGGGGAGACCTGCAAGGCAGAGCCTACTGTAGCTCTGTCTGTATTCTTGGCATCCAGCTCGGGGCTAGGGTTCAGCTCCACAGGATCGGCTCAGGCTGAAGGGGCCAGGCACCCAGGGTTCTCTGTGCACATACCCAGAGAGGATCTTGGGGCCTCCATTTCCCCTAACTAGGATGAAATGAGATGATGGTACAGAGTGCCCAGCACAGAAGATGCTAAATAATTCGCCCCTTCCTTTGAGGTCTGACCACTACAGAGGGCAGAGTTCAAGAGGACCCCCTGGGCTCTTTACCCCTGATTGACTTTGCCCACCTGTGTCCAAAGGGCTAAGGCCCTGGGCCTGCCAGCTCCCCTGGTACATCTCCTGCCCACCCAGGGAGGCAGCTTGGTGGAGGAAATAACTCAGGCTCCAGAGTCAGGCACACCTGGATTTTAACTTCAGCTCAGCCCCTTCCCCACTGTGTGAGTTCTTTGGGCCTAGGTTTCCTCGTCTGTAAAATGGGGGTAGTAATACCTGCCACGCAGGATAAGGATTTGAGGATAGAGTGAGTGAGAACATGGATGTGTATTGTCCGAGAGTGCCTGCCACACAAGTGGAGCTCAGAAATGTTGCTCCTCCACACTCACCTTAGTATTCTTAGATACCAACGGTTCTGCCAGGCTTAAGAAAAAAAATTATGGCAAACTGAGGCCTGACCATGGGTCAGAGTTTCACCTTCCACCACACCCTTCCTCATCCTTTCTTCCCCTTTTCTCCCATTCACTCACCACTTCTCAGGCAAGTCGGGGTGAGGCAAGGCAGGCCCTGCTCAGCACAACTTCCCTAAGCCTGGCAGCTTGGGCAGGTGGGAGCCCTGGTCAGCAGAGCTCCTGACGGCTCCATGCCAGTGACTTTCACACACTCGCTCACCCTTCCTAGCAGCCCCAAGGAGTTGGAAATGCCGAGCCCCCTTCTACCCAGGGGGAAACCGAGGTCCAGAGGAAGACGTTGCTTGCCCTTGAGTGGCTGACCTGAAATTGAACTCTATCCTAACTCCCTCCCACCTCTGGATCTCTCTCCCTACCCCATCTCAGACCCAACTATACATATCAACAACCAGTGGGGCAAGAGGGGCCGAGAAGCATGACTTGCCGGCCACAGATATGGGGCGTTCAGAGGTAAAGGATCCTTGCCGAAGGAGGTGCTGGGGCCTCATGGGATGGCAGAGGAGGACTGCTAGGGTCCTGATGGCTGCTTGCTAGCACCAGAGCAAGGAGGGTGCTTCATGGGAGGGAGTTCAGGTTGGCTCCCTCTGTAAACCAGACCTGCCCTCTAGGAGCTACCAAATGATAAGGAGAGAGGCCTAGCTGTGGGTGGACAGCAGTGTGGTAGGCAGGAGGATTCAGGGAAACTGGTGGTGTTTGTAGGTGACTGATGTCAGCGAGTAGAGATCGGGAGAGCAGTCAGTTCAGTGAGGGGAGCAGGAGCAGACGCGCAGCAAGAGAAAGCAGTGAAGCAGGAAGCAGGAGTGTGAAGGGGTGTGGGGAACCTAGAAAAGTTTGATAAAGTGTAGGGCGCAGTGAGAAGGAGGGAAATGGGGGAGGCTGAAGGGATTCATTAGTCAGGCCCCGGGCTGCGCTCCGACTGTTAACACAGCAGCTGCTCCACTTCCCAGGGCAGGGAGCTTGGCCACCACCTGAGAGCCAGTCCCACCTAAAGACACACACAGGCAATTCCACACAAGGTCAAGAATAAAACAAAATAGGAGTGTGGGCTGGCTTCTGCCCCAGGCGCCTCTACCCAGTCTGTAGCTCCAGGCCTGCCGCAGCAGCAGTGGGGGCTCTGAGCTAGTGCGTGGATCTGAGTCCCAGGATGGAGGGCAGGCCAGAGAGAGGCCAGTGGCGAGGAGTGGGGGACGGTATGGGGGCAAGAGGTGGCCATGAGGCCACCCCAGAGGGGAAGGCAGGATGGTTCCAAAAGACCCATGCAAAGGGTGGTGAGAGCAGCCCTGAGGGTGGCAAAGCTGCAGAGCAGTTGAGGCTGGCACTTGTGGCATGAGTAGGGCTGCCAGGAAAGGAAGGAGCAAGCTGGAGGTTACCCTGGATTTCAACTCGTCCTCCTCATGCAACCCAGGAATTGGGACTTTCTCTGGCAGCCCCTGGAGCTGACCCGGAAGAAGGGAAGAAGCCATCACATGGGGGGTGCAGAGGCAGGAGGGCGAGGGCTGGGGCGGGTCAGGAGAGGGCGCCCCTCTCCTGGCAAGCCCCCAGGAGGGGCTTGTTACGCTGGCCAATGGGCTCGGTGCTCGGCCACGCTCTGATCTGTGCTAACTTTCCTCTCCAGTAACGTCTCACCTCCACATTCTAGGTGGGAGATGAGGCTTAGGGAGGAGCCCGAGGGCGTAAGAGTAAAAAAGGGCAGAGCTGGGATTTGACTCTGAGTCTGACAGGCCCCGATACCTGTGCTCCATAGCAGGGCTAGCAAACTCAAAGTGGAGCATGGTCAAGACTAATGTAACAGCAGCAATAACAGTAATGTTCCATGAAAGTTTACTACATATCAGATAGTGTTCTGAGTTCCTTATCTATATATTTAACTTATTTAATCACAGGAATCTTTTGAAATCAGGAGAAGTATTTGCCCCATTTCTGCAGAGAAAGAAATTGAGGCACAGAGAGGTGAAGAGCATTGTGCAAGGTCACACAGCACAAATTGAACACAGGCGGTCTGGGGCAGCACTTGCCTCCATAAGTAACATGAATGTGGCAAACTGGCCTCAGAGACCTCTGAACAGAGCATGAGCCCCTTGTAGGGAAGGCAGTTGCTGTTCAATGCCAGCCAAAGTTGTCATGCTGGGGAGAAGCTCTGGGTAGCTGAGGCATCACAGGAGTTTATGTAAAACTCCTGATTTTTAAATGTGGGAAACACCTTTAAACTTAAAAAGAAAAAAAGTCTGAGAGCCAAGATATTAATTATGTACTAACATATTTGCGGGTCAGCTCTGGCTCACAGATGTGGAACCTGAGTGTTCCCAGGTGAGAGTGGGGAGCACAGAGGGAGATCCCAGATAGGAGGGCAGGGAGAGGCTTCCTGGGAGAGATGTTTGTAGACCTGTTTCCAGTGGGGATGTAACAAAGGGACAGGTGGTCCCTGTGACAGGACTAGTGGGAAGAGGATGTGAGAGAGAGAAAGGGAAGGGGGGATGATCGGGCCCTGGTGCTAGGAGCCCAGGTAGTGGGAAGAAAGAGAGGATGTAGGGAAACTGGTTTGGTGCCTTGCTCTGGTAGTGGCAGAGGTGGCTTCTCCTTGGGACTGGCTGAGTTCAAAGGGCTTGTGGGACATTTGGGCAGAGATGTTAGCAGGAAGTTGGCTATGTGGGTTTGGATCTGGGGAGATGTGGGAGAGGGAAAGGCAAAGTCAGGGAGGGGTGGAGGCCATCTTGTGTGGGTAGGAGATGAGGAGGAAACTGGAGGAGCTGCTAGGAAGGTAGGAAGACCAAGGGAAACCACTGCAAGAGTCATTTTGAAAGGAGAGTTTTTTCTATTTCACTAATGGTTGGATTCCCAGAGAAGTCGGAGTTGTACGTGGGGGGTGGGGGGGAGGATGAAGTTGGTCTCTACAGCAATGCTACTCAAAATGTGGTCCATGGACCAGTGCATCAGCATTGCCTGAGAACTTGTTAGAAATGGAGAGCCTCAGACCCCATCCTGGACCTACTGAGCCAGAATCTCTGGAGGTGGTTTCCTACTGGTCATTTTAATACACACTAGAGTTTGAGAATGACTGCTTTACATTCTAAAATTGCATCCTGATCCCAGCCCAAGATGGGGTGGGGCCCATGGTCTCTCAGGGTCTTCCTCTCCAAGAGGAAACAGTTGCAACAAAGAAATCACTGGCTACAGAGACACCTTTCCTTCCTCAAAGACACCAGCAAACATTGATACAGCACTTACCACATGCTGGCCACTGTTCTCAGTGCTGGAAATGTATTAAACTGATTTGATCCTCACAATAGTCCCAGAAGGTAAGTTACTATTATTACCACCATCCCCTATTACAGATGCAAACAAACAAGTAACGAGTTACTCAGCTAGTAAATGGCAGAGGCAAGATTCAAAGTCTGTGCTGATCCTCACCATGCTGTACATCTGGGCTTACCCAGCAAGTGCTGAGGGAGGAGGGAACCAGGGGCAAATGGAAAGTAACTGGCATAAATTCCAGCACACAGTGGTTGGCACATGATGGAAGGGGAGCTGGGAGTAGCCTGAGCAAAATGCCAAGCAAGCAGTGACCTCACTGGGAATGCCCAGCATGGCCCTCCAGGGAGAGGAAAACAAGCTCCAGTCCTGGGGCCTGAGCCCAGAGCTGTCCCTTGAGAATCTACCCCGGGCTCTGCTCTGACTGTCTACCTTGGGTCTCTTGTAGGTTCTGGCTGTCTCAGATGGAGGTAAGTGACAGAGGGTACAGAGGAGGCCTGACTGGGGTGGGGGAGGGTATGTGGAAAAGGGTGGGGACACCTCTTGGTATCTTTCCTGGGAAAATACCTACGGATGGGGTTGGGCCAAGGGCTGGGGAAGGCCACAAAGCTCACCACCATTTGTCTATCCACCTACAGAGCTGAGCAGCACAGCAGGGCCCCAGGGCCAGGGTGACGGCCGAGGAAGCTCTCTCAGTATCCACAGCCTCCCCAGTGGCCCCAGCAGCCCCTTCTCCACCGAGGAGCAGCCTGTGGCCAGCTGGGGCCTGTCCTTTGAGCGGCTGCTGCAGGACCCGCTGGGGCTGGCATATTTCACTGTAAGCCCTGGGATGGGATAGGGAGGGCAGATGGCAGTGGCCACCAGGTGGGGGGCGGGGGTAGGGTGGCTTGCATGGGAGAGGATATGGATGGAGCTTCAAGCTGGCCAGAGTGGAATTCCTGTGTCAGCTGCCTCATCCAGCCTTTCTTTGGCATCTTCTTCCTTTTCTCTCAGCAGGGAACTTGTCTCTGCCTCCCATTTCCTCTCTGTGCCTTCTGATCTGGCCCCATCTGTCTGTCTGGCCCTATCTGTCTGATTTGGCCTCTTGGCCCTATCTCTATCCCAATCTCTTTGACCGCATCCCCTGACTGGGTCTCTGTGTCTCTGCCTGCCTCTTCCTTCTGTGCACCAGGAGTTCCTGAAGAAGGAGTTCAGTGCTGAGAATGTAACTTTCTGGAAGGCCTGTGAGCGCTTCCAGCAGATCCCTGCCAGCGACACCCAGCAGGTGGGGGAAAAGATGAGCTGGGGCAGAGTGGTGGGACCAGAGCCTGGGTCATGCCCCTGACCTTCACCTGTCCCTCCTGCAACAGCTCGCTCAGGAGGCCCGCCACATCTACCGGGAGTTCCTGTCCAGCCAGGCACTGAGCCCAGTGAACATAGACCGGCAGGCTTGGCTAGGCGAGGAGGTGCTGGCAGAGCCTCGACCGGACATGTTCCGGGAACAGCAGCTCCAGGTGAGTGTTCCCAGGGGCCTCGGTTTGGGACTAGGGGGAGTGGCCTTGGAAGAAAGGACAAGAGGTGGGACCAGATCCAGGGGCGAAGCCCGATTGTCAGGGGTGGGATGGGGTTGGAGTGGCCTACGGAGAGGAGCAAATTTGGATTTGGATGCCCGCACCAAAGTAAAATGCAGGGGCAGGGCGCGGGTCAGAGGGCGGTACCAGAGGCTACGGTGGAGCCGGGTCTAGGGGCGGTGGAGCCTAGCAGAGGTCGAGGCGGGGCCAAGAGTAGGCATTGGGCTAGATCAAGGAGTTGCGTGGGAGGGGCTAAGGTCTCAGCTGCTAGGTTGGGGACCCAGCTAACCTTGAGGACAGGGCCAGGTAAGCTGGGGGCAAGTCGAGCGCCCCCTTCGGCTCACCGCCCCGGCGCGGGTCCCGCAGATCTTCAACTTGATGAAGTTCGACAGCTATGCGCGCTTCGTCAAGTCCCCGCTGTACCGCGAATGTCTCCTGGCGGAGGCCGAGGGACGCCCCCTGCGGGAACCTGGCTCCTCCAGCCCCGGCAGCCCCGACTCCACCAGGAAGGTGCGGACGAGGGGCAGTGGGAGGCAGTGGGCCGGGCGCAGATCTGTAGGGTTGTGTCCACGGTCTGCACGTAGGCTGGGGTCCGGCCCCGAGCCAGCGCCTTTCCTCCACCCGCAGAAACCGAAGCTGAAGCCCGGGAAGTCGCTGCCGCTGGGCGTGGAGGAGTTGGGGCACCAGCCTTCTGCTGAGGGCTCTGGCGGCCGCCCGCTCCGCAAGTCTTTCCGCAAGGGTGAGGGTCGGAGGCCACAGACAAGAGTCAGGGTGGGAGTTTGGGCAAGCTTTGAGAATGCCCCCTTCCTCCTATTTGTAAATCTGTGAAAACCGAAATACCCTGTGACCACCACGTTCCCTCGGTGGTTCGGTTTCCAGACTAGAGCCCTGAAGTTTGGGAAGCCCCCTCAGTACCAACGCTTCCGTGGCCCCAAGCCGCGTTAGACCCCTGCGGGAGGGCTCCAGCGGGGTCCACCTGGCGGTGGAGAAGGGAGTGTAGGGAGGAGGGGCTGTTCTGCTCACTGCTCCGTCTCCTCTAGAACTGGCAGGCGGGGCCCCAAACTCAGCCTTGCGCAGAGAGTCCCAGGGCTCCCTCAACTCGTCTGCCAGTCTGGACCTCGGCTTCCTTGCCTTTGTCAGCAGCAAATCTGAGGTGAGCGGCCTGCTGGGGGGGACAACGTGCAGGCTAGGGCCACTACTCATGCCCCTTTGTGTGGCCACCATCATTCCTAGTCATGGTTCCTACTTACATCTTCCTGCTACCAACCCCTTAGCCTCCTCATTTCTTCCTGTCCTCACCACAATGGGCCCCATGTATGGCATGGGTGTACATTCCCTTTGTGTGTGTGTGTGTGTGTGTGTGTATGTGTGTGTGTGTGCACGTGTGGGCGCCCAGGTGTACACAGCAGATGTGTGGGGGTCAGTGGGAGGATCTGTCTCTGGGTGTCCTTACACCTGGCATACATATAAGCATATGTTACATACATGTGAGCCTACATATGTTCCTGTAGGAGTATCTTTGCCTGCCTAGAAGTGTGCCCTTAGGCATGTGTGTGCATGTGTGCGCCCCGGTGGGCTTACCTGCCTGTGTAACTCTCTGCATGTCCCTGAATATGTACACATGACCTTCCTTCCACCCCTGTCCTGAATCAGAGCCACAGGAAAAGCCTTGGGAGCACAGAAGGTGAGAGCGAAAGCAGGCCAGGGAAGTACTGCTGCGTGTACCTGCCCGATGGCACAGCCTCCTTGGCCCTGGCCCGACCTGGCCTCACCATCCGTGCCATGCTGGCAGGCATCTGTGAGAAACGAGGTCTCTCTCTACCTGACATCAAAGTCTACCTGGTGGGCAATGAGCAGGTGTGGACTTGGCCTGGTCCCCAACTCTATCTTCCTGATCCCAACCCCATTCCTATCTGTGCTCAGCTATGACCTCCACCCCAGTTCCATTCCCATCCTCACCTCCTTCCTAATTCCAGTCCTCAACACAACCCTGCCCCGTCCCCCATGCTCAGCTCCAAATCAACCCAGCACCAACTCCTCAAACTCAGACTTCCACTTTCATCCCATGAAAATTCTTTCCCCACCCCATTCCCCTCCTGGTTTCCAGCTTTACCATTATCTTCACTGTGATGCTCTGGGGAGGGAGAGTAGGGGAGAACCACTGCCCGAGCTGGATTTCCCCCATGACCCCCAGAGTCCCTACTGACCATCTTTGAAAGGCCATCAGGGGCACTCAAATGCATCTAGCCCACAAAAAAAGTTTTCTTGAGGTGCAAACTAGAATTAAGCTTTACAGAGGAATGTGGGGGGAAATGTACTTTAAAACAAATCATCCAGTAAGAGGGGTTCGAAGAAAGAATGCTGCATTCCAGGGAGACCCTATAGGATTTCATTCTCCCAGACAAGGCCTAAGGCCCCGCCAGGTAGGTGAGCAGAGGGACCCAGACCTGAGCTCTGTCCTCCAGGTCCACAGGCTGGCGGTAAGCCAGGCAGGATGTGATCAGGGAAGAGGAGCCGAAGCTTCAGAGAGTTTCTAGGGAAAAGTAAGCTTCTCTGGCTGGCTCCGGGAAGACTTCATGAAAGAGGCAGCTGTTGGTGAGGGGAGGATAAGGATGGGGAGGAGTTTGCCTGGCAGAACTGTCAGGAAAAGACATTCTCAGCCGAAGGAACAACTTAAGTGAAGTCTGGATGTGAATAAGAAGTGCAGGGCAAGTTCAGGGGCCTGGAGAATGGGACTGTGAGGGCAGTAGTGGGAGGATCTCTGCCCACTCAGGCCACCCGGGGAAGACTCTGAAGCCCAGATGGGCCTTCTCATCTGCCAAATATAACTCCCCACCCACACTCCACCTGTCCCTGCAGCAGAGCACAGGCCTTCCCTGGAAGAGGCTGCCTCCCTGCCCTGGGCTGGTGCAGGCAGTGGGACCTACATGGGCAGTAGTCACTACCTACTGTTTATGTGCCTACTGTGTGCCAGGCACTGTGCCAGATACTTTATATCCTTCTGGCCTCACAGTGGTCTGGGAGAAGAGCTCTTGTTGCAGTGAGGAGACAAGAAGTGTCCTTAGTAGGTGGGGATGAAGAGAAGTGGACAAGGTCTGGGTGGCTGATCAAAGGTGGGTGGTGAGGGAGGAAATGCATCCATGGATTTCACATGCCTGAGACAAAAGTGGGCAGCCATCCAGGAAGTGGGTCCTGGACTGGCCTGGCCCAAGAAGAGGCAGCTCCATAATCCAGGACCTAAGCCTGCTCCGTATCCAAGCAGCCTCATTACCATTTCGTGCTCATCCCACCCCCATGTTTCCCATAACTCCGTTTCTTTTCCAAGGCTGTCCAACCTTCTTGCCACCCTTCTCCCTGGCTAGGCTCCGACTCAGCCAGGTGTCTTATTCCATCCACATCTCTATCGCTCACCTGCCCATCGCCTTTCCCTCTGACCCGTAGGGATCCCCAGTGGGGGCCATGGGTGGAAGTGAGGTGGTTCCTTCGGACCCTGGGGATCGTTAGGGGTGGGGAGGGAGGGACTCTGAGACCCTGACTGGCATCCGCAGAAGGCTCTGGTCCTGGATCAGGACTGCACCGTGTTGGCGGACCAGGAAGTGCGGCTGGAGAACAGGATCACCTTCGAGTGAGTGCCCCTCCTCCCAGGCTTGGGTCCCAGTTCTGGCTGCTGTACTCCCTCTCAGGTCCTGTCCCTGGTGCTAACCGCGTCCCGGGGACTGAGGTCCCACCCCCAAGTTGTCCCACCCCCCTAGTTTAGGCTCCGCCCCCTCCTGGGCCTCGTCCGGGATGGGTTGGGGGAGAGGCGGGGTCGGCTCTCCGCGGTTCCGCAGCGCTAGGGTCCCGTGCAGGCTCGAGTTGGCGGCGCTGGATCGCGTGGTGCGGATCTCCGCCAAGCCCACCAAGCGACTGCAGGAGGCGTTGCAGCCCATTCTGACGAAGCACGGCCTGAGCCCGCAGCAGGTGGCACTGTGCCTGGTGAGCTGGGGGACAGCAGGGCAGAGGAGGGACAGCGGGGGAATGGGCTGCCTGTCCTGCAGGCTGCTGACCTGTTCCCACAGCCAGGCGAGAAGCAGCCGCTGGATCTGGGGAAGCTAGTGAGCTCGGTGGCAGCCCAGAGACTGGTTTTGGACACTCTCCCAGGTAGAGAACCAAGGCCCTGGGGCTTGGTCCCTGGAGATGACCCTGGCCCAGAAGGGGTCCAGGTGGGAGGCAAACAGTAAGGGTGGCCCTCTCTGCCGTAGGGGTGAAGACTCCTGAAGCTGGAGACACAGCCCCGTGCCGCAGCCAGGTGAGTGAGAGTAAGGGCTCCCTCTTCTGCCTACTGCACCTCCCCTCCCAGTTGTGGCTCTGACTCCACATTCTCGCAGGGCGGCCAGCCTAGAACTCAGAACAAGGCCGCCCATCCCTCTTCACTGTCCCTCAACTCGATGGCCCAGGCAACCAGTAGTATCACTGGGAAGCGGCAGACCTGTGACATTGAAGGTACTTTGGGGATGGTGGGAACTAGAGACCAAAAGGGTTGGGGACCATTGAGCATGGGTGGTACCAGAGAGGCTTGATCGGAGGCTTGAAGTTATTGGGGCTGGAACAATGTCCATTGGGGTTGGGGGACCAGAGGGCCTGAAGGGTGGGAGGGGGTCATTTGGGGAGGCTGTGGTCATAATAAGGGTAGTAGAACAGTGGTGGGCTACCATAGGCAGGTCTGCACTGGTGGGCTTCTTGACTCTGTGGTCACCCCTAGGCCTAGTGGAGCTGCTGAATCGGGTGCAGAGCAGCGGGGCCCATGACCAGAGGGGCCTTCTGCGCAAAGAGGACCTGGTGCTTCCAGAATTTCTGCAGCTGCCTGTCCAAGGGCCCAACTCCCAGGAGGCCCCACCACAGACTGAATCAGAGGTCCAACCCAAGGGGGACGCCTTGGACTCCACTGCCCACTCAGCCCTCTGACAGCTGCCCAACAGTCCAGGCCGGCTGCATGGCACCTGGCGGGCCAAGCATGCCATGGGCCCGCTCTGCATGCCCTGTCTGTGCCATGAGTGTTCCTGGCCACTTCCTGTCACGGGCAGGCCCGCAGGAAGAGCCAGAAGAGGGCGGAGAGTGGGCTCAGAGGAGCCGCACCCCACAGCTGCCACCACTTGGTCCCTTATAGATTCACTCATCCATCCCTTGCTGCCAGGCCACTGAGGGGAGGTGGGCCTAACCTCTCTGGTGCAGGCATGTCCAGCACAGAAGGCTGGCATTGGCAGTGCCAGCCTCTTCACCCTGTGCTAAGCCTCAGCAAGGAGCAGGAGGAGGGGCTGGCCCCTCCTCAGGGAGCTGGTATGAGTAAGGCCTGGGAGTGCAGGCGGGAAGCCCCTCCCACTACTCACATAGGCTCTGCTGGACATATGGATTTTGCAGTTGGCTTGGGGCAGCTGGGTTTGTCCTGGATGTATGATATTGTTATTATAATAGTAATTATTATTCTCTCACGAGGTGTGTTCCTTGTATACCAGTCTACCCTGTGTGCCCCCCCCCAAGCCATACTGCCTCTGTCACCAGGGTCAGTGCCAGGAAGCTCTTGGGGACCTCAAGACGTGCCCCCTGACTTCCTGTTGTCAGACTCTCTCTTCCTGACTGCACAGAGTATTGGGGTGTGAATATGAGAGACAGAGACAGGGAGGAAAGGAGGAAGGGCGGGGGGGGGGGCAAAGGGAGGGAGGGGAAGGCACTTCTGGGGAGCCATGCCTCTGCCACCTGTCATCGCACTATTCCTCAGTCTCTGGATCTGAATAGAGTACAACATCTGGCTATTGTCCTCTGCTTCTACTGGGACTGAGTATGTCTCTGCAGACATGGCTGTGGGCTTCTTCGGATGTGTTAGAGCCTTGTAGAGGATACTGGGTGTTGTGGTGGGAGCAGGTTCTGTCCCTTGTCTGCTTTGGCTGGGTGCCCATCCCTGTCCCTAGGTAGCCCACATAGGGAGAGAGAGTGGGGAGGACCTCCCAGAAGGAGGGCCCAGATTGTGGGCAGAGAAGCCAGACTCAATCCCAGTGCTGCTGAGACAAACAAGGGGACATGGGAACCTTGAGGGGACACCTCCTGACCACCTCAGACAGGTAAAACTCTCTTCCCCACTCCAGTTCTTTGTGCTTGCTGTCCCGTTTGTCAGGAACTACCCCCCACCCCCACACCCCCTATCATGGCACCTCATCCTTGAAATTCCTGAGAGAAATCAGTGGGGTTTGCTGACCCAATGTGCCTTTCTTCAGAAGTCTAACTCAAGCCTTTCTTGGGGGACTTCAGCCCTCTACCCCCACTGCCCATTTTCTTTGTCTGGGCTGGCCAGACCCTCTAGCTGCTGGGGTGGGCTCATGACCCAGGCCTGGTCAATCAGAGTTTGGTGCAGGGATGATCTTCTGACCCCAGTGAAAATGAAAGTCCTTGTCCTTTACCCTTTCCTAGGGATTTGAACAGAGGATACACAGGGAGAGAACCTGCATGTGAATCAAACAAATGCAGGAGAGCAGGACTGAGAGATAGAGGGAGATTCCAAAATTTCCCTGAACATCTAAAGTCAACCACCCCTAGACATTCTCATTTAGGCAAGCCAACACATTCTTTCCATGTGTATGTGCTTGTGACTCTGAGTGGGTTTTCTGAGACCTGCAACCACAAAAGTCTTGCTTCATTGAAGATCTCAGCTTGAACACCTCAGTGGAGCCTTCCCTGGTCACTTGAAGCTGTGGTCTAAATGTTTGTGTTCCCCTCCCCCCAAATTCATATGTTGAAATCCCAGCCCTAAGGTGATGGTATTAGGAGGTGGAGCATTTGGGATGTGCTTGGTCATGAAGGTGGAGCCCTCGTGAGTGGGGTTAGTGTGCTTATAAAAGAGACCCCAGAGAGCTCCCCCACCCCTTCCACCCTGTGAGGACACAGCAAGAAGTTGGCTGTCTACAACCTGGAAGAGGGCTCTCACAGACACTGAATATGCTGACCCCCTGATCTTGGACTTCCAGCCTCTAGAACTGTGAGAAATAAATTTTTGGATAAGCCACGCAGTCTCTGGTATTTTTATTATAGCAGTCCAAATGGACTGACACCAGATATGAAGTGCTCCCCAACTTTTTTCTCTACCATGCTGTCCAGTTTTCTTCCTTCACAGTGCTAATCCCACTCTGTAATGACCTTATTTACTTATTTACACTTGTTTGCTGACAATATGATAAACATGCCCTGATGGCAGTGACCTTGTCCATCTTAGTCACTGTTGTTTCCCCTTGGCCTACTGGGCTGACAAATGATTCTGCAGCCTCAGATAGACCAAGTGAAGGAAGCAGGGACAGCAGGGCAGTGGGGGTCCTGGGCAGGGGACTGCATAACACACAGTCTTTGGCCAGATGGGGGTAGGGAGACAAACCCATGTCCCTTCCCCAATCGGCTGTGGAACCTCCCTTACACTTCCTGGGCCCTGGGGCTTCTCTCTGTGGGCAGAGACACCCTTCCATGTGCCAGGATAGAGAGGAGGGGACACCAGGTAAGAGAAGAGTATTTTCCTAAAACTGGCAGATCCTTCAGGCAAGCCCCCCCTTCACCCACCCCTGCCCTTCTGAAGCCCCAGCAGGGATGCCTATTACTCTTATGGACCAACAAATGTGATTGCCCCATGATAGAGGGGGTCATGGGTCAGGTGGGAGAGCCTCGATAGACATTAGCCCCTGGAGGGGGAGGAACATGCATATCAACTCAGGCCCCCAAGTTAGGCATGCTCCATCCTTTATCTCATTTTTGTCTTCATGACAAAATAGCCTGGTGGGGATGAAACCAAGGCTACAGGAGAGGAAGTGACTAGTCCAGGATCCTGCAAAGAATTTGTTGCTGGAGCTTGACCAGCACACAGGCTGTCTGACTCAGGGACATACACCAGGGAGCACCCTGATGCTGTAGGAACCCCTTCTGGGAAGCCAGCACCCTCTGGGGGTGGGGTGGGGAAGGATACATTGAGGTGGCTGCTCTGGGGAGAAGAGCATAAAAATTAAAAATGCAGCATCTGACCCCAGCATTACCACCAGAGAATTACTCACTCCCACGTACAGGGTCGCCCTTCCTGCAGGGGTGTCTATGACCTCAAAACTGGCAAACAGCCAAATGTGTGGGGTAACACAAAAGGTGGTAGCGTGTCTGTGTTCTGCAATACCACACAGCAGGTAAAGAATTGGGTACAGCATGTCCTTATGTGGAAAGTTCTCCAAGATGTGTTATTGTTTGGTAAAAGAAAGTAGAGCAATGCACACGACATGACCACAAACATAGAGACACATGTATAAGTATATAGGAAGAATAGAGAATGCTCTAGAAAGACACATGCCAAGCAGATAAAAATGGGGAGGGGACTAGGATTGGGAGGAGTAGTCAAAGGACACTTTCATTTTAGCTTTAATGTTTTTTAAAAGATGCAATTAAAAATAATTATAATATTTATTTATTGTTTAAGCAAGCTCTATTCTCAATGTGGGACTTGAACTCATAACCCTGAGATCGTGAGTTGTATGCTTTATCCACTGAGCCAGTCAAGCATCCCTAAAGATAGTTATAATAGGGGTACCTGTGTGCCCCAGTCGGTTGAGTGTCTGACTTTGGCTCAGGTCATGATCTCATGGTTCATGAGTTCAAGCCCTGCATTGGGCTTGCTGCTGTCAGTGCAGAGCCCACTTCGGATCCTCTGTCCCCCTCTCTCTCTGCCCCTCCCCTGCTCATGCTCCCTCAAAAATAAATAAAACACGTTTAAAAACTAATAATTCTAAAAACACAAAGAATTTCCCAGGGCCACTTATTTGTCACACTGGGCCACCATCCCTTTCTCCAGAAGGAGAACCAACTCTTCCCTGGGGGCTTCAGCCCACCGGCCACCTTGGCCCACTTTGGCTGGCTGCTGTGTCCCTCTGCCACAATCCCCCAATATGTCCCCTGAAGCTGTCCTGGGCTGAAGGAGACCCAGTTCCCTCCTTCCAGTTCTTGTGCTCTCAGAATCCCTCAAGGTCCTGGGCCCTCACTGCAAAGATGGGGGTCCAGGCCCAGGGGCAAAAGTCACCACCTGGACAACCCACAGGCCCTTTCAAAGCCACTGCATGGAGCTGGATTCCTTGGTGGTTGGGAAAAGTAGTGGAGTTGCTTCTCCTCCCCCACCAGATGGGAAGACTGGAAGGGAGTTAGCCTATCCACCCAGCACCCAGCGTTAAGGAGGGGAGAAAACACACATCTGTTGACTGCTGTGCAGCTCCAGCACCCCCAGTTTACAGAGGACACAGGCAGAGAGAGATATGACTGCCTGGAGGACACCTGTGGGACCCAAGACTCTAAGAGAGAAACTTGCTACTTATCTCTGGTCCCTTACACTGTTGACAGTCTTAGACATAAAGCAGTATGGGATGGGCACAGAGCGAGCACAGAGCACACGGTGACCTGGGTTCTGGGCCGGGGTGGGGGCAGGTAGAGGCACCAGTTCTCACCTGGAGCCCAGCTGTAAGTGCTGACGCAGCTGTGGGCGGATTCTTCCAGGGGCAGCCATTCCTACCTCCAAGAGCCAGAGCGCAAGGTGCACCCCGCAGGAGGCCTGGCCTGATGGTCAGGTGACTCCAGTTTCTGGGGGATTAGAGGCTGGAATTTAGCTTCCACAGAGAAAGAAATGCCCAGAGGGGAAGGAACACACACGGTAGGTTATACTGAATCAGAAGCATCCCAGGCCAGGCACAGGCCCATACCGCTACACAAAAACAGGGGGCACTATTGGTGTCCCTGGTGGTCCTGGCAGATCCAAGAGAAACAGAACATGACACGTGTGTGTTTTGTGATTCCTGTGTGGTCCATCTCAGCTCCTATCTGCAGAGAACTGGCTTGGGGATAGAACAGAGGCAGAAAGCCAAGGAGAAGCACCATAGAACCAGCCTCCCACCTCTAGGCCAGCCCAGAATGCTGACTGCCAGAATGAGGCCCTGGCCAGCTAAGAGGGGTGGGTAGCAGTAACCCCACTAGCCAGGTAGGCTACCGTCTTCCAGCCCTTCCGCTGAGGAGTTGAAGGAACCCAGCAACCAGACCCAAAACCTGGAGTATGGAGTATGGAACTGGAGCTTGGAACTGGGAGCCCAGACCCAGAGCACAAAGCCTGGAACTGGAACTTGAAGCCCAGACCCAGAAACTGGAGCCAAGAGCCTGAAGTCTAAAAAAATAGAATCTGGAGGGGCACCTGGCTGGCTCAGTGGCTAGAGTGTGAGACTCTTGCTCTCTGGGTTGTAAGTTTGAGCCCCACATTGGGTGTAGAGATTAGTTAAAAATAAAATTTAAAAAAATAATAATAACAAAATAAGAAGTAGAGTCTGGTATCTGGGATCAGGGGTTGCAGCCCAGAACCTAGAGCCCAATGCCAAGAAGCAGAGTCCCTGCTCTGCTGGATGTCAGATGCCTGAAACTGGAGTCAGGGGACTGGAGCTCAGATCCTGGAGCCCGGAACCCAGAGCTTGCACCTGAGAATTTATGGTACAGGGCCTACAGCTCCAGGCCCAGAACACAGAACTCAGGACCTGAAGTCTAAAGCCAGATCTCAAAGCTTCAGGTCTGGAACCTAGAAGCTGGAGCATGGGACTACCATCTGAGAGTGTGCTGTCCACAACCTCACCCTCAGGCCTGGTCCCTGAGGCCAGCATGAAAGCACAGAGCTGGAGCCACATGAGGAAGGGAGCTTCAGGGGAAGAGCTGATTTCTGAGAAAAGCCCAAAGCAACCTCAGCTCTTTTGGCCACAGACTTTGGCCTCATCAGTCAATGAGTGACTGGTGCCTGGGCCACCAGGATTAAACATTACACAGGGCACTTATCCCCCAAACAAGGATGGGGCATCCTCAGGTCAGCTGCCCCTGCCCTGGATCCATGGATCTAATGTAATAGAGCATGGGGCACCCAATCTAGAAAATGGGGCTTAGATGGGATAACATCTGCTAGGCAGCTCAGATTGAAGTCCAGACTGTCCAAGACAAGACAAAGTCAAGAGAGCCAGAGAGGGGTTGCTCTGTTTCCTAAGGGGAGGTGGCAGGTGGCCCCTACTATGTCACCCAGCCCATTGGTGATGCCTTGACCACACATACAGAGAGGATGCACCCGTGTGTGTGTGATGCACACACACATCTGTGTCTGTGTACAGTGGGGCTGGCCTGAATAATTGGATGGAATATTCACTGCTGTGTCCACAATATGCAGCAGCATGCTGACTCAGAGTGGGCTTTTATGTTGGTGGAACAAACATGCTGGTTCAAAGAGGCAGGAGGAGCCCTGTTGTGGGATTATAGTGGTCGTTAGTTCTCTCAAAAAAATCTAGTTCATGGAGGGATGGTCTGGAATGTTCGTTTTTCTTCCCTTGGTTGTCCTCAAACTTTAGGTCCTGCAGGAAACTTACATGCAGAAAATTGAGTGTATTTAGAGACCAAATGGATCTTAGCCGAGGACTGGAGAAACAGCGGGTTGTGCCAACTTTCACAGCTTGCTCCATTCCCGGACCAAGCACTTGTTCTTGGGATCATTCTCTCCTCTTCTCAGCAGTCATGTCACTCCCAGAGAAATTGTTTTCATTGGCATGATCAAATTCACTATCTGTCAGTCTGTCACATTCACGTTGGCCATGCTGTCTCAGCTCCCACCTCCTGCTCATTCCCAACCCCTTGCAAGCTGCCCCCGCCCCCAGCACTCTCCCAGGACAGCTTGCCCAGGTCACTACATCTGCTCCGTTCTCACATTACCCAACATCTCTGTGGCATCTGACCCGGCTTATCATGGTATATTTCTCAAAACTGGGAGATAACCCTGGCTTCTGGGGCATCTGCTTTTCTGTTTTTCTTCCTAATCCCTGTCGTACCTGTCGGTTTCCTCACAGGAGTCTCCCCCCCCCCTTTTTTTGCCCTCCCTCAAAGGTGGATGCTCCTCTGGACTCAGCCCTGGGCCCCATCTCTCCTCCATGTGCATATTCTCCCTTGGAGGGTATCATCACAGGCTATGCCTGAGGCCCTTGAGGCAGGCAAGATGCCAAGTCGCTCTGGGCCCCAAGGCCATGACAAGATGCTGGTTTCAAACTGGACAGGTGTGAAAAGAGAGAGGTGACCTAGTCAGAATTGCATCTTGAAAAGATGACTGGCTGCTGTTTTTGGAGACCGGATTGGAGGGCACAAGGGCAGAAGCAGGGAGAACATTCAATGAGAGATGGTGGCCCTGACCAGGGAGGAGGTGAAAGGCTTAGGGAGCTCCCACAGAAGGGAAATTGGGGGTATTGGGTGATGGATGAGTGACAGGAGGTGGAGGTGGAGGACACGTCAAAGAAGCCTGCTCTGTTTCTGGCTCAGATCGATGGACCACATGCTGCTACTGAGGCTGGGAATGTGCAGGAGGCCCTGTTTGGGGTAAGGAGCACGTCGTGTGCTTCAGACTCACAGATCCAACTGCTCACCTCAGACTCAGTCTGTACAGACGGTTCTTGGCATCTTTCCTCCCAAACTGCTCCTCCTCCTGGGTGCCATTTCTCACTGTGAGACACCACCCACCACCCCGGCTCCAGGCCCAGAGGTCTGGGAGAAGCCATGGCCAGAGTGCAGGTGGGCAGACAGGGCAGGAGTCATCATTCAGGGGGACATGCGCAGTCTGTCTCCGACAGGGAAGAGACAGGAGGTGAGCAGGAGGGGGATGAGATGAACAGAGGACCAGAGTCTTGGTTGCCTTCTCCACTGCTCTCAGAAGTCTCGAAACCCAATCTGGTCAGCTCCCAAGTTTCGGTGCTCTTACCAGCACTTAGCAGCCCCCCCACCAATATACGTGGAAGCAGCCACTATTCATAGCATTTTGTAATTATATCTCTTGCTGCATTTGATTGATAACTGCCTCTTTCACTAAGCCCCAAGCTTTATGCGAGCAGAGAAGGTGGACTTCAAAATTATCAAAGATCCTAGCTTTATTAAAAAGAAGCACCCGGGGCGCCTGGGTGGCGCAGTCGGTTAAGCGTCCGACTTCAGCCAGGTCACGATCTCGCGGTCCGTGAGTTCGAGCCCCGCGTCAGGCTCTGGGCTGATGGCTCATGATGGCTCAGAGCCTGGAGCCTGTTTCCGATTCTGTGTCTCCCTCTCTCTCTCTGACCCTCCCCCGTTCATGCTCTGTCTCTCTCTGTCCCAA
This sequence comes from Leopardus geoffroyi, assembly GCF_018350155.1. Classification (NCBI taxonomy): domain Eukaryota; kingdom Metazoa; phylum Chordata; class Mammalia; order Carnivora; family Felidae; genus Leopardus; species Leopardus geoffroyi. Next base: position 172,980,678 of record NC_059326.1, on the reverse strand, counting down.
AAATAAATAAACGTTGAAAAAAGAAGCACCCTTGGGGCACCTGGGTGGCTCAGTCAGTTAAGTTTCCAACTCTTGATTTTGGTTCAGATCATGATCTCACCATTTGTGAGTTTGAGCCCTGAATCTGCGCTGACAGCACGGAGCCTGCTTGGGATTCTCTCTCCCTCTCTCTCTGTCCCTCCCTTGCTCTCTCTCTCTCTCTCAAAATAAATAAAATAAACTTTAAAAAAAGTATCACCCTTAGTTCATAAGGAACACCTTGGATATAGCTGTTCCTGCTTAGGATCTGACCTAAGGCAGGGGAGAGGAACAGGGCCTATGGTAGAGGTCCCTGGACCCACTGTGGGTTGGGGGGGGGGGCGGTGTGTACTTGGACCCAGACAGCCTTTGAGCCCAATATGACTTTAACAGGGTTTCTGAGCCCGGGGCGCCTGGGAGGCTCAATCAGTTAAGCGTCAGACTTTGGCTTAGGTCATGATCTCACGGTTTGTGGGTTTGAGCCCCATGTCAGGCTCTGTGCTGAAAGCTCGGAGCCTGGAGCCTGCTTTGGATTCTGTCTCCCTCTCTCTTTCTCCCTTCCCCCACTTACGCTCTGTCTCTCTTTCTCTCAAAAATGAATAAACAGGGGCACCTGGGTGGCTCAGTCGGTTGAGCGTCCGACTTCAGCTCAGGTGGCGATCTCACTGTCAGTGAGTTCGAGCCCCGTGTCGGGCTCTGGGCTGATGGCTCAGAGCCTGGAGCCTGCTTCCATTCTGTGTCTCCCCCTCTCTCTGCCCCTCCCCCGCTCATGCTCTGTCTCTCTCTGTCTCAAAAATAAATAAAACGTTAAAAAAATTTTTTAAAAATGAATAAACATTAAAAAATATATTTAAAAAAAAAACAGGGTTTCTGAGCCAAAGAATGATTCCAACACAAGAACTTAGCAATGATTGCATTTCCCTGGCTCAGCGAAACCCCTCCTATCCATGCACGAACCCGTCTTACCCAAATCACTCACTCCACTTTGGAGAGGTTTCGGGACACACAAATGTTCACTACATAAGTTACGATTCATGACAGGACATGATGCAACTGACACTGAGTATAAGAACACAAGAAAGGGCGCCTGGGTGGTTCAGTCGGTTGAGCGTCTGACTTTGGCTCAGGTCATGATCTCGCAGTCAGTGAGTTCGAGCCCCGCATTGGGCTCTGTGCTGACGGCTCAGAGCCTGGAGCCTGCTTCGGATTCTGTGTCTCCCTCTCTCTCTGCCTCTAACCCGACTCGCATTCTGTCTCTGTCTCTCTCAAAAATAAATAAACATTTAAAAAAATTTATAAAAAGAACACAAGAAAAGTAACATGTGATGGCAGATGGCAAAAGAGCAAGATGCAGTCTTTCATAGACAATAACACTCAAATAGGTTAAAAAGGCATAGAGAAAAGGATGAAAGGCAGTATTGTTACAACAATGTTTCTGAGAAGCAGGATTGTTTTTCTTTTCCTTTTTCTATAAATGGAGACCTTTCTAATAAGCACCAGGTGGCTGATTGCCCCAGGTCTCCATAATCTCCCAGAACAAGCCATAAGAATGTATGGTTGATTTTCCAAACCATGGCACTTTTTAAGTGAATGGGGACTTTGGGCCAACAGTCATAAGCCAGGACTTGACCAGGCAAACCAGGATTTATGGTCACTCTACCCAAAACCAATCCCAGCTGCATCTCTGCTTCCCACCCCTCCCCGATCCTCTGGGGATTTTGTGGCCTAAACTGACACAGCCACAAGGTGGTGGAGCCGGGTGGGATCCAAACCCGGGCTAGCCTCATTCTCTGCTCTTAACCATTCAACAGAAAGTCCATTGTGAACACTACCCAGAGGACAACTCCACAATGCTCTGCAAATTAAGGATGAACTACTTAACCCTTATGACATTAAAGGGGAATTGTGCAGAAATGTCCATCTACCTTGATAGGAAAGGCTGGGTCTGTGTCACCCTAATAAATGTGAGATATTGAGTAGGACTGTAACTCAGAGGATCCTGAGTGATCAAAGTGCAACTAGTGAGCAAAAGGAGTTGTTGACCTGAAATAGGGCTGAGAATCTAGAGGAGGTGGGGCCATTCCCTTGGTTGGGACACTGCAGCCATCCCAGAGACAGTGAGAAGGGCACAAGAGCGTGAAGAGAATTCACATGCTGAGGGACTCTTCTAGGCACTGAGATGGGTCAGTTAGTTCATTGACTTCAACTCACTGCAGAGGAGGTGCCGATTGCCATTTTACAGGTGAAGTGACTTGCCTCGCACCCCAAGCTGATTCAGGGATTTTAATGACCAAGAGAGAGCTAGCCTTGCCAATCTTGGCTCAGCATAGAGTAGGAACTCAACTCATGTTGTTAGGAATGGATGGATAGACAAGTGGCTGGCTGGCTGGCTGGCTAGGTGGGTGGGTGGATGGATGGATGGACGGATGGACAGACGAATGGATAATGTTAGACAGGTTACTCAGACAGTTGCCTAAGCTAGATCTTGAATGGAACCCACTATTGCTGGATCTGTTAAATCCCACTCCTTTAGAAGGAAGCTCCCTTCTCATCTATTTTGTGACTCTGGGGCCCCATTCAGGCTCCACAGTCCCAAGAAAGGGAAACAAGCTTCTCAAAGGCTCCCTAAGGGCCCTCTCTGGGTTTCAGGAGTTCTGGAATAGATCTCATAGAATCATCAGCTTCTGAATCTGGATACTCAACTGTCATATATTTCTCCTTTCTCCCACTCTCTTCCTCACCCATTCCACTGCCCAAGTTATCCTGGGATGCATCTTCTCCTCCCCATCCCTCCCCATCTCCACCTGATTCAGGCCTCATCATCTCTTCTCTGGACCATCCAGCCTCTTAACTGGCCTTTCTGCTTCCAGAATCACCTCCTTTGACAGACAACCACTCCAAAGGGACCATTCTAAAATGAAGACCAGGTCCTTCCTGATCTGGCCATTCTCTCAGATGCATCCTGGATTTGTAGTCATGTACTGAAGACCCTCCCTGACTCAATATTATGCAGCCTTTCTGGGTTTCTCTCTTATTACTTCCTCTATCACATGTTCCCTCTCCTTCAAGTGTCCCCCAAGACCTGCAGACAGACTCACAGACATCCAGATGCATGGCAAGGCTACAGAGCATTTGGGTCACTCTGTGTGGTGTCCTGTCAGGCCAAGCATGAGGGGAAGGGGCTGGAGCCATGAAATCCCTGTGGGGACCCTGGGAACAAAGTGCCTGAGTGGCATCAGGGTCTCTGCCTGGGGACAGGAGATGTGCCTGTGCCCTAGCTGGGTCTCCGTCTCTTTCAGCCTAAGTTTCTGTGTAGGGGAAGGGAAAGTCTGACCACAGACTCCCCCAGCAGAGCTGACGATTAGTAATTAACTGGGAGGAATCTCAGGGGTGAGGTTAATTGGGGAACAGGGAGGGTAGCTAGGGTTTTGGGACTTTGCCCTTGACCCAAGGGTATAAAGGGGAGGGTCCCAGCTCTTCCTCAGGCCCCTGGGGCTTCCTTAAGCAGCCGAGCAGGAGCTGAAACACAGAACCCCCAAGGTAAGCCCAGGACCCCCTGTCCCAAACCCATCCCCAAGTCTTAGTAGGAAATAGCCCATCACCTCCACTCCCTCACCTCTGTCCTAACTGTGCTTCCCCTTTCTGCACCCATAACATCTCAGTCTCAGTCCAGCCTGGCTCAGTCCAGCCTGGCTCACTCCCCCAAAGTAAAAAGGACTTGTGCTCTACCAGGGCTTGGAATTCAGGCCAGCCCCTCACCCCCACCACAACAGCCAGGGGCCCTTGGGACATTATAGGGGTGTAAGGATATGTGTTGCTAGTGCAGATTGGCACTCCTACCCCATCAACCAAGAACTCCTGGTGCAGTTGAGGGTGTGCCTAAAGTGAGCCGAGGGCTTCCCAGACTTGGGGATAACAAGGGGGGAAACCTCTTTACCTAAACCAGTCCTGGTCTGAGACTCATTCATGAGAGAAAGGCCATCTGGCAGGGAGGGAAGTAGATGGGGAAAGAAGTTCATTTGCCGGAGGAACCCAGGAACTTGGGATCCAGGCCAGTGGACCCTCCCCCAAGTGCATGTCCAACTGGTCCCATGAGCAAGCAGGTGTCCATGGCTCCTCACTGCTCTCAGGATGGTCCAAACTCCTCCTGCATGTGCAGACTTGGCCCACATCTGCAACCTCTGCCAGTACACGTGTTCCCAGGTCCCCTCCAGCTGCAGGGCATTCTCATCTCCTTCCAGCCCAAGGCTCCTGCACACATGCCCTTCTCCCTCTCCATCTGGGAACTCCCACTCCTGCTTCATTTCAGCTTGATCGTCTGCTCCCTCTTCCCTCAAGAGTCCACCCCCTGCCACGGGGCACTCTGGTAGCACCTGTATCTGTCACTAGAACACATGTCCCCATTGCCACTTGCCATCTGTTTGAAGGGTTATTTCATTGACATCTATCTCCCCATGAGACTTTGAGTTTTTAGGGGGCAGTTGTCCTTGTATTTATTTAGTTATCACTGTATCCCATCATCTAGCTCAGCGTCTGGGATAGAGTAGATGCTCAATCAATACTTGCTGAATGACAGAATAAATGAATCTGGGCTGAGCACCTGAGTATGCATCTCTGAGTATATGTGGGGGTGGAGGGTATACTTCACTGAGTGTGTGTTTGGGATTTACACACCATGGGTGTTTGTGCATGTAAGTATGCAGGTATGGATGTCGAGGGGTGGTGTGTATGTTTAAGTTTCAGGACACAGTAGTTGTCATTCAGTGTTGCTGCGGCCCCACTGTGTGTGCCCAGGATGATGTCCTATGGAGAGAGGCTGGGGGGCCCGGCTGTCTCCCCACTCCCAGTCCGAGGAGGACACATGATGCGTGGGACAGCCTTTGCCTATGTGCCCAGCCCTCAGGGTGAGTGCTGCTGCCATCCCTGGTCCCTGTGTGCCCCGAGTTGCTCACATCCCTGGTGAGGTCTCCATCCCTCTCCTTCTCCCCCGCCACCCCCAGCCAACCCTGCCTGTCCCAGGGCTTCTGAGATCTGCTGACCAGCCTCCCTCCCCAGTCCTGCACAGGATCCCAGGGACCTCCGCTTATGCCTTCCCCAGCCTGGGCCCTGTGGCCCTTACTGAGCACAGCTGCCCCTATGGGGAGGTTCTGGAGTGCCATGACCCGCTGCCTGCCAAGTTGGCCCTGGAGGAAGAACAGAAACCAGGTGGGCCTGGGAAGGGGGTGGACAGCAGGGGCATCAGCAGTCAGTGCCCTAGACCCTGGCCCCTGTGCTCATGGCTGGCCCATCTCCAGAGCTTGGGCTGGCCCAGAAGCTGCGCCGGGCTGGCATGACACTCCTCAAGGTGCCACTGATGCTCGCCTTTCTCTACCTCTTCGTCTGCTCCCTGGACGTGCTCAGCTCTGCCTTCCAGCTGGCTGGAGGTAGGGCCAGAGGAGGGGATCAGGGCAGGGTTCCTGAAGGGCATCAGGCAACACTGGCTCATGCTCCCCAGGGAAGGTGGCTGGCGACATCTTCAAGGACAATGCCATCCTGTCCAACCCAGTGGCAGGGCTGGTGGTTGGGATCCTGGTGACTGTGCTGGTGCAGAGCTCCAGCACCTCCACGTCCATCATTGTCAGCATGGTCTCCTCCGGCTGTGAGTTGGCTCACCAGGGCTAGGGAAAGAGCATGGGGGCTGGGTGTGTGGATGGGGGCTGAGGTGGTGTGTCAGGGCCAGGAGGCCAGGGGGTGGGGGGTGGGGAGGAGTGGGGACAGGTTGCTAAAGGCAAAGGGCAGAGCTCCAGCATCAATCACCCTGTCCTCCAAGTCAGGGCCAGGAGTCTCAGCCAGGAGGGGTGCCCCAAGATCTGGAAAGGGTGCCAGATGGGGAGTACAGCCCCAGGAAGGCTTAGCTCCACATCACCACACAGTTCTTTATTCTATCAGTCGGGGAAAAGGAACCTGCTAGAGATATACATATGATTTATTGCAAGGAATTGGTATACATGATTGTGGAGCTGGCTAAGCAAGGCCAAAAGCCATGGCGCAGGCTATGAGGAAGGGCAGACTGGAACTCTTGGGCAGAAGCCAACGCTGGGTAGCCTCAATTTTGCTCGTAAGGCCTTTTATCTCATTGGATGAAGCCCACTCAGGTGATCAAGGATAATCCTCTCTATTTAAAGTCAACTGGTTGTAGAAGTGACTCGCATCTGCAGAACACCTTCACAGCAACATTTAGACTGGTGCTGGGTTGAAGACTGAGTACTATAGTCTAGCCAAGTTGACACACGGCACTAACCATCACACTCGTGCACATGTGCACACACAAGCACAGATATTCATTTTCATACAAGTCATGTGCCCTCATCTGCATATGTGCACATGCAGTGCATCTGTTCACATGCATGCACACATATAGCATGTGCCCATATGAACCTGTGACACCAAGGCTGGGCAGCATCATGGCAGGACTGCCCGATGGGGGCTGGGACATAGGTAGAGAACCTGGAGGGATGTGTTGTGGGGACAGGAGCTGAGTGGCTCTCACATAGTTAGTTAGGAGGTCCTCTCTTCTTCTACCAGTGCTGGAGGTGAGCTCTGCTATCCCCATCATCATGGGCTCCAACATTGGCACCTCTGTCACCAACACCATTGTGGCCTTGATGCAGGCGGGGGACAGGACTGACTTCCGGCGGTGAGGGGGTAGAGTGGTGAGGGCCTGTGTTTGTCAGGGGAGGGTGGTCCCAGGTGCCAGGAGCCCCCAGCCGTAAGTGCATCCCGGCTCTGGCCTGCCCTGCAATGTGGCTTCCCTGCCTAGGGCCTTCGCGGGGGCCACGGTGCACGACTGCTTTAACTGGCTGTCAGTTCTGGTCCTGCTGCCCCTGGAGGCTACCACTGGGTACCTGCACCATGTCACTGGACTGGTGGTTGCCTCCTTCAACATCCGTGGCGGCCGTGATGCCCCTGATCTGCTCAAGATCATCACAGAGCCCTTCACCAAGCTCATCATCCAGGTGGGGGCAAGGTTGGCACGGGGTGGGGGCCGGGGGATAGTAAGGATCCCTCTCTCACTCTCCCCACCCACATCTTGCCCACAGCTGGACAAGTCTGTGATTACCAGCATTGCCACCGGTGACGAGTCCCTGAGAAACCATAGTCTCATCCGGATCTGGTGCCACCCAGACCCCATGGAGGTGAGTCTCAGGTCTAGCCCCAAGTAATGTTGTCCTGATTCCTTCCAGTCTCACACTGACTTTAGGCAGCTATTACCAATCAACTAGAGTCAGCATGTAATTGATCTAGCCCAGTGGTTCTCAAAGTATGGACCAGCAGCATCTGTACCACCTGGGAACATATTAGAGCTACAAAGTATTCAGCCCTTCCCTAGACTCTAAAAAAACACTTGGGGTGGGGGGTGGCATGCCTATGTTTCAACAAGTCCTCTAGGTCTGCTCCATGCTCAAGTTTGAGAACCACTGGTCTAGCTCAACCTTCTGGTTTCACAGGTAGAGAGAACAGGCTTCAAGAGGCTGAGACACTCAGAGCCTGTCCTGCCGGTTCAGGGCCCTCTCTCCCCCCAACTAGGGTGCCAGGGAGACTAGTGATTCAGGTCTGCTGTGTTTGGGGACCCAGGTAATGGGGGGAGGGGTAGGGAAGGTGGAGAAGGATGCCTTGGAAACCCGGACAAACAGGAACAAGACAAGAGGGCCACGTAGAGACCTCACTGGAGACACAACAGCCACTTGTGCTGACATAGGGGTTCCTCCCCCTGGAGACTGCCACAGGCATGTGTCTGCTTGTCCTTTTGCACCGTTTCCCTGCCCAGAATGAAGATATTGATTGGAAACTTGTGGACCTGCCATTACACCAGGCTAACAAGGAAGCAGGCAATTAGCACACTTTCTCACTCAGCCATAAAAAAGGAAATGCTTCATCAAAACCATAATCCACAGTATTTGCTTCTCCCTAATTATCACATATAAGAAGCAACTCCATTTGGAACAAGATATAAGGAAAGCTGAAGCCAAAGGCGTAGCACAGCCTGGCCCCCTCATCCTTCCTACTTGCTACTTGATGTTACCGGCCCTTTATCTCAGCGTGAACAGAGAAGATCCTTTCAACCCTGCCCCATGAGGTTCCTTTGCATCTGAGTGGTGCACAGCTCTGTTTCAGTCCTTCTGAGTGTTCAAGGCAGTTTGACATCAAAAAGCCCATATGGGCAGCTCTTACATTGGCTTTGTGACCCCTCTAACACAGTGCCACCTTCTCACCCACCCTCTGGGCCCTCTCTCAGCTCTCTGAATTGCCCAAATCCTCTCTACTTCATAGCAGAATCTGGACGACAGAGAAATCACACGGTTTGATCTTCACACAAAACAAACCATGCAAGGGAGGTCCTGAGCTGTGGAGTTCCTCTCTTGCTCTGAAATCCCCATTGCCCACCTGCAGCTGCATTCAGCAGGTCTCCCCTTGTAATACGTACACCAGACATAACCCTGTCCCGATGGGATCCTCACAAAACGCTGGCGAGGTGGACATGAGTATCCCATCTTCCACAAGAGGAACTTGACGCCCACTGACGTGAAGTAATCCACTCAAGTTCACGTGGCAGGGGCTGGCCTCACTGCTCCTGATGCCACTGGCCTGAGCACTGGTTTCTCATCCCAGCTCTCCCAGGAGAACTTTTCTTTAAGAGCAGTATCCAGATGGGATTTCCCTGGCTTAGAGAGTAGCTGAGGGGTGGGATCCAAGCTCCCTGTTCTCACCCTCTCTCTAGGTCAGATCCTGTGGAACATGGCTCCGCAGCCATGTGCTTGCTCTTGCTGTGTGTGCTGGTGGTTTCTGCTGCACCAAAGACTTGAATTTTTCCTTTGGCCACCGAGTCTCCCTTACAACCTGTCCTCGTGGCCTCCAGCTTTCACCAAACTGGACCCAACCTCACCCAAAACAGTCTCCAAGGAACGAAGTCACCAAAGACAGTACTGGGAGTCTGAGACGGTGGAAGAAAACCCAGAGGCAGTTTTAGTGTCCCAACACCTCTTGACACTCCAGGGACCTAATACTGTCCTGGAAAATTACCTTCTTATGTACTTATCCTATGGATTGTCAACCATACTCTCCTGGTCTAAACGAGCATCCTTTGAAGACTTGCAATGGGGAAACAGGATTTCTCACTTGCCCATTTTGTAGTTGAGGAAACTGAGGCTCAGAGAGGCTTGCGGAGGTCCATGCCATTGAGGTAGGATGAAAATCCTGGTGGAATCTGGAGCCCATGCTTCTGAACCCCCATCTCACTGGCTCTTCCAGAAGCCAGTCTGGAACCCCCATCTCGCTGGCTCATCCAGAAGCCAGTCTGGTGTTCCATCATATGTGTCCATTCCCTGCTCCGTCCACCAGGCCTGAATGCCACCAGACAACCCCAGCCACCCAGAGACTGCTTCCGAGTGGTAGGTACTGCTCTAAAAAGGATTTCTCCTCTTTGCCACCAGACGGCGCTGCTGGCACGGTGATTTCTGCTTCCAGAAAAACAAAGACCCTAGAGCTCCCCTAACCCTGCAGGCTGAACAACAGCACAGGCCCACATCCTGTGCGTTTTTCTCCAGGGGAAGGATTTCTGGAGCCTGGCAGTCTTCTGTGAGCTTAATCTCAGAGGTGCTTCCTTAATTTGGGGTGTCCCTACAGGCACTTAGATCCTAACTCTCTTCCAAGATTCCTCAATACTAGTCTCTTGGAAAGAGTTGGGCAGCATCATAAAACTCACACTGTAGGAAAGGAAATTGAGGCCCAGAGAGCTTAAGTGTTCCAGGATCACATAGCTGGGAGTGGCTGAGCTGGGATCTCAGCTTAGGGCTGCCTGGTGCTCATTTATTCTGTTCTTCCCACAGAGTTCACCACCCCCACCACACCCCCAGGCCCAAGCAGGATGGGCACATCTAGGGATATGTCCCAGACCCTGGGCTGCCCAGTTCTTTATCTAGGCTAGAGGTCCCACCTTCTGGGCAAGGAAGCCCTGGGCCTGCTCCCTCCCCTCCCTCAGTACCTACCCCCAGCCTGACTGTGCAGTCTACCCACTCTCTGGCCTCCCCACTCTCCTACTTCTCTCTTGCCCTTTACAATCTCTGGATTCCCTTCTGTGAGCTCAGCCAGAACCACACAATCCCAGGCATGAAGGTCAAGGTTCAAAACCCTCAAGGCCTTAGCCCTGAGTCTTGCCCTGCCCTGACACAGCCAGCCCTGAGTGGGACCCCAGTGAAGTTCCTCCCTTAAGAGATCCATAGGCCCAGCCAGGTCAGTGGGGCACAGGCTGGTCAGGTATGCATTCATCTCAGGGGTCATCTGCCTCCCAGGGTTCCAGGCTGGCCCACCAAGGTCCTCCCCAAAAGGGCCAGGATCCTCAGGCACACGTGCAGGAGTCATTGATCCTGACCTAGAAGTCAATCTCACGCAAACACATACACATCCACCCTTCCCATCATGCAACCCTGAATGGGCCCAGGGATGGAGGGGGGTGTAATCCGTATTAGGAGTCTTTACTGAAGACTTGTTATGGCATAAGCCTGCAGAGAGCACTTCACACACATTTTCTCCTGTAACCTTTATAACAGCTCTTTGGCTATCCTGCTTTAAACAGGTACAGAGAGGTGACATGACTTGGTAGTTGGTGTTAAGAAACAGGACTTGCTCAGATCTGCTGGACAGCAAACACATGGCTCTCTTCCATCACTCTCTTGGCCTGCTTTTCCAACGCAGCCCGACAGAGAGTATTCTCTCCTGGTTTCTCAGTTTGCACTTCTGGCCTGGGTTTGAGGGTGCCCCAGGCCCCAGGTGTGGCCAGCTGGAACACAGATGAGCACAGTGACCCACTCACAGTGACACATGTCACTAAAATAAACCTGATTTAAAGCCAGACACCAGAAATATTTCTTATTTTATACATTTTATAAATGACACAGTTTGGAATAAACCCCAAAGAAGCTGCAACATTGAAGGGCCAGTCCCGCACCTGAGATGCTACCCTTAGCACAGGGGAGGTCCAGGGTGGGGGTGGGAGGCAGAACTCCCTGGGGACTGGACCAGGGCCCCTATCAGCTCCCAGAGAGGCGGAATGTGTATAAGGAAAATTTGTAGCTCTTGTGTTCTGCCTGGGGCCCTGGGAGTAACTGCCTATTTCTGGGGCTCAGTTCCTCCTTTGTAAGATGGTTTCTCCCCATCCGAGCCCAGCCCACTTTCTCTTTTCAAGGCTAGAATCCTGAGGAAAAGGTAAGGCACCCCAGTTGCATGAAAAAAAATCATAATTCCTCAATCCAGTGAGGTTGCAAATTACTGGCCCTCACAGGATTGTAAAGTATGTGGTTTCTCTTGTAAAATTGGGCCATTTGGCCATGCTGGGCTGCATCCCTGGATGGTGACAGAGGCCTGGGCCTGCCTGGCTCTGGGCCCTTTGAATTGGGGGGAGGGGCTCCAGAAACTCCCCTCACTTCACTGACAGTAGGTGAGGGATGGAGGAAGGGTGGGGCCTGGACTTCTCTCCACCGGTGGTTCCCCCACTCCCTGCACCCCAACATCCCCCCGTAAGGATTTGAGCGAGAGGACAATGGGGCTTGGGCTGATGGTGCCTCAGGGGAAAGGATGGGGCACAGACACTGGGGAAGTGGGAGGCACCAAGAGACAGACTGATAATAAAGAATGGGGAAAGGAGAGTTTTCAGAAGGAGGGCCATGGTCAGTAGCACCCAATGCCAAGGAGAGGTGGAAGGAAACAAGGACAAGAAGCCACGGGATCAGGAGGCTGCAGGCTCCAGTGAGAGCCAGATCAGCAGAGTGATAGCACAGAACATTCAGAGGACTCACCACGGCCATATTCTTGTGTGGCAGGTGTTTTCATCCCCATCTCTCCAGCGGAGGAGACAGGCTCAAAGAAGACAAGCAAGCTGTCCAAGGGGATGTAGCCAGGAGGCCCAATTCCATCCCCCCATCCCCCACCTCTTCCTAACCCCCACCTTATCCCCAAGGCCTGCTGCATTTTCCTAAATTCTAAGTCACACTTCTCTTAATCTAGGCTCCCACTCCCATGCCCAGGGCAGAGGCCAATACCAGCTGGACCCTTGGAAATGCCACCATGGAGAAATGTGAGTGTCTGCATCATGGGAGATGTTTGGCATGGCAGGGGCAGAGCTGGGCAGAGGAAGGGCTGTCCCCAACCTGGCCACTGCTGCTATCAGCCTCAGGAAAGCCAGCTGTCAATCAGCCCAGCTCATGGGCTTGGGTTAGGCCCTGCTGTTGAGGCTGAAGTAGCCTGAGGTGGGGCCTTAGACTCCATTCCCAAAAGGGTACTAGAGGTGGGATGCTGGGAACCAGCTGTGGGTGTTCAGCTCTCAGCAGCCTGACACCTCTTCTGCCAGGCAACCACATCTTCGTGGACACAGGGCTCCCTGACTTGGCTGTGGGGCTCATTCTGCTGGCTGGCTCCCTAGTGCTCCTATGCACCTGCCTCATCCTCCTCGTCAAGATGCTCAACTCTCTGCTTAAGGGCCAAGTGGCCAAGGTCATTCAGAAGGTTATCAACACTGGTAAGCCCCAGGAACTGGGTGTGTGGGCCCCAGGATGGGCCGTTCCAAATCTCACTAAGTCCCACTTGCTATGTGGTCTGGGTAAAGCTCTGCCATCTCTGAGCCTCAGTTTCTCCCTGTGAACAAAGAAGAGGTTGGGCCAGGTGATTTCTAAGGACCCTGAGGTGCTGGCAGCTGGGGACCTGTGGCTGTCTCTGGCTGTGGTTCCATTCTAGCAGGTGGCTCTAAACAGATCCTCAGAGGCCACCAATTCATTCAACAGATATTCATTAAACCTGTGTGCCCAAGCATGGTTTAGTGCCAAAGATACAGAGGTGAGCCCCAGAAATGAATCCTACCCTTAGGGGGCTCACAGGCCAGAGGGGGAGATGGATATACAATGAAAAATAAATGACTGAGTGGGGATATATTCAGATAGAGAAGTTACTGCTGAGAAGAAATCAAAAGTGACAAATATACAGTATGGAAGATACCTCTTTCAATGGGTGGTCAGCGGCCTCTGTGAGGAGGCTGAATGAGGAGTAGTAGTCAGATGTGTCTGAAGAGTGAGCCAGGCAGAGAGAGGTCAGTAAGGTAACAGGGTGGAGCAGGTCACAGGGTCCCCACAAGCTGTGCTCAGAGCCAGAACTTTATTAAGGGTAATGGGGCCACTTTTGGGTTAAGGGTTGGGGCAGGGGAGTGACACCACCTGATTTTCATTTTAAACTGCATTTCAAACTTTTGAGACGCTGCGTGGCACCAGCAGAGGCTAACAAATGTTGGAATCAGGTACATCTATGGGAGCTTAGGGAAGCAAGAACCAAAGTCCGCCAGAGGGCCAGGGGTCAGGGAGGGCTTTTCAGCAGCCATGATATCTGATATCATGTAAGAGGACTATAAGTGGAAGCCGCTGCAGTTGAGCAGGGGACTGACGAGACCCCACTTGGAAGCTGGCATCCAATACCTCCTCCCTAAGAAAGGTCCTGGCTACTCTCCCAATGCCCTCCTACTGACCCTGCTGGGATGGGGGTGTCCTCGTAGACTTCCCCGCCCCCTTCACCTGGGCCACAGGCTACTTTGCCATGGTGGTGGGAGCTGGCATGACCTTCGTTGTCCAGAGCAGTTCTGTGTTCACCTCAGCCATCACCCCACTCATTGGTGAGTGCCCATGGCAGGGCAGGGTGGGGCAGGGTGGGCTGGCAGGGAAAGGGCTGAAGGAGGGGGCTGAGGAGAATCTGTCTTCTCTGTCTGGCCGCAGGCTTGGGTGTGATCAGCATCGAGCGGGCCTACCCCCTCACACTGGGCTCCAACATTGGCACGACCACCACAGCCATCCTGGCTGCACTGGCCAGCCCCAGGGAGAAGCTGTCCAGCGCCTTCCAGGTGTGCCTAGGAGGGTGCCTGCCAGGGGCAAGACAGGGCTGGGACTGGGGTGTGGCACCTGACCCAGGGTGGGACATCATGTAACAGAGTTTTTGACTGCCTACTAGGGGCTGCCCACCATGCCAGGCTCTGGAAACTATACAGGCCAAAGGAGACCGGGTGCCACCCCCAAAACCTTAGCATCTAATGGGTAGACATTACTCACATTAATCACACCAATGACAGTGAGTGGGATTTGCACTCTGAAGAAGGGGTGCAGCGAGAGGGGGGCTGGCCCATTCTGAGGGATTAAGGACAAGTGGGGGGGGGGGAAGATGGCAAAGAGGTTGCTGTTCTAGGAGCAAAGAAGTAATGACAAACCTGAGGCTGGGGCCAGGGTTCGGACCAATAAGGATGACAGAGCAGCGGAGCCAGAAACTAGAATGAATCTTTTTACTGCTGAGTTTGGGCAGAATCTGTTGGGGAATTTGCAAGAGGGGTCAGTGGGGGAAAATGTGTAGAGTTAGGGCAGCATTTATTTACTACCTGGTCTGGAAGTGTTTCAGTATTATGCTAGGAGCACATCTACCCTCTGGTGACTTTCGTGCTGCCTTTCCAGGCCAGGCTCCTATTATCTATCCCTGCTGGCCTGACAGGGAGCTGGAGCCATGCCCACCTCAGCCCCTCTGCCCTCTCCTCTACAGATTGCCCTCTGCCACTTCTTCTTCAACATCTCAGGCATCCTGCTGTGGTACCCAGTGCCCTGCACGCGCCTGCCAATCCGCATGGCCAAGGCGCTGGGCAAACGCACTGCCAAGTACCGCTGGTTCGCTGTCCTCTACCTCCTCCTGTGCTTCTTGCTACTGCCCTCGCTGGTGTTTGGCATCTCCATGGCAGGCTGGCAGGCCATGGCGGGGGTGGGTGCACCATTTGGGGCCTTGCTGGCTTTTGTGGTGCTCGTCAATGTCCTGCAGAATCGCAGCCCCAGACGCCTGCCCAAGTGGCTGCAGACATGGGACTTCCTGCCCCACTGGATGCACTCCCTGCAGCCCCTGGACCAACTTATCACCCGTGCTACTTTGTGCTGTACCACTCCTGAGCCCCGCTCCCCCCCGCTGCCCGCCAGGGTCTTCCTGGAGGAGCTGCCCCCTGCCACACCCTCCCCCCGTCTGGCACTGCCTGCTCAACACAATGCCACCCGCCTCTAGCCCAGACTGCCACCCAGGGCAGGGAAGGGCCTGCGCCTGGGGCCCACTGTAGAAGGGCAGAGGGGTGTGTCTGTGTACTCTGGGCACGAGTCTGTCCTTGTGCAGGTCCTCAGAGGTCTGGGCTTGTGTGACTGAGAGTCAGTGTGTGTGCATGTGTGGGCATGTTTGGTAATACTGTATGTCAGGTTGCATGTGTGAACTGATGCACCCGTGGAGGGCTGTGTGCAGGCTACAGGGTACCTGGGTATGATTTTGAGTCCTCTGCACACCAGGAGGCTTTGTTTGGAGGCCTGTGCTTTGTTCTCCTGGACACACAAGTCCGACTCAGTGGAGCAGGAGTAAGGTGGGTCTGAGGACAGGACCTGCAGCTGTTTGGTTGTGCATAGATGTGGGTGCCTGAGTCACTGGCTGAGTTTTCACCCTCCCTGTCACCTTCCTTTCTCTACTTGCCACTCTCCCCCTCACCCAGTTGTTCTGTGGCACCACTACAACCCCCTTTCCCAATTCTGCGTGATGAAAAAGGAATTAAATTCTCATGCATTTACAAGTCTGTTTGCTTCCGTCTGGGGAGTGGGGGTAGACCACGGCTTGGGGTCCAGCAGCACTATTTCCTGCAAGCTCACCCCAACAATCCACTTAACCCTACCTTAATGAGCCAAACCAGATTCAGACTCTCTGGGAGTCCCCCCTAGGGCCTGGGGCCACCCCCAAGGCAACCATAAGAAGGGCTCTCTGTACCATCCCCACCCACTCTCCCACCCTCCCCATCCAGCTGACTTCCTCTGGTCTCTCTTTGCCTCTGGACTTACCCACCTTTCTTCCCCTTTCTGGGATAAGATTAGTGTTCCAGAAAACAAGTGACAGGTGGGGGCTTGTCGGGGGACACTGAGGGAGGGGACAGGGAAGGTGAAGATGGGCAAAAGAGGCCATGCTCTGGGCCCCAGCACATAGTGGGCAGGGACTGACCACCCTCCCTCCCACCTTTGTCCTTTAACTTTGGGCAATAAACCAAGCCTCATTTAAACCCATCCAAGCTTTTCAGGGCACTGGGTGGCTCAGTTGGTTAAGCGTCTGGCTACAGCTCAGGTCATGATCTCACAGTTTGTGGGTTCAAGCCCCTCTGTGCTGACAGCTTAGAGCCTGGAATCTGCTTCAGATTTTGTGTCACCCGCTCTTTCTGCCCCTTCCACCCCCAAAATAAACACTAAAACAAACAAATGCATCCAAGCTTTTCAATTCCTCCTTTTCCATAGGGCCCCTGGAGCTGAGGCCTGCAGAGTGAAGGTCAAGGGGTAGGGAATGCCTAAGTTCCTCCTTCTAGTCTAGAGAGTCCTCTGGGGCCTTTGGACTCCAAGGGGGCAGACAGCTATAGGGCCCAGACCTCCTTGTGATGGTCTTGGCCATGTGCTCTTCTCCCACTCCCTTTGGGATATGTGGGAGGAGATGCAAGAACCCGGGAGCCCCAGAGTTGCTCTCCAAGCTACCAGCCCTACTCCATCACCCACTTACACTTGAAAAGGCTTCCTCCTGGCAAGTAGAGGGGGTGACTAGTACACTGGCCTCCAGCCTGACTCCCTGACCCCATAGGGTCTAGCTGGGGTTTGCTTTGGGAGGGGTGTGGGAGGAACTACTTTTACAGTTTGTCCCACACAGAGGTGTGGAAAGTTTTCTTGGGAAAGGACCCTGGGAAGTCAGGCCAGAGGCCTCTGCAGGGCATTCATGGATAGGAGGGCCAAGTCTAGGGGACAGGAGGCTGGAAAGCCTCTGAACTCAAAATCCCAGCCCCATCAGGCAACCCCTCTTCAAGAATCTTTCTGGGGCGCCTGGGTGGCTCAGTCGGTGAAGCGTCCGACTTCAGCTCAGGTCACGATCTCGCGGTCCGTGGGTTCGAGCCCCACGTCGGGCTCTGGGCTGATGGCTCAGAGCCTGGAGCCTGCTTCGGATTCTGTGTCTCCCTCTCTCTCTGACCCTTCCCCGTTCATGCTCTGTCTCTCTCTGTCTCAAAAATAAATAAACATTGAAAAAAAATTAAAAAAAAAAAAAAAAAGAATCTTTCTGGAAACTGGTTTCCTCATCTGCAACTGCCCAACACGCAAAAACACAGGATGAGCCAGCCAGGCCCAGCAGTTTATTTTGACGCAGTCACCAGTGGCCTAGCTGTACTGCTATGTGCCCTGCTTGCGTAGCCCATTGATCAGCTCATGCACTGTCTTGTTGAGGATGCCCCCATGCACACCCCGTCGGCCCATGAGCACCAGGAGGGCGCGCGGGGTGTGGCCCACGCAGACAGCACGCCCATCCAGCCCTTTAGTGCGAGCGTCCAGAACACCATCTCCCTCAGACAGCAGGTGGTCTCGGATGACACAGCAGCGGCGGCCTGCCACACTCAGGCCAGCCTGCAGGAAGGTGTGCCGATCAGGCCCTATGAGCACACCCACCTCCTGCGGTGATATGGCAGCTAGAAGGCCTCCAGGGCGCGATGCCCACACGCAGCGATTGTCTGAGTGGCCCATGATGGCCACGTCATCAATACGCTGGTCCTGCAGCACTGCACTGATATAGCCTTTCCAGTCCCCCATTCTGGCTCAGAGCGTGCCCCTCGCCTTGCGCTTTTAAGGGATATCCGGCTGTTCCGTGTGCCTGGAACTCCATGCACTGTGAGGCATGTCAGGGCGGGGTTGTGACATCGAGGCATGGTGATGTCACAGAGACACTATGTACACTGGAGAATATGTACATCGGGTGAGGGAGAGAAGCTCATATCTTAGACCTGTGTAAAGTTGTAAAGTTAGCCTGAAAGATAAAATCACACCGATCTGTACAACCCTTGAGAAACCAACTTAAATGGCTCACTGAGCGCAGTGTGCACCCGGGTTTAAGAACAAAAAGAAAGAGGGGCGCCTGGGTGGCTCAGTCGGTTAATCGTCCGACTTCGGCCCAGGTCATGATCTCACAATTCGTGAGTTCAAGCCCCATGTCGGGCTCTGTGCTGACAGCTTGGAGCCTGGAGCCTGCGTGGGATTCTGTGTCTCCCTCTCTCTCTCTGCCCCTCCCCAGCTCATACTTGCACTCTGTCAACAATAACTTAAAAAAAAAAAAAAGAACGAAAAGAAAGAGAGCAAGTCTGGACAGCTAGACCTCCCAGACTGGTGACCATTGAACCCCCCAGTATCCTCAGTTTGGTTCAACGTTAGGAACATCAGCATCTCCTGGGAATCCGTTAAACAGATTGCTGGGTCTCAACTCGAGAGCTTCTGATTCAGTAGTATGGGAGGTAGCCAGAGAATATGCATTTCTTTTTTTTTTTTTTTTTAATTTTTTTTTTTTTCAACGTTTATTTATTTTTGGGACAGAGAGAGACAGAGCATGAACGGGGGAGGGGCAGAGAGAGAGGGAGACACAGAATCGGAAACAGGCTCCAGGCTCTGAGCCATCAGCCCAGAGCCTGACGCGGGGCTCGAACTCCCAGACCGCGAGATCGTGACCTGGCTGAAGTCGGACGCTTAACCGACTGCGCCACCCAGGCGCCCCGAGAATATGCATTTCTAACAAGTTCCCTTGTGACGCTGCTGCTGGTGGTCCAGGCACAATTTGAGCCCCACTGCTCTAGTGCAAGTTCGGGTGGGGGTGTTATCCTCATTGCCAGCTCTAAGAGTCCACAGCACTGTTTTAATGTGAAGCATTTCTAACCATGGTGCTCAGCCTTGACTGCACATGGAATCACCTGGGGAGTTTTAAAAACATACCACTACCCACACCCCCTCCCTAGAGATCTAATTGATCTGAAGTGGATCTCAGGCACAGGTTCAAAAAGCTCCCCCAGATGATTCTAATGTACAGTAGAGATTGAGAACCTCTGTCCTATAAACTTCACAAGTTAAAAAGTTAGTTCATACAAGAGATAAATATATGGAGCCACCCTGCTCAGGACTTGGTACACAGTATGGCTCAAAGAACATCAGTTGGACACCAATCTATACCTTGTTTAAGATCTTAATAGACCCTGTTCCCCAAGGAGTATGGAGAAGTGCACCAGTTTACTGTCTTGGCATTTCCCATCAGGTCCCCTGAAGAACTATGCCTCTCACACATTTTCAGACGCACTTTATTGAGTGCCTACTCTATGCCTGGCGCCAGGCTGGTGGTGCTGAGAGGAATCAAACCCAACCCTTGCCATCCATGATTATGCATCAGCCACCCTTCCATTCCAGAATCCCCCCAGGAGGGAAAGACAAGTCCCTGGATGGTCAGGAATTGGTGTGCTCCTGGATCCAGGCCAGGTAGCTGGCCACGTCGGTGTACACACCTGGTTTGTAGCGGTCGCCACAACCGGAACCCCAGCTGACGATGCCTCGCAGGACGAGCTGGTGCTCTGCAGCCTCCTCCTCACACACTAGCGGGCCCCCCGAGTCACCCTGGGTCAGGGACATGTGGCTCAGCGCCCTTGGTCTGGAGTCTGGACTTGATGGGGTGGAGGAGGGCACCAAGCCAGCCCATGGGCTCACCTGGCAGGCGTCGGTGCCACCCTCGAGGAAGCCAGCGCAGAGCATGCCCGAAGTAAAAGAGACTCCGTGCACGTCCTGGGCGGAGCAGCGCTTAGAAGGGATGAGCGGCACCTGCGCTTCCTGCAGGAAGCTGGAATATTTCCCGGCCCCTGCGAACCAAGAGTGCCTTCCTCACACCCTTTGCGACCCTACTCACTCCCCACTAACTGGCCTCTGTTGCAGCAAGCCCGTGAGGAAGAGTTGCTATTAAAACCATTTCATAGACAAGAAAACTGAGACCAGAGAGGAGCCGGGATTTGAATGGAAGGGGAGGAGCAGGAGTGCTTTGGAACCCCACTCCCACTTCCCACCCAATGTTTCCGAACAATATTTCCCAACTAGCCAACCGGCTGCCCCAGCACGAGGCCGGCATCCTTGTTAGCCCTTGCATCGCAGTACCAAGAAGTAACCAAAGGAAATTGTGATTCTCTCTGTACCCCTTAAGAGCCTTGGGGACCTCCCCTTCCCCCGCCCCAGCAGTGAAGCCCAGGCCCTGGCAGGAGCTGACTGCAGACACAAGGGCCCTGCAAATCTTCCCAACCCACCAGGTCAGCGCCACCTGTCCCTAGTGGTACCAAAGCTGAGAATTTCTCTTGCCTACCCACCGGGCCTGCCGCCCCTAGCCAGCCGTTCTGCCTACCCTCAAACTGGTGGCCCCAGCCTGCCACCTCACAGAGGGCGGCCTCGGCCTCAGCTGGGCGGGCAGCGCTGCTTGGCAGGCACACCGGCTGAACGAAAGGCGACGGGAGCGCGCAGTGGCCGTCCTCTCTTTCCTGCAGGCGCAGCAGGGCTAACCCAGGCAAGGAGGAGGGTGAGACCCAGACGCTGGGACTTCGAGCCCTCCCCCACCCTTTCCCCTGGTCGCCGAGGGGGCGCTCCCGCCCCCGCACCCAGGTCGTGCTGGTAGGTGATGGGCGAGAAGGCCTCGTGCAGGCGGTAGGCGCGCACGGCCAGAGTCTGGCACTGCTCACAGCTCTGGTTATGGCGGTCCTGGCCGAGCACCACCGTCAGCTCCTCCGGCGGGGGCCTGCGGGCGGAGGGGATGCGGGGGAAAGCGAGCTCAGAGCCGGCAACAGGCCTCCTGCCCCCGAGTCCCTTGCTGGGTTTCAGCTTCCTCCTAGGGCGCTGGGGAAGAGTGAGAGGGAGGTAGGGCATGGAGGTAGGGCAGGGTGTTGCACGGAAGCTGGGCTCGGAAGAACGAGGAGCTAGGGTCCTGGGCAGGGCGCCAGACGCGGCGGGACTCGCCGGTTCTGCAGGCAGTGCGCCGCGGTCAGCACCCAGCAGGAGGCGATGAGGTTGCCCGCGCAGAAATTGTGGCGCCAGTACAACGCCGCGATGTAGGGGTGCGCCCCGGGCAGGGCCACCAGTCCCCCAACCACGCGGCTCAGCGAGGACAGCCGTTTCCGGAGCCGTTGTCCGCAGCTGGGACTCGGCAGGGGAGTGGGCTGCTCCGGCGTGGCGCCCAAAGCTGTGGGAGGAGCCCAGGCTGAGTTCTGGGAGACCCACCAAGGGCTGGAAGGTAGCTCGCCGCGCGCCCTCTGACTTCCCGCCACTTCCCAACTACCTGGGGTCGGGGACTGAGGCTTCTGCAGTGCTGAAAGCGAGGGCAGGGGAAAATCCGGGTGCTCAGAGGGGACCTGGGTTGGAGGCAGGAACTGAGGAGCCTCTAGGACTGGGGGTTCGCAACGTGCCAGGCGGCAATATTCCCAGCTCAGCCGGTCGCCGCTCCACACGAAGCACCACGGGCGGGTGTCGTTGTCCGGATTCCTGTAACCACCGGAGGGGGCGCTGTTAAAGGGTAAGGAGCGCCAGAGGGCCCTGGGGCAGAGGGAGATGCCCCGCCCGCCCCACCCAGCGCACCTGCAGAAGGCATGGTCGCCCAGTCCCCAGTTCAGCGCTTGCTCTGCAGTCACGTTCCGGTAGGTGGCCTCTGAGGCCCACGGCTGACACCGGGCGCCCGACAGCGCAGTCTCGGCTGTGCCGCGGTAGTCAAGCCCGTGGCCGTCGTAGCATCGCGCCTCAGTGTCTGGGGAGAGAGGCGGCTCCTTGCAGCCTGGAACTGGTGTGGTTTCCCACTGCCCTCTCAGCCACTTTCCCCACTCTCCGGAGTGCCTCTCCCGGAGTCCTTCTTACCTGGGGGCGGAGCTTCTGATTCCTCCAAGATCCCTACTCACCTACGTCGCAGAAGCGTCCTGCGTATCCCATCCGGCAACGGCACAGGCGGTGGCCCTCCGCCTCTAGGCAGCTGCCTCCGTTGAGGCACGGGTTGGTGTGGCAGACTGGGAGATGGAGCACATTGAAGCACCTCTGGGCCCGAAGATCTCACAGAAAATTCCCCTTTCTTTCGGCACCCCGACTGGTTGCCTAACAGCTTTTCCTCCAGACCTCTGCCTTCCTCCTCTCAGGCCAATTCCTGACCCATCCACTCACCCTGGCTGGCCAGCGGCTTGCAGTGGGCATCAGGACCCTTACACTGGCACTCGGCCACACCCGCCGATTCAAGCCTATGCCATGTTTCTTTCTCATGGAAGAACTGGAGAAGCTGAGGCTCAAAGCATTTCTCTGGGGACAAATGGGAGAGGGCAGGGGTCTCAAGAGAAGCCAGGATCATGCCAAGTCTCCGGGGATCCAGAGACCTCTTCAGTGGGCCCAGGACTGCCCCTGTTTTTCCCAACAGCACCTCACATGGCTTCACCATCTCCTTACCTCTCTGGCAGTGCTTCCCAGTGAAGTGTTCTGGACAGATGCAGTGTGGGCCTTTTGGCATGTTCACACAGGTCCCTCCATTCTGGCAGGGGCTGTGTTTGCTGCAGTGGTCTGAGAGATGGATACAGTGGAAGAAAGAGTGGGGAGCCTGAGTCAGACAGCCTGGGTCATGGGAGATAAGTCCCTACCCAAACCTGCTTGTCCTATGACCTTGGCACTCCAAGTTTCCATGCCTTAGTTTACCCACCTGCAAAATGAGGCTACCTTCTCCTAGAACTTCTCCCTCTGGAGGAAGGGAAGGGTCTGGATGGGCCCAGAATACCAGGTGGGTAAGAACTGATGATACCCAGTAGAGTAGGGGGAAGGAGAGGGCCCTGAGCTACCCCAAAGGCTGTGTGTAGTACCTTTCACTTTCTCGGGCTCCAGGCAGTATGCCCATTGCTGGTCCTGCTCGAAGTTGGGACTGGTAGCACACCTGTAGAAAAAGATGAAGCTTCCCTGCTCTGCCCAGGGGATTGGCCCACCCTTCCTTCTCAGAGCCCCCTTTCTCCAAGCAGTGTTCCTTGGGCAGATGGATGGGCAGAATTCGTCTCCCACAGGTCCCTGCTCCAATCCCTTCTGGGTAGTCTTACCAGGGCTGGCGGCCAGGCCGGCCCTTGTGGATGCATGTGTGGTACAGTTGCCGGTTGTACTGGAAGGGGAAGTAGCAGGGCTCCCCAGTGACAGTGAGAACTGCAAAGATAACACACTCCCTGATGATGTTTCCCATGCCCCCCACACCCTGCTCAGGTGCTACCCCTCAGGGCCTGATTGGAAAACAGATAGACCCTTGAAAAGATCATTATGCCTTCAAAAGGTTCAGTTCTGCCAAACTGAACTTAAGATGTTCCCTTCTGCACTCAGACAGCTGGAGTGGGCTCCTGACCCCACCACCTGCTAATTGTGTGACCTTGGGCAAATCTGTAGCCCCCAGGCCTAGAAGAGTGCTTGCCACAAAGTAGCCACTTAATAAATACACGTTGAATGTAGAAGTCACTTGACCACTCTGAGCCTTAGTTTCCTCATCTGTGAAATGACAACAATAATAGTATAGTTGACCCTTAAAAACCTAAGTTTGAACTACACAGGTCCACTTATGTGTGGGGTTTTTTTTTTCGATAAATACAGTACTCTAAATGTATTTTCCTTATGATTTTTTATTAATGTTTTCTTTTCTCTAGCTTACTCTATTCAAGAATACAATATACTGTATAATACAGTTAACATACAAAATATGTGTTAATCAACTATTTATGTTGTTGGTAAAGTTTCCCATCAGTAGTCTACAGTAGGCTATTAGTAGTTAAGTTGTGGGGAGTCGAAGCTTCTACATGGATTTTCTACTACACAGGAGGGAGGGCCTCAGCTCCTCTGACCTTCTTGTTCAGGGATCAACTATATAGCAGAAAAGTTTCAGTTTTGAGAGATGAAAAGAGTTCTGGAAATGGATTGTGATGGTTGTACAACAATAGAGTGTACTTAATACCACTGAATTGTACACTTAAAAAGTATTAAGATAGTAAATTTTATGTTATGCATATTTTATAATAAAAATCACTTTTATTTATTTTAAAAGATTTTTATTTTTATATATTTTTTAAGTTTATTTATTTATTTTTGAGAAAGAGAGAATGCACACAGGGCAGAGAGAAAGGGAGACAGAGAATATCAAGCAGGCTCTGTGGTGCTGGCACAGAGCCCAACATGGGGCTTGAACTCATCAACCATGAGATCATGACCTGAGCCAAAACCAAAAGTCAGACACTTAACCAACTGAGCCACCCAGGCACCCCTTAGATTTTTATTTTGTGTTTTTAATTGTTTGTTTGTTTGTTTGTTTATTATAGAGAGAGCACACATGAGCACTGAAGAGGGGTAAAGGAAGAAAGAGGGAACTGTGGCTCAATCTCACAACCCTGGGATCATGACCTGAGCTGAAACCAAGAGTCGGACGCTCAACTGACTAAGCCACCCAGGAGCCTCTAAAGACTTTTATTTTTAAGCAATCTCTACACACAACATGGGGCTCTAACTCACAACCCCAAGATCAATAGTTACATGCTTCACTGACTGAGCCAGCCAGGTGCCCCTAAAAATCACTTTAAATGATGCAGGTATATTTGTACAGGAAAGTGTTCAAGGAGCATCTGGGAGGCTCAGTCAGTTAAGGATCAACTTTTGATTGTGGCTCAGGTCATGATCTCAGAGTTTGTGAGATTGAGTCCTGCCTCCAGGCTCTGTGCTGCCAGCACATAGCCTGCTTGGGATTCTCGCTCTCTGCCCCTCCCCCACTCATGCTTTCTCTCTCTCTCTCTCTCTCTCTCAAACTTAAAAAAAAAAAGAAAAAAGTATTCATAATTTTAAATGAAGAAGGGCAGTTAAAAACGGCATGTCAAGGGGCCCCTGGCTGGCTCAGTCAGTAGAGCATGCGACTCTTAATCCCAGGGTTGAAAGTTCAAGCCCCATGTTGGGCATAGAGATTACTTAAAAATAAGATCTTGAAAACAAAACAAACCCAAAAAACCAGCATGTCAAATGTGGTCCTATTTTTGTACAAATATATTTACATATACATCAAAAAGAAATCTAGAAGGACATGCTCCAAAGTTTGTAGGAGTGGTTTTTAGAAGATAGCGGATTATGGAAGAATTTTTTCTTCTTTTGCATTTCTGTAATTTCTAAAGTTTTTACAATAAAAATGTTGCTAGTAGCTATTATTATTTTTAAAAACAGTATAGTATAGCCACTCTGTTTGCTGCCTTCTTGCTAAACTGTATTGGTAATCCCTAAACCAATTCTCACGGTGCTTTTATGGTCATTCATGGATGTGCATGGAGTGGTGAAAAATGTGAGGTCCTGAAGCACAAATTCCCAGCTAAGGTGAAACAAGGTAATGCTCTGCTTCTTGTTTCAGCTTTTCTCCTGTAACCACGTGTCCTTTTCACAGTCTATTCAGAGCCACATTTTTGAAATTTTGTGCTTCTGGTAGATGATTTTACTGTTGAAAATGGCCCCCAAATATGGTGCCGATGTTCCTAAGTGCAAGCAGGCCATGATATATATTCTAGAGAACATTTATGTGTGAGAAAAGCTTCGTCCAGGCTTGAGTTATAGTGCTGCTGGCCATGACTTTATTATGAATGAAGGGACAACACAGTAAGTAAGATATCTTGAAACAGAATGACACATAAAATAAGCTTCTATGTTGACAGTTGATGAAAATGTTGTGACCAGAGCTCACAGGAACCTAACCTTAAATTTCCTTTAGGAGCAGTCATTCAGTATTTGCTAATTCAGTGTTCTCTGTGACTTTATAGAACATGACAACCATGAATGACAAGACTTGACTATCTACTTCAGAGGAGTATTGTGAGACCTAAATGAGATAATGTCTATCAAACACTTAGCACAGAGTCTGGCACATAGTATGTGCTCAATAAGCATTTTGTCGTTATGTCATATGTGCTGCTATTTTGTCGTTAAAGGCAAAGGCACAGCAGCACTCGCTGAAGGCCAAACCAGGAATAGGATTAAATGAGGAGAGA
The DNA here is from genome assembly GCF_018350155.1 of Leopardus geoffroyi. Lineage (NCBI taxonomy): Eukaryota > Metazoa > Chordata > Mammalia > Carnivora > Felidae > Leopardus > Leopardus geoffroyi. Next base: position 172,954,727 of record NC_059326.1, on the reverse strand, counting down.
CCCATAAGATGTAAATGGGATAGATAGAGAGGAGGAAGACTTCAAGTAGGTGATTAGGCAAAGGCAGGGCACTTAGGTTGGCTCAGGAAAAAGAGAGGAAAGCAGTTTGGCTGGGTGTGGAAGGACGAGGCAAGGAGGTAGAGGTAGGCAGTGTCAGGCGTGGGGCCCTACTGCCATGCTGAGGGGCTGGGCCTGGCCTCACCACACAAGGCTTACCAGGACAGGGTCCATCTAGTTCACAATTTGAGGAAAATATTGAGTGCCTGGAAGAATGAAGGCAATGGGGAGCTGTTGCATGGTTTGAGGAGAGGGGAGATACAGACATCCCCCATCTAAAAGGGAACTTGATAAGTAAAAGCTAATATAGTTTAAGCATTCACCATGCAGTAGTCTGTGGGCTGAGTGCCTCACGTGGATTAACAACTCATTTCTCCTTCTCCACAACCCTAAGAGATTTACTATTACCACCCTCATTTTATGGGTGGAGAAAATGAAGCTTGGAGAGGTCAAGTCACTTTCCCAGAGTCACCTAGCACATAAGTGATGAAGCCAGGATTCAGAGACATTTGGGCTTCAGAGCCCTGCTCTTGTCCATAAGGGCCCTGGCCTCTGTGTGGCATGACTGATGCCTATGAGATGTACTGAGGGAAGGAGAAGAAGAGAGGCTGGGGAACCTGAGGGAGACTGGAAGGCACTGGGCTGGGAACTCAGATATAGCCCAAGCCCTGCTCTCAAAGAGCACACAGTTCACTATCACTCTGGGTCCCCAGTGCCCATGGGAAAAAGACCTGACACATAGTAGGCACTCTGGTCTGAATACTAGCCAAGGTAGGGACAAAGTGAAGAGTGTCCCGGATCCCTCCCCGTGTGCCAAGGGCCCCAAACTGACCATCTGCACACTCCCCACCATACTCATTCCCACTGAAGGGTCTTTTAGGAGGCACAGCCAGGATACTTACCCACTGTGTGCTCATCTGCTCTGTGCTTATGCTCCTTAGGGGCTTTCCAAGGTGGAGTCTACAGGGGAGAGAAAAAGGGAATTTTCCCAGAAAGTCAGAGCCTACCTCTGATCCCATGCCAGTCTTCAGCTTCCTCTCACATCTCAGAAATGCAGGAATTTTCTCAAAAGACCCAGACCCTTTGTTCCTCTTCCTATTGTCTCCTCAAGGTCCCCCTCCCCCAGAAATGAAGGCCATGTCCTCATATCCACCAGCTCTAGCTGTCTCTCTTCCCTGCCCCCCTCCCCCAGGCCCTATGGGTTACTCTTGCCTTTCCAAACAGGCCTTCTAGTCACCTGGACCAAAAAGTCATGAGCAGAGGCCAAGGCTGTAATAGGGACCCCCAGGGCCATCTCAGCACAATCCTCCTGGCTCCCACAGCTCTCACCAAAAGCGCTGACTCCAGGCTTCCCAGCAGGGACCCCAGGAACAGGAGAGCCCTCATGGCGTCTGTTAGTCTAGCTGCTTGCCCAGGAGTCCAGATCAATAGAATTGGTCAAAGGTCCTTGAGTCCTGGGAATTAGAGATTGGTCGAGCTGCCCTCTTGGGCCTGGTGGGGCATAGGCTGTTTGTGGAAAGTCAAACAGAGCAGCTTCCTTGCTAGGCCCCCAAGGGCAGGGGAGTTGGGATTTGGTGAGGGACTGACACAGTGTGGGAAGAAGGACCTATGTTTCAGGTTCTACTGGGAGGAAGTTAAGGAGGTCCAAGAGAAGCTTCCTACTAAAGGGATCTTAGAGTCCATGATGAGGTATATTCATTTTCTGTTGCTGCCTAAAATTAACCACAAACTTCATAGCTTAAAACAATACCCATTGGGGGACCAGGGGCTCTGTCAGTTGAGCATTCAGCCCTTGGTTTCGGCTCAGGTCATGATCTTATGGTTCGTGAGTTCAAGCCGTGTGTCAGGCTCTGTGCTGATGGTGCAGAGCCTGCTTGGAATTCTCTCTCTTTCCCTCACTCTCTACCCTCCTCCCCCCACTCTCTCTCTCAAAATAAATAAAAACTTTTAAAAAATAACCATTTATTTGCAAATCTGTAGCTCAAAATTCCAGCACTGTGTGACTGGGTTTTCTATTCAGGGTATCACACAACTGTGATCAAGGCTGAGTTCTCTGAAAGGTCTGGAGGAAAATCCATTTCCAAGCTCATTCAGGCCATTGGCAGAACTCAGTTCCTTGATTTGTAGGACTGAAGTCCCAGTTTCTTTGTAGGCTGTCAGCCAGGGGCCAGACTTAGCTCCTAGAAGCTGCTTGCATTTCTTGCCATGTGGTCCCCTCCATCTTCCAAGCCAGCAACAGAGACTCTCCCCCATGTTGACTCTCTCTCACACTTTGAATCTCTTTTGCCAGGAAGAATCCCATTCCATTTAAGGACTTACCTGATTAGGTCAGGCCCACCAATGATAATCTCATTTTAAGGTCTATTTACTTGGTACCTTACCTACATTTGCAGAATTCTTCTATAGAACATCTAGATTAGTGGTGGATTGAATAACTAGGAGAAGGTATGCATACACCATGGGTCCTGGGGGCCATCTTAGAATTCTACCTACTACAGAAAGTGGGCCAAGAAAGTAGATGATCCTATGAGAAAAATGCTAAACCAAGAGGTGCTAAAATGTGCAGTTGGAGCAAAAGTGTGGGAGATGGGATGGCATTATTATTTCTCCTGCCCCCAAACCATTCACCTTGATTCAGTAGTGACACCCTGCTTTTTCTTTTTGGGAACCACTCCTCCTTCATCCTCTGGGTGAGTCTCTAGTGCTTCCAGTTCTACCTTCAGTTCTAAGCATGGGGGTGTGGCCTAGGTCTGGCCAATCAGAGCATGGTATCTCTAGACCATAGCCATTGGTTCAGGGATAAGCATATGCACAAATTTGGCCAGAGTCAGCCTTGGGACTTTTGCCAGAACTTTGGGAAAAAAGATACTCTCTTCCCACTCATGTCACCAGGAATGCAAGCCGGGAGATGTTGATTTTGTACTGCTTGGGGAGACACTGCCTGAGAAGGAAACCTACACATAGGAAAAGTAGAACAAACAGGGAAGAAAGGATGGAGGGATGCTGTGGGAGTCAGCCTCCAAGATGTTCCCTATTGATGCTCATCTCCTGGATTTCATGCCTTAGTATAGTTTCTTCCCACATGAGTTAGAGTCAGAGCTGTTCTTTGTGTCCAATAGAATATGGCAGAAGTGATGGTTTTGCTCAGCCCAGGTCATAAAAAGGATTGCAGTGGCTCACTCTGGGGGAAGCCAGCTTGCCATGTTGTGAGGACACTCAAGCAACCCTACAGAGAGGCCCATGTGGGGAGAAAGTAGTCTCCTGCCAACAACCAACACCAGTTTGAATGAGCCACTTTAGCCTGGGTGGCTCAGTCAGTTAAGTGTCCGACTTTGGCTCAGGTCATGATCTCAGGGTTTGTGAGTTAGAGCCCCACCTTGGGCTCTGTGCTGACAGCTAGGAGCCTGGAGACTGCTTCGCTTTCTGTGTCTCCCTCTCTCTCTCTGCCCCTCCCCGACGCATGCTCTGTCTGTCTGTCTCTCTCTCAAATGAATAAACATAAAAATTTTTTTTTTGAATGGGCCACTTTGGAAGTGGATACTGCAGCCCCAAACAACATCTGGCATGCAACCTCATGGGAGGTCTCAAGCTAAAACTACACAGCCACGTTGCTCCTGAATTTTTTTTTTTTAAGGTATAATTGATTCTCGAACCTTGGGGACAGTGAGAAATGATAATTGATTGGTTTTTTTTTAAGTTTATTTATTTATTTTTGAGAGACAGAGAGCACTAGCAGGGGAGGAGCAGAGGGAGAGAAGGAGAGAGAGAATCCCAAGCAGGCTCCATGCTGTTAGTGCAAAGCCCGACAGGGGGCTCAATCTCACTAAATGTGAGATCATGACCTGAGCCAAAATCAAGAGTTGGACACTTAACTGACTGAGCCACCCAGGTGCCCCAATAGTTGTTTAAGTTTTTTTTTTTTTAATGTTTATTTATTACTGAGAGAGAAGAGAGAGAGAGAGAGGTGGGGAGGGACAGAGAGAGAGGGAGACACAGAATCCGAGGCAAGCTCCAGGCTCTGAGCTGTCAGCACAGAGCCTGATGTGGGGCTCGAACTCACCAACGGTGAGATCATGACCTGAGCTGAAGTCAGACGCCTACCGACTGAGCCACCCAGGTGCCCCAAGTTTTCTTTTTTTTTTTTTTTTTTAATTTTTTTTTTCAACGTTTATTTATTTTTGGGACAGAGAGAGACAGAGCATGAACGGGGGAGGGGCAGAGAGAGAGGGAGACACAGAATCGGAAACAGACTCCAGGCTCTGAGCCATCAGCCCAGAGCCCGACACGGGGCTTGAACTCACAGACCGCGAGATCCTGACCTGGCTGAAGTCGGACGCTTAACCGACTGCGCCACCCAGGCGCCTCCAGCAAGTTTTCTTTTTTTAATTTATTTTGAGAGATACAGAGAGATCCAGCAGGGGAGGGGAAGAGAGTGAGAGAAAGAGAGAGAGAGAGAGAGAGAGAGAGAGAGAGAGAGAGAATCCCAAGCAGGATCCATGTTACCAGCATGGAGACTGAAGCAGGACTCGAACCCACAAACCGTGAGATCATTATCTGAGCCAAAACTGAGAGTCAGACACTTAATGAATGGAGCAACTCAGGTGCCCTAATTGTTGTTTTAAGCCATAAGTTTTAGGGTGATTTGTTACCAGCATTTGATAATTAATATAGATGGATTGATTCCTAATAACTTACCCCATCCCTCAGCTGAGGTGGGAGTGGGCATGTGACCCATGTCTGGCCAATCAGAACACGGCCTCTCTGTGTCCTCAGTGAGTTGTTCAAAAGGAACAGCTGACCCCAATGAAGTTGGTAAGAGGCAGCCCCAGGGTTTTTGCTGGAATCTTTAAGACAGAGGCTTTCTCTTTCCATAGAAGTTGCCTCATTGGTAAGAAGTGAGCATGGAGCTGCTGGCAGCCATCTTTAACACCTCAGAGAGAAAACCTGCCTGAGAATAAAGACAACACAGATTAAAAACAGAGTCAGAATATGGGAAGGACAAATCTTGAGTGACACCATTACAGACCTGGGATCCAAAGACAAAGTCAGAACTATCACCTCTTCTCTTAAGTTACTTGAACCAATACATTTCCTTATTTTGCCTAAGCCACTTTGAGTTGCAACCAGAAGTCCTAACTGATGCAAGAATTCATATATTGTTACCAGGAAGTTTCTAAAACAAAACAAAACAAAACAAAACAATACTTCCCATGATCACTCTGTAAGTCAGTAGCTTAAAGTAGGGAAATAATGACCTTAGAAGTAGGGACTGGAAAAACAAAACAGCAGTGAACCTGAATCAGGAAACTTTCAATTTCATCGAGGCCACTGACTCCCTCAGTGTGACCTTTGGTCAGGGGCTCAGCCCCTATGAACCTTAATTGCCACACCTCTTTAGGGAGGTAGAGGCACTCATACTGTCTGGCCAGCTTGTTGAGATAGCTGAATGGGAATACATTTGAAAGGGTAGAGCCTGGCATACGGTAAGGGCTCAATCTACAGAAGTTTGTAAAGAAACTTTCCCATATGGACACACTCCCCCTTCTCATCAATTTCTACACAACTGCCCCAGTTCTCCCTGCACACCTGGGTGTCTTCCATCAATTTTGGACTAGGGAAAAAAGGGACCATCTTCTTTCCCTGGCTTCTATCTTTCTACTGCTGGGGTGTGGGTCTATGGGATGAGAAATAGGAAGCCATAAAGTTCCTGCTCACAAATATCTGGATACACACACACACAAAACCCCACTTCTCTCTAGCAGAGACTTGGGGCATAAATTTCAAGAGGTGACAGAACTACCTATTCAAAGACAAGTTTAGGGCTTCAGAAAGTACCTGGACTACCATCTTTCATTCCTTCTCAGTTGGTGGCACCATTTTTCTCCAATTCAGGTTGTCAGCATGGAATCTTTTGTGCAAATGGAAGCCACTCCTTCCTCCAGACAAGTGCTATCTGGCAGAACTTTCTGTGATGATGGAAATATTCTCTGTGCTGTCCAATATAGTAGCCACGAGTCACATATGGCTATTGGATCTCCTCAAATGTCACACCCTGAGACCATTCCCCCTCACTCTTTCGTATTTTGTCTTAATGTCTTTTTTTTTTAAGTTTTATTTATTTATTTATTTATTTATTTTTTCAACGTTTATTTATTTTTGGGACAGAGAGAGACAGAGCATGAACGGGGGAGGGGCAGAGACAGAGGGAGACGCAGAATCGGAAACAGGCTCCAGGCTCTGAGCCATCAGCCCAGAGCCTGACGCGGGGCTCGAACTCCCGGACCGCGAGATCGTGACCTGGCTGAAGTCGGACGCTTAACCGACTGCGCCACCCAGGCGCCCCAAGTTTTATTTATTTTTGAGAGAAAGAGCAAGTAGGGGAAGGGCAGACTCCCACACAGGCTCTGCACTGTCAGCATGAAGCCTGATGTGGGGCTCAAACCCATGAACCGTGAGATCATGAGCTAAACTGAAACCAAGAGTTGGACGCTTAACTGGCTGAGCCACCCAGGTGCCCGCGTCTCAACAGTCAATTACTCTCTGAGACCATCATATTTATTTGATTACTTATAGGATTAACCTTTACCCCCCTTCTAGCACGTAAGCAGAGAGCTTGGCTATCTTGCTAATACCACTGTATTTCCCAGCACCTGGCTCAATGCCTAGCACAAAACGGGTGCTCTGTATTTTTGGATGAATGAATGGATAGGGATCAGAGAAGCCTAGCTGAATTCGGCTCTGCCTTACTCTCACTACTTTCTCAGTTTGGACAAGCCTCCCTTTTCTGGTGTGTAAAGCAGGAGTGGGATATCAGCCTCGTTTTCTTCCTGGCCTTTGGCGTAGAGTCAGCCACTGGACTTCTGGCACTCCTGTTCCCCACCTGTATAATGGGTGTGTGTTCATCCAAACGTCTCGGGGTGGTAGCGCTGCCTTATAAGGCAGCAGAGGCCGAGGGCGGGCGAGGCCGTGTGGGTGGAGAGAAATCACAACATCCGGCTGCGGGGGTGGGGCGGGGGCCGAAGGCTGGGGAGCCGCTAGGGAGGACGCCAGTCTTTTTTGGACTTCTCCCCGCTTCCGAAGTGCGCTCTCCAGAATGGGCCAACCCAAAGAAATATGGCTGGACACATGGCCCAAAACAGCTTACAGTCAGCCCGCAGGAGGCCCAAGATAGCAAATGCATCCCCTACAAACCCTAGAAAAGTCAAGACTAGTTAGAGGGACCCGGGCCACACCCCTATTTGGTGGTCCAATCAGGGTTCAGTGCTGAGGATGATTGACGTTTATTTTATCCAATAAAACTCCAAGATTTCAGGGCGTGACCAAGAGGACCCACCTCTGTTGTCCCCGCGGAGGGCTCGGCCCTAATTGGCAGTTCGCTACCCTACGAAGGTCCAGAAATTCGAACCTAGGGGCTGAACCCAACCTCGGACCAACCAGGAAGAGGTGACGTATAAAGTCCCGCCTCCCTGCTCCTTTGAGCGAATCCCTGGCGCGGAAGGCGGGGGATGACGAAGAGGCTGTCTAATGGGAAGACGGCGCGGGGAGCGCCCGCCGGGTTATTGGCCTCGTAAAGTAAACAGAAGGCGGGGCGGGGCGGGCCGGCGCCCGGGTGGCCCCCGGGAGGGGGCGGAGTGTTCGCGGCGGGCGGCGGCGGCCGGGGAGGCCCGGGAGGCCGCGGCGCGGTCACTGCGAGCCGAGCCGCGCCGATCGCCATCCGGCCCCGGCTCCCGCGAGTGATCCCGGCCGGCGGCTCGGCCCGGCGGGCCCGGCGGCGCCGCAGCCCATGGAGCTCGAGAACATCGTAGCGAACACGGTGCTACTCAAGGCCCGGGAAGGTGAGGCGGCCGAGAGGGCGGCCGGGTGCGGGGTACGCGGGCGCGCGGCCTCTGAGCTCGGCTGGCGCCCCAGCCGCCAGATCCCCTAGGGCAGCGCGCTCCGCGCCCCGCACCCCGCGCATACGCGAGCCCTTCCGGCCGGTCGTCCTCTGCACCTGCCCCGGGTGCCGGGGCCCAGGAAGGGGCGGGGGTCAGGCCACCGCCCTCGCGGCGGGGGGGTGGGGGGGGGTGAGGGAAAGAGAGAGGAAGGAAGAGGGAAGGGTGGGACCTGGGTCCTTGGAGAGACTCTCTGAGGCCTCCCCCAGGTGATAGGTGAGAAGATGCCCCAAGAAAGGGTAGCCTACCCCACGTGCCTCAGGCCCAGACCCTGGCGCCCAGCCTGGACCCGCACAAAGTTGGTGCAGGATAAAGGTTTGAAGAATGAATGAACGGAGCCACCGCAGTAGCACAGCTCACTCGGTTTGGGGAAACGGCTGGTCACATATGCTACCAACATGATTGCCACTTGTCTCGTGCCTCAGGACACTGGGTACAGAGGTGAATGGGTCATGAATTTTGCCCTCAGAAAGCCCACGGTGTAGAGGGCCAAATGGGCACAGAAATAAGCGGGAGCTGAGCTTTGAAGGAAGAGAGCATGTGGGGCTGGCAGGACTGTAAGTGCAAGGCCTGGCAGAGGGATCAAGTCTGGTGAGTGTGTACTGAGCTTCTCATGACTCCCATCCCGAGTGATACTAGGCACCTGGCCTCTGAGGGTCATGGGGGACACAGAGGACCAGACTTGGTCCTCACTGCCTTGTGATCAATCTGGCCCTCACCTGTCATTGTCCACTTCAGTAACACAATCACAGAACACCTCTTCTATTATGTGCCCTGTCCTGTCTTGGGTGCTGGGGACGAGCAGTGAACAAGACCCTTCTTTTTGGACCTCTAGAGCAGGGAGGTCATGACATGGTTATTTTCCACTCTTTGCTGGGCTTCCAGGCTGAAAGAGTCATCTGTTTCACTTTTCTGCTCCATTTTACAGGTGGGAAACTGAGGTTCAGACCAGGGATTAGCCCCCAAGTCATACGGTGAGACTGTGGTTGACCCAGGCCTAGACACAGGATGCCTCCAATACAGTGTGTAGGAAGCCCAGACAAGCCCCCAAATGGCACAGCATCTGGTACCCCCCTGCCTGCCCAGTGTGTGTTGCTCCCTGGGAGATGCTGCCTGGAAATAGGCATGGCAGGCTGGGTCCTTAGTGCCCAGAGCCTTTTTTTTTTTTATCTCCTGTCCCTTATCTAGTCTCAGGGCTAGGCCTTCCTCCTAGCCTCTGGGGGCATCTGCCGATTCTGTTCTGCCTCGTCATCTAGTCAGCTAGGGAGGAGGGGTGGGGAGAGCCTGGCCAGGCCTCCCTCTCTAGGGCTGTAGCCAGTTCAGGCCTCCGGCCTGCTGAGAGCACTGCTTTGCCTGGCTGGAGAGTGTGGCACCTCCTGACGGCCTTCTTCAGGCCATGGGTGAGGCATAATGTGGTATGGCCAGACCTGGACTGATGCCTCCCCTGGAGAACACTTACCCCAACCTGGTTCTGCCCCTCCCACCTGCATGCTCTAAATAAGTCTCTTCTCTCTAAACTTTAGTAACCCTTTTTGTGGAATAGTTGGGGACAGGACATACAAACTTAAAGAAATCCCTGTTGTCATTGAGTCCTAAACCCTGGCCCATAGACTGGCTCCACTGGAATCCCTTCATTAGCTGGCTGACAGCTTAGGGCCTGGCCTTTTCCAGCTTCCCAAGGGATATGAGGCCCTAAGTGGTTTGGGAACCCTTGGTGTATGTATTCAGTTGACACCTAATAGATGGCTGGCATGGCCTGTTTGGGGTGGGAAAGGAGTGTGGGTTGTAGTCCTAGGGAGCTGGGTTTGAATCCTGCCTCTGGCACCTTCAGGCTTTGTAATCTTGGACTAATTGATTCCTCATTTCAAGGCTTCAGTTTCCTCGTGAGGTTATGCCTAGTCTGACAGAATTGCTGTGAGAATGAAGTGGCGCAGCATTGGGGGTGTGAGCCCTTCTTTAGTCCTCCATCCTTTCCCAGGCCCCCAGAGGCATAGGGAGGGGGCCAGGCTAGGTTGGGGAGGAGCCCCACTGACTCTGGTGGCAGTTCCAGGACAGGATATTTGCATGTGACTCTTGCTACTGCCTTGATGTGGCTGGGAGGAGGGGGAGGAGGAAGTAACTGGTGGGGGGAGGCCAGCGGATAGAGGGTTGGGTGAAGGACCTGTGGGGGTGGGGGAGGAGTTCCCCTTCTGGCGAGGCCTTGCCCCGGGTTGGGGGTGGGGGTCTGTTGCTCATTCAGAATGGAGCAATGGCTGTGGAGTATGCTGGGTGCAGGCCGCAGGAGAGCTGCTAGCAGGTTTCCCAATGGGTGCCCTGCAACATTTCCTCCTTCCGACTGCTTAGGTCACAGAACCCATTGAGGGACCCAACTCTGCCCCTTCCCTTGAGCAGCCCCTTCCCTTGTGCCACCTGCCTTCTTCAGCCAGGGCAGATGAAAACAAGGCTGGGTAAAGCAGAGGGGAAACTGAGGCCAGGCAGGGAAAAAGTGGCTGCCTGAGGTTGCCATGAGTTGTTGGAGCTGAGGGCCACCTCTTGCCACAGCCCTACTGGGTACTGGACACAGACTCTCCCAGTCTGACAAAACCTCTGGAGGTAGCTTTGGATCTGAAGTAAGTATGGAGAAGTTGAGGCTCATAGAGGGCAAGTGACAGGCCTGAAGTACGAATTGGGAGATTCAAACCTATGTCTGTGGGGCTCCAAGACTCAGGCTCTTCTATTTTCAACCTCGTGGCCCATGGGCCACATCTGGCTAGCTCTCTAACATGTTTAATTTATTTAGCTGCAATTTGTTTTTACAAAAAATAGGAACCAGTATTTCACATAATGTCCGGAGTCTCAGCTAAAAGGTGAGAAGAGCTGGCCACGCCGAGTCCGTATTCCTGCCTGGAGGAAGGGGCATGCCCAGTCCAGTTCACCACACTCCCCACCATTCCCTGTTGTCTCCCATCTGGCCTACATTTTACCTACCTATCTGGCTCTGTAGGCATTTGAGCTGCTACCCTGGTCTTAGCAGCTACAGATAGGGTGTCAGCTAGGTGAAATGAGGCAGGTATCAGGGCCACAGAACCCCTTGTGTACTGGAGTGGGCATCCTGAGTGCCAGCCCTGCAGCCACCACCTTGTTTGAGTCTCTGGTAGCTCTGATTCAGGGCCAGGTATAGGGGCCTGAAGCCTTCCTGGTGACCCAGGCTGCCCTCTGCCCCTGGCATCTCTGAGGCATGTCCCACATGTCCTAGAATCTCTCCCTTCTGTGCCTTGACTTACATAGTTCCCACTGCTGTCATGTCCTCTGCTTTCTTCACCCGGGAAACTCCTACCTGCCAGAAAGCAGCTAAGGTTTCCTGGAAACCCACCATCACCCGGTGACCTGTCCTTATCACCCCTGTTGGATCTTCCAGCCCAGGAGCTCAGGAACCCCTAGCATAGGGGCCCAGGGGACGGTGTGTCCTAGAGCCCAGTGAGGGCATGCTGAAATGTGTGGAATGAAGGCCTGAGGTGCCTCCTAGAGTGTGCTGTGCCTGGGCTGAGCCCAGAAGGCCAGGTCTCTGGGCTGCACTGAGCGGCCAGGGGAAGCATGGTGGCAGCGGGACTTGAGATCCAGCACCTGTTTGTTCCCACAGGTGGTGGTGGGAATCGCAAGGGCAAAAGCAAGAAATGGAGACAGATGCTGCAGTTCCCCCACATCAGCCAGTGTGAAGAGCTGCGGCTCAGCCTCGGTGAGGCCTGGGTGTTCTGGGGGAGCCTCCCCTGAGACCTCACCCCGAGGCAGAGGGGCAGGGTTGGCGGGGGGTGGGGGGGGGTCTGGGGAGCAGGAAGACTGAGGCTGCAACACCCAACCCAGTTTCGGTTCCTGGGCCTGAGATGGGTGGAGAACATAGTACAAACAGGACAGCAAGGGGTGTTTGGGGTAGGTGGGAGGGTGGGGGTGTAGGGCAGGGTCAGATTTGGGGCAGTCTGAGAGAAGCAGAGGAAAGGAGAGTCATGTCTGGGGTTTGAGGGACAGAGGGTACGGTGGAGGCTGGAGTCAGCCCACAGATTGATTGCATGAGGAGCCCCAAGCCCGTGCTTAGCATAACCCTGTCCCAAGCAGGGTGAGTGGCAGGTGGGGGGGCATCAAAACCTTGACCAGAAGAGGGGTCAGGACGCCAGTTCCTGCTTATCTTGGCTGAGGCCCCAGGTCTGCACAACCCCCAAGGTTGCCTAGGCCCCTCTGACAGCCTGCACGTGGGCAAGGAGTATACCATAGCTGCTTCCACCGCCTGGGAAGGAGGCTTAGCCTCGAGCTTGCCGGAAGCCACAGCTTCCTCTTGCACTTTCGCCGGGCAAGCAACAGGTTTGGGCCTAGCCTGGGCCAGGCCGGAACCTCACAACCACACCCAAGCCCAGCACTGTGATGTATGTAGGTGGTGTGAACCAGGAGATAGCAGTGGGAGGTAAGGGCCCAGCTTTGGAGCCATACATCAAGCTGTGTGACCCTGAGTTAATTGCTTAGTTTCTCTGGGCCTCAGAGTCCCAAACTGTGTTGGAAATAATAGTAGTGCCCACCTCAGTGTTGGGGTGACAGTTCTAAAGGAGGTAGTGGCTTCCATACTGCAGGGCCAGAAGCTACTGTTGGGGCCAGGGCTTGGCAGTATGGATAGGAGTGCCCTGCCAGCAGGCTCCAGGTGTGGGAACCCAGTAGCTTCTACCCCTGCTTGCAGAGCGTGACTACCACAGCCTGTGTGAGCGGCAGCCCATTGGGCGCCTGCTGTTTCGAGAGTTCTGCGCCACGAGGCCTGAGCTGACCCGCTGCATAGCCTTCTTGGATGGAGTGGTGAGTGCAGCCCAGCCCAGCCCCGAGGGTGGGCAGAGGTCCCTAGGTCAAGTGTGTCCCATTTCCCCACACCTGTTGTTCTGCCCAGGCCCCAAGCTTCTCTGCCTCCCACCCTGCAGGCTGAATATGAAGTGACCCCTGATGAGAAGCGGAAGGCTTGTGGGCGGCGGCTAATGCAGAATTTTCTGAGCCACACGGTGAGTGAGCAAGGATGGAGAGATGACGGCAGCGGGCAGAGCTCAGTGATGAGGAGAGGAATGACCACAGCCTGGGCAGAGAGTGCCCTGGAGCGTCTCCCGGTTCACCAGGCAGACCACGGGCGTGGAGCCCAGGAGGGTGGGCCAGGCAGCCTGCCAGTGGCTCTGCTTCACCCTGCCTCAAGGGTAGCAGTGGAACTGAGTTCAGCAGCTGGGCCGGCTGGCACACCACTAGCCTACAGCTGCTCCTAGCGCAGGTCCAGAATGTTGGCCATCTCTGCCCTGGGTGTAGGCAGCTGGCGAAGGGAGCCCCCTGCACTGACCTGTTTATTGCCTATCTCCAGGGTCCTGACCTCATCCCTGAGGTCCCCCGGCAGCTGGTGACTAATTGCTCCCAGCGGTTGGAGCAGGGGCCCTGCAAAGACCTCTTCCAGGAGCTCACCCGGTAAGCCTCTCCCTGCCCATTGGCCTGGAATTGTGTCCTGAGGAGGGGGCTTCCGTGGGCCCTGGAAGGCTGTGAACAGCTCAGTAGCTGGTGAGGGAGCTCAGCCTCTCACCCTGGCCCTGCGCTTGCTGTGTGAGCTTGGGCAGGTTGCCTTCCCTCTCTATAGAATCTTCAGCTTTGGCACAGATGAATGTCTCCTGCTTAGTTGGGTTAGTAAGAGGGTTGGCCAATGAGGCTGCCCTTTAGGCCGAGAATGCATATAACAGGGGGTCCCGTCCCATCCAGCCAAGAACCTGGGGTGTCGGGGGCTGACTGGTGGGCTGGGCCCTCTCAACAGGCTGACCCATGAGTACCTGAGCATGGCCCCTTTTGCCGACTACCTCGACAGCATCTACTTCAACCGTTTCCTACAGTGGAAGTGGCTGGAAAGGTGAGCTCCCTGAAGGCTGGCCCACGGTAGGCCAAGTTGCTAGGGCTCTTACGGGCCTTGGGCCCCTGCTCAGCCAGTGTTTGCTCCGAAATCCCTTGCCTACAGGCAGCCAGTGACCAAAAACACCTTCAGGCAGTATCGAGTCCTGGGCAAAGGCGGCTTTGGTGAGGTAAGTGGCCAGGCCAGAGCCCCTGATGGAGTGGGGAGGAGGGGTATGGTAGGCCCTGGACCAGCACCCCCCCTCCTTGAGCTCCTATAGCCCCAGGAAGAACACAGCTGGTCCCTATTTGCCCATCTACCTTGGCTACAGGTGTGTGCCTGCCAGGTGCGGGCAACAGGCAAGATGTACGCTTGCAAGAAGCTGGAAAAGAAGCGTATCAAGAAGCGGAAAGGGGAGGCCATGGCACTCAATGAAAAGCAGATCCTGGAGAAAGTGAACAGTAGGTTTGTAGTAAGTACAGACAGGAGACCCCTCCCTTCACCCTGGCCATGCACTTGCCCTGCCCTTCTCATTTACCAGGCTAGGTCCCTTTCTGTGCTGCCCTGTCCCCACCCTCAGAGATGCCTGGGAAGGGTCGGTTTGGGGTGTTGACACCAGGCCTGGGGAGCAGGCTGGGCCCCAAGGAGTGCCACTGAGAAGGATTTTTTGGGCGGCTGGTGCCAGCCCTGCCACTGGGTGGCCCATGGCCCCTGCTTGAGGGCTCGGGTCCCCTCGGCCACAGGTGAGCTTGGCCTATGCCTATGAGACCAAGGACGCGCTGTGCCTGGTGCTGACACTGATGAACGGAGGCGACCTCAAGTTCCACATCTACCACATGGGCCAGGCTGGCTTCCCCGAGGAGCGGGCTGTCTTCTATGCCGCGGAGATCTGCTGCGGCCTGGAGGACCTGCACCGGGAGCGCATCGTGTACAGGTCCTGGGCTTCGGCTCTCCCCGCCAGGGGCTGCAGCTGGGCATGGGTGGAGGCTGCAGAAGGATGTTGGTGTGCTGGGCCTGTTGCGGGCATGAGCCGGTTTGAGCCCTACTGAGCCTGGGCTTGGGGCTCCACGCTTGCCCATGCCGCGCAGACTTGAGAGCCTCTGGGTCTGGCTCACTCATGTGAATGCTGGTGTCATCACCCGTCTCTGTATAACCCTGGGCCAGTCAGCTCCCTTCAGTAAAGTGCACAGAGCCTGGCATGCAGGGCTTGGTAGCGGGGAGCTCTGCCTATTGTTACCGGCAGTGATTTCATTTGAACCTCACAACAGCCCCATGAGGGGGACAGATGAGTAGCCCCATTTGACAGGAAAGGTAGAGTCAGCCACCAAAGTGGGGTGAGGGTGGGACCCTGTTAACACTAGTGGTGAGTAAGGCTACTGGTGCTATTCCCCCGGATGGGAGCTGTTCTCCACTTGCCTGGGGATTCCCAGGAAGGAATCCTGGCTGGGTAGATCCTTCAGCTGCCCCCTCAAGTCAGAGCTGCTGTGAGTGAGGGCAGGGCTATCTCTCACCCTGGCAATAAATGGCTCCTGCACCTTGCTGCACATTCCATCCCAGGAGACAAGTGAGCTAGGAGGGGGTGGCGTGCCGTTTGGCTCCTTGGCAAACTGAACAACATCTGACCCTGCCCTTCTCTCCCCACAGGGACCTGAAGCCAGAGAACATCCTGTTGGATGACCATGGTGGGTACGGGGTGCACAGAGGTGGAGTGCAGTGGAGTGGGGCAGGGTCTGGCCCACCTGTTCAATGTGCCCCCCCAACTTGTCCACCCACATTCAGGTCACATCCGCATCTCCGACCTGGGGCTAGCTGTGCACGTGCCAGAAGGCCAGACCATCAAGGGTCGTGTGGGCACTGTGGGCTACATGGGTGAGTCTTCCTCCACCCTGGCCCCCCTGCCTCCTGGGTCCTCTTGCTGTCCTGGGCTGGGTCCCACCACTTCTGTGGAAGTCTTCTGTGTCTCAGGGAATAGAACTGATATCCCTATCTTAGAAATTAAGAGACCAGGACTCAGCCAGGAACCCACACACCTGCAAATCTACATCATTCATTCATTCACCAAATACTTACTGAGCTCCTACTATTGGCTAGGCCTGCAGGTGGCTACCAGAGAAAGATGAGAAGGTTGAGAAGTCCTCCCCTCCCCTGATCTACCCAGATTCAGGGAGGGAATGCCCATCTGTGGTATGGGCCAAGATGTGGCCCTAGTATTCCCTTTGGAGATTATGTGACACAGCAAATAGAGCCCCAATTACAGGCCCCACCTCTTGTTCTGTGTCCTTGGACCACATACTGCTGCTCCTATGCTCACTTTGCCCAACCATAAAGCAATCATACTGGCTCCCAGAGTTGCCTTTAGATAAAAAGTGGTAGGAGAGGCAAAAATCCCATGTGCCCACCCTGGCAGGCAGTAGGTATGCAGTAGAGGAGTTTCTTTCTTGTTTCTTCTCTCTGGTATTAAATCCAGAGCTTGCAAACTGGTAACCACACAGGCCTAATGTGGCCTACATTTGTACTTAAATCAAATTGTTTTTAAAACAATTTGAGGGCTGCCTGAGTGGCTCAGTCAGTTAAGCATCTGACTCTTGGTCATGATCTCACAGTTCGTGGGTTCAAGCCCCATATCAGACTCTGTGCTGCCAGTGTGGAGCCTGCTTGGGATTCTCTCCCTCTCTCTCTGCCCCTCCCGTGCTCATGCTCTGTCTCCTTCTTTCAAAATAAATAAACATGGTAAAGAATGAAACAATTTGAATTGGTTGCCAACATTTGATACGCCAGACAGCTTCCCATTAAAAATATGGATTTCTGACTTCTCTTGAAAAATCAGAAGACCTGGCCTCCTACAGGGCCACAGTGCTCTCTTTGATGGGGCATGTGCTGTCCTACTTGCTGAGGTCCCCACCAGGCTGCTGGTAGTGCCTGCCTGGCGGGCAGATATTTGAGCTGATGCCCCACTGTGCTGGGCACTCCCAGGGCCCCAGGGCTTGGTTCCTGCCTCCTGTCTAGCCCTAACTTCTGTTCCACCCTACCCAGCTCCGGAGGTGGTAAAGAACGAACGGTACACATTCAGCCCAGACTGGTGGGCACTAGGCTGCCTTCTATATGAGATGATTGCCGGCCAGTCACCCTTCCAGCAGAGGAAAAAGAAAATCAAGCGAGAGGAGGTGGAACGGTTGGTGAAGGAGGTGCCTGAAGAATACTCAGAGCGCTTTTCCCCTCAGGCCCGCTCGCTCTGCTCCCAGGTATGGCAAGCCAGCAGGAAGCTGACGGGCTGGAGCTGGGGGCACCAGGCACCTCTCCCAGGTCCCTCTGACTGCCCCTACCCTGCCACAGCTCCTGTGCAAGGACCCTGCTGGGCGCCTAGGGTGTCGTGGAGGTGGTGCCCGTGAAGTAAAGGAACACCCCCTCTTCAAAAAGCTGAACTTTAAGCGGCTGGGAGCTGGCATGCTGGAGCCACCCTTCAAACCTGATGTGAGTGCTGTCCACTCCTGAGGATAGGGCCAAGCCTGGGTGGGGACTCAGGCCCGGGGTTCTTAGAGCAGTGGTCAGGCCACCTTCAGTGCAAGTGTCAGAAAGTGCAACTCAGATGGGTTGGCCAACAAGACAATTCATTGAACTCACACAAATGAAAAGCCCCAGGACAGATAGAGCTTTTGGCATACCTGGATCTGGGGCTGCAACAACACTGTAGAAATTCTGTCTTCCTTTCTCTCTCCACTGTACAGGCCAGTGTGCAGTCTTTATTCTCTGACTACTCTTGCTAGGGTGCAGCAGTAGTGGACCAGCAGTTCAGGTCCACATCCTACTAGCTCAGCCAGCCCGGTAGACAGAATGTATACCTCTTGCCCAATTACTTCAAAAGAAGTCCTGAAAGGGGGAAAAAAAGTAACCCTAAGGCTAGTGCTTATTGCCACAGATTGCTCAGAAGCCCGGCAGTGATCACGGTTGGATCACTTGCCCACCTGAACCACTGCCAGCCAGGGAGGTTAGTTTCCCAAAGGAAAACCAAGACGCCATTGCCAGCGGGGGTAAGGGCTATTGGACTGGCTGAATATTGGCTGCCCACTATACCTGGTAGTGCTGACCTCTCCCTTGTAGAGTCCTACCCATTTACTGAGCATCTCAGTGGGTCAGGCATTCTGTGGGCAGAAACATCCTTGAATCATCATATTCCAAGGGGCAGAAATCCATCTGAAACTTAATTATGTCCAACAAGGAGCTTATTGGTTCATTTGGCTAGAGAGCCCCAGAGTAGGGCCAACATCAGGGCTTCATGCAGTGTTGCCAAGACTTCATCTCTTGGCTGTGCTTCAACCTGTTGATCCTCTTCCTGCTGAATTCAGACTTCTCTGTATAAAGTCACAAGGAAGGTTGTGATTGGCCAAGATTAGGTTATGTACTTGCCCTGCTCCCTTATGTAAGAGGACTGGGTCCTCTGACTGACAGTTCACCAGGAACACTGGGGAGTCAGGAACGTGATTGGGAAGGCCGGATCGATGACTGTCAGCCACACTGGTGATCGTTTATTCCAAATTTCTGAATGCCCATATGTGCCAGACCTCAGAGATCATGAGGTCAACAGGACCCAGTTCTGCCTTCATGTTGTAGTGGGGAGCATGTCAAAATAAAGCAGTAAATGAAAAGGAATATCAGGTAGTGTGAAGTGCAACAGAAAAAAAATAAATCAGGCTAAGAAGACAATAAGGAATGATTACGAGTGGGAGTATTTTTAGACAGGGTGGTCTCTGAGGTGCTGATGGTTAAGCAGAAGCCTGAAATATGTGAAGGAGAGAGCCATGCCAAGTTTTGAAGTATGAGTATTTCAGGGAGAAGGAGCAGCCTCAAGAGAGAGAACAGTGATGAGGCCAGTGTGGCTGGAGTGAGCATGGGCTGGGAGAGGCGTGCAGTCTTTTTTTTTTTTTATTTTATTTTTTTTTTTATTAAGTTTATTGATTTTTGACAGAGACAGAGTGTGAGCATGAGCTGGGGAGGGTCAGAGAGAGAGGGAGACACAGAATCCGAAGCAGGCTCCAGGCTCTAAGCTGTTGGCACAGAGCCTGACCCAGGGCTTGAACTCATGACCCATGAGATCATAACCTGGGCCAAAGTCGGATGCTTAACCGACTGAGCCACCCAGGCGCTCCTGTGCAGTCTTAATTCTAAGTGTGACAGGGGGGCCTTTGGGGAATGTTGAACAGACATGTGAGGTGTGGGGGTGGGCCTAGAGGGGGTGAGTAGAAGCCAGAGTCCAACTAGGGGGCTGCAGCTTGTGAAGGATTGTGTTTTGTGGGCCTCACAGACCCTGGGGTGTGGGCCTTGCTGTGAGTGATTTAACTGAGAGCAGCCTGCCTCAGGTCTGGCCCCGCCACTCGAGTTTGCTCCTGCTTCCCGCTTCTGGTGCACATCATCTCATTTAACCTGGAAGTCATCCCACCACACCTGGGTCTTTTATTCAGAGTTAGAAAATCATTGCCCTGGAATTCAGCTCTTTAGAAACAACAGATGAGGAGCAAGTTTGATGACGATATCATTTCTAATAGATTAATTGAGATTTGATTCACATATCTTGTAATTTGTTCATTTAAAGTATATAATTAAATGGCTGTTAGCATACTGAGAGTTGGGCAGCCATCACCATAATCCATCTTAGAACATTTTCATCACCCCTTTCCCCCCCCAACAAAAACCCCATGCCTACTAGCAGTCATTCCCCATTTTCCTCTCCCTGTGGCCCTGGCAACCACTAATCTATTTTCTGTCTCTACATATTTACCTGTTGTGGAAATTTCATGCAAATGGTGTTATATGATATGTGGTCCTTGGTGACTGACTTCTTTCACTTAGCATATTTTCAAGGTTCATACAGGTGATGTAGCCTATATCAGTAGTTTTGTTCCTTTTTTACCACTGAATAACATTCCATTCTATGAGTAGGCCATATCTTGTTTATTCATCAGTTGATGGGCATTAGGGTTCTTTCCACTTTGGGCTATTATGAATAATTTTGCTATGAACATTCACATGCAAGTTTTGGTGAGGACGTTTGTTTTCATTTCTCTTTGATATATACTTAGGAGTGGAATCGCTGGCTAATATGATAACATTACATTTAACCTTTTGGGGAACTGCCAGATTGTTTTCTAAAGCAGCTGCACCATTTTACATTATGATGTTGTTGGGTTTTTTGTTTGTTTTGTTTGTTTTTATTTATTTATTTTTGAGAGAGAGAGGGTGTGAGTGAGTGAGGGGCAGAGAGAGAGGGGGAAAGAGAGAATCCCACATAGGCTCTGCACTATCAACACAGAGTTTGAGGCGGGGCTCAAGCTCACCAACGGTGAGACCATGACCTGAGCTGAAGTCAGATGCTTAACCAACTGAGCTGCCCAGGTGCCCCACATTATGTTGTTTCAATTGACATTCTTTTAAAAAAAAATTTTTTTTTGAATGTTTATTTTTGAGAGAGAGAGAGACAGAGCATGAGCAGGGGAGGGACAGAGAGAGAGGGAGACACAGAATCCGAAGCAGGCTCCAGGCTCTGAGCTGTCAGCACAGAGCCCGACACGGGGCTCAAGCCCACAAACCGTGAGATCATGACCTGAGCCGAAGTCTGACACTCAACCAACTGAGCCACCCAGGCACCCCTTAATTGACATTCTTAATAATAGGACTTAGAAAATAATATAAAGATGAAAAAGACAGTGGCCTTCTGGAGTGAGGTGAGCTCCCAGCAGGAGCCCCAGGGGTGTGGGGAGTTGGGAAGACTGTTCTAATCCTCTGGTTGGCCATGAAGCTTGAGGGGATGGAGCAGGCCATTGGACATCGTGGGACAGAGGGCCTATCGATAGCTCCAGGTCCTGCATGGGGACGCTCAGCTGAAAGGATCAGCTAAGATTCTGCCTGCACACACGCCACCAGGTGTACCCCCAGACAGCCGTGTACAGGTGGGGGGGCACCTGTCGCTGATTCCCCAAGGCACTGTGGGGGCTGGTTGGCTGCAGCAGGTCAGCTACCATCAACTGGAAAAGGCATGGCTTTTACACAGCCTTATCAGTTGAAAGCAGTGAGGAGTAATGATTCCTAGTTTATAGAGGGAAATGGCCTCAAAGAGAAGGGACTGCCATACTTCGGAAGGGCATGGAGTATCTAGTTTCTGACTCCAAACCAGAGAGGGCTGCAAGGGTCCAGGCATAACCAGGCCAGGGCTGGAGTGATTTTCAGGGCTGAGCTGCCCATATGCATGTAGGTGGGCAGGTGTGCATGTGTGCGTACATGTATAGCAGTTCCTGACTGCTACTTCTGTCCCCACCAGCCCCAGGCCATTTACTGCAAGGATGTTCTGGACATCGAACAGTTCTCCACAGTTAAGGGTGTGGAGCTGGAGCCCACTGACCAAGACTTCTACCAGAAGTTTGCCACGGGCAGCGTGCCCATCCCCTGGCAGAATGAGGTAAGGGCCTGCCTAGCTGGTAGGATGAGGCCCCGAGGAGCAGCCCTGGAGGCAGCTCTCACAGCTCCCTGTTCTTTGGCAGATGGTGGAGACCGAGTGCTTCCAGGAGCTGAATGTCTTTGGGCTAGATGGCTCAGTTCCCCCAGACCTGGACTGGAAGGGCCAGCCACCTGCACCCCCCAAGAAAGGACTGCTGCAGAGACTCTTCAGCCGCCAGGTAACTCCCAGAAGTGTCCTATCTTGGCCCCCAGCTTGACTCCAGGGGACGGTGGGTGGGAGGCAGAGCCGGTGCCCGCATGTGCTGGGAGTGGGTATCCTCCAGCCATACCAGGGGTGCCCAGGGTCTCTGGCCTTATTCCCGCCTGTCCCCTATCCCTGGCTGGGCTCACGGCCTCTTTTCTCTTTCCAGAGGTGAGCAGTGTGGGCTCCCCGTGGGTTGGCCTTGCTGCCCAGCCTCGGGGAGCCACGGGCAGCCCTTCCATGGCAGAGGCGAGATGTGGGCGAAAGAAGTCTGGTGCCCGCTCCCCCCTCCCCCCCCCCACTACTTCATTCCCTGCACCCTGGCACCTTCAAGCTGCTAGCCTTGCTTAGCCATCTGTCTCCCCATGCCCTGCTTCCACCAGCTCCAGGGGAGAGGGTCTGGACAGGGTCTTGCTCTGGCAGAGCCTGAGATCCACCTGGACCCTCTTACTTCAGCCTGCTGTGAGCAGCCTCTGCACTGATGTCCACACATGTCTGGCCTGAGCTGCTGTTCCAGGCCCCTCATGGGGATTCCCCCACCCCAGAGCATGGCTCCAGGCAGTTCCTGGCAGGGCCGGCCTGGGTGATGGCACTGGTGGCTAATGGCACTCGCTCTGCCTCTCTCCCTCCGTGTCTTCCCCATCCCTCCAGGATTGCTGTGGGAACTGCAGCGACAGTGAGGAAGAGCTCCCCACCCGCCTCGAGCTCCCAACCCGCCTCTAGCCCCCAGCCTGAGGCCCCTACCGGTGGTTGGCGGTAGCAGCTACTCCGAGCGCTGTTTACAGTTTTGCACAGTGGTCTTCCCCATTGTCCACTCAAGTTGTGGCCTGGGGAACACAGCCGGAGCTGTCCCCAGTGTCCTCTGCCCCTCAGCCCCTGGTCTGGCTGAGTTTGGCAAGGCCTGGGCTGTCCCTGGGACAAAGGTGCGTCCCTTCAGCTCTTGTCCGTGGAGCTCGGGGCTTTCTGTATTTATGTATTTGTACGAATGTATATAGCAACCGGAGCGTTCTTAAGACCTACCCTGGAGCTGGCAGAAGGGCCACTGCCAAACTCAAGGCTCCTTGGGCCCAGCTCGGACAGGCCGAGGCTGGGTCAGGCAAGGCCCCTGAGCCCCCAGCACTGTGCTCGCCACCGCTGACCTCTGAGTGAAACTCATGCCTGCCTCTGCTGCCCCGGGCTCAGGGCTATCACCTCTGGGGTCTGATGCTGTCCCTCATCAGCACTTGTCAAAGCTGGACTGGGGCCTCTGTATCCCCTAGGCCTGTGCCAAAGTGTGACCAGAGACTGGGCTGACCCTGGGACCCATCAGTCCACTGCCCAGGCTATCCCAGATGGGTCTGCCTCTGCCTTCCAGCTCCCAGGGCGCCTTGTCCCTCATATGCTGGGCCCTGTCCTGAAGACACCTCTTGCAGAAATGCCCCAGCCCAGGCCATGGGAAGTGGGGAGGTTGTCCTTAGTCAACTCTGAAACATTCCAGACTTCCCCTCTTAACAATAGACACATGTGCCCAGCAATAATCCATCCCTCCCTGTGTGTGCGTGTGGGGTGTGTGTGTGAGTGCAAGTGTGTGCGTGTGTGTGAAGTGGGTAGGCTGCGGTGTGTACCTGCACCCCAGGCCCCAGTTCTGGTCCTTCCCAGATTGTGATGGCCATCCTGGTCCCAGTGTTAGGATAGCATGGGATTATAGGGCCCTGGTTTTTCCGTATTTAAAGCCAATTTTTATTACTCATTTTGTCCAATGTAAGCTGCCACGTGTCTCTGAGTGAATACAGTCGAGCACAAACCTGGCCAGCTGCCCTGCCTGCCTCTTTCTTGCTCCTGGTGTTCCAGGGGTCTTCCTGCTTCCCTTGCCCTGCTGGAAGTGGGAAGGGATCAGAGGTGGGCGTGGTGGGGGCTGCCCTTCCAACAAGGCCCTGAACGCTCCCCCTCACGCTCCCCCCACCCCCAGCTGATCTTGGAGTAGCCTCTGGCAGCCAGGCCTTGGTGGCCTTTGGGCATACCCAGTGGGTTCTCAATTTCCTAGATGGGATAAAGCCTAAGGGAAGAAGCCTTGGGTTCCCACTAGGGTGTGAGTCTGGCGCTACCTGTATTAGAGAGGCAGACTCAGCTGGTAGGGTCCCTTCCAAGGCCAAGGTGGTCTGGCCACCAGTTGTGGGCTTGGAGCAGCCTGGGGAGCAAGGCGGAAGCTGCTGTTAGAAACATCTACCCACTGTCTTACCTGGACACCTGTTGCGTGCTCCGCCTAGGGCTGGTATGTTAGAGCCATCTCTCTGCCCTGGGAGCGGGAAATGTGGCTGGGTAGAGGTGAGACAGTGGTGATTCTGGGAGTTAGGCTGTGGCAGAGGTCAGTAGGGATCAGCCAATGAGGGCATCAGGGAGGGTTCTCTGAAAATATTTGAGCCAGGCCTTAAAGGAGACTTATTCACCTGGGCACAGAGGGATTGGGGCAACATTCCATAGCATCCCATTTATGCAAAGACAGGGATGAGAGTCTGTTGACAAGTCTGTCCCAGACTTCATAAACCTGTTGCTGCACCATAGTCCATATGCAATGCCCCCAGCCCCCCAAGGATGCTCTGTAACCACAGTAAGGGTTTGTTCTAGGCTAGGTACTAGTGCCACAGGGGCCACATGAGCTTTGCAGTTGGACAGTTCTGGGTTCAAGTCTCATCAGGCTGCTTTTCAAGCTAGCTTTGCATAGGCCCTTCTCTTGTCTAGAAAGATGGGTGTGATACCCATCACCTCATAGGGCAGCTATGAGAATCCATAAAAGCGGCCAGTCCCCTCTTTGAGCCCCTGGGTCACTGGCAGGACTCTTGCCTCCTAGGAGAGTGGGTCCTGGGTGCCAGGCTAATAGCTATCTCCAGGGCAGCCAGAAGGCTCTAAGCACTGATTAAGCAGAAGGGGCCTCTGGTGGTGGCTCAGCTCTTGGTAGTAGGTGGGACGAGTGCTGCTGCTTCTTGAGGGAAACTGGAGAGGGCTTTGCCCAAGGTCTTCCAGCTGGTTAATGGCTGCTGCAGAATGGTGAGGAAGCCAGCTGAAAATGAAGCTGGATCCTACCCATAAGTGTAAGGTTGGGGCCTAAGGTACGTTTGCTCTGTTTTGGTGGGAGGGCAGTTCAGTGTCTGTGCAGAAGACAAAGCCCACCCTGAGAAGGTGTGCAAGGGTGAGTGGGTGCCAGGTGGACCAGTAGGTCCCTGGAGCAATCTGCCTGTAGGTAGGTCACAACCTCCCACCAGGGACCTCCCACAATCCCCCTTCCCTGGTAGGCACCCAGGGAACTCGTTGGCTATAGTTCACCTCATCAAAGCTCTTGCCACAGTGAGTTCCTTAGCAGTGAAAACTCCCAGAATTCACTTCCCAACAAGCCTTTCTTAAGGTCACCTAACCACCCAGCTCTATGGTGGGAATTGGCGACCCAGATGTAGACAAGGCCCCCGCCAGTTTGGAGCTCTCTCTGGTAGGGAGATAGAAATGGGAACAGGTAAGACCTAGTGTGATCAGCACTGTGGCAGGGATGATTCTAGACCTGGTGGGCTGGGACTGCTGAGGAGGTGGGGGTCAACGCCCCTTTGGCCACAAAAATGTCAGAGTTAGTACCCTTCAGAATTCAGAGCCAGATATACCTGGGTGGAGGAGCCAGATGGATGGTCTAGGGCCTCTAGTGGTTTAGCATGGCTTGGGGTGGGTGCGGTGGGGTGAGTGATGAGTGTGTGATAAGTGAAAGAGGGGAGCAACTGGAGCCAAAGTGAGCACTACACTGGGCTTTGAAAGCCATGTAAAAGATGCCTCATCTAGAAGGCAAGGGAATCCCTGAAAGATTTTAACTGGTTTTGTCAGGGTGTCCGCTTAGCATGTACAAAGGCACCCCATGTTTACTTTGGGGAGCCTCCTGTCTCAGTCCATGTGGTTTAGATGGGGCTGGGTTTACACCCCCTGTGTACATATACACCTAGAGTGTGGGACCCAGCTGTTAGAGATCTTTGGTTGCAAGCGACAGAACTGTTCTCCAACTAACTTAGAGTGTTAAAAAGGTTATGGAGGGATGTGATAGGAAGAACCAGAACTGGGGCACCTCCAGGGTCTTAGTCACAGTCCCCATTCTCATCAGGATATGACCCCCAGAAGCAAGATGGCTACAGCCATGTTTGTGTCTGCATCACTGAGCCTGACTGGAAACCCAAGGAGCCCAAATGGCCCAGCTGGAAATCTGCCCACTGTTCACTGGGGGAGCAGGGCACTTGGGTTCACAAGCCCAGTATGATGGCACCCAGGGGGTGCAATGAGTCCCCCCCCCCCCGCCCTGATGAAATAGGGTGCCTTGTAACCAAAGAAAAGGAAATGGATACTGGGTGGCTGAACACATATCCCTCCAACTGGATTGGTTCACTGAAGGATACTAAGCCAAAATGAATCCAAAAAGAGTCTTTTGGGGGGCTGGCTAGAATTATTGGGAAAGAATTGAGGTTCTCTTCTCTGGGGTTGGGTGGCAGGATATAAACCTAGAGCTGGGGCAGGGAGGTCATCCTTGCCACCACATGGGAATTTTCAAGAATGATGCAAACGGAAGAAAGAGTGGAGAGAATAGATACATGTGTGATACCATTGTTGGGACACCTGGAACCAATTGTGATCGTAGCTAAAATCTACCTCTGGACTTCTCAGTTACATGAGTCAAACACTTCTGCATCCAAGCCTGTTTGTTTTGGGATTCTGTCACTTGCAAACCAAAATGTCCCAGCTGGTATGGTGGTGGAGGGTTTTGTTTTTTGTTTTTTTAAGTTTAATTGTTTTTGAGAGAGAGAGAGAGCGCGCGTGCAGGGGAGGGGCAGAGAGAAGGGGAGAGAATTCCAAGCAGGCTCTATGCTGTCAGTGTGGTGCCGGACACTGAGGTGACTCTCACTAGTGCTCACCTCTGTACCCTGGGTATGAGCAGGGTCCGTGAAGCCCAAGGCTATGGATCCAGCACTGGGTCTCCTCCCCGTACCACTTCTTAGTAGAAGTGGTTATGTATGCTCACTGAAGACACACTGGGAGGGGCCATGAGTTGGGAGGGTCCATGCCTTGGTGAGCTGGAACAACATTGGGGTAACCTGCCTGCTCCAACTCTTTCCCACTACATGTGTGCTGTGCATTTCAGGATGTGGCCGGTGCCTGGACTTGTGTGTGCTTTTCGGGTTGAGCTGTATGTGTGTGTCAGCTGCCTGACTGAGCATCCTGTGTGCTCGGCCGATTGTGTACACCCGGTCTGCCT
Organism: Leopardus geoffroyi; assembly: GCF_018350155.1. NCBI lineage: Eukaryota > Metazoa > Chordata > Mammalia > Carnivora > Felidae > Leopardus > Leopardus geoffroyi. Next base: position 172,927,935 of record NC_059326.1, on the reverse strand, counting down.
GCGTGCGCCCGTTCGCACCGCAGGAGCGGTGCGGAGTGGCGCGTGCATTCCCTGTGCAGGGTGAACCCAGCGCCCCGCGTGTGAGTCTCCGCGCCTGAATCTCCGCGCGGCAGGTGGGTGCCAGGTCCTCCGCCTTCGGCTCCCAGGACAGCCTCCTCGCTGGCGAAAGGCTGGGGGTGGGGGCCCCCTGCCGGCTGCCGCGCGCGCGCGCGCGCGCACGCCGGGCTGGTACGCGCCGTGTACGCGCCCGTGCGCGCCCCGAGGCTCGAGCCCAGCGCTCGCAGCCGCCTTCGCTGCCACAGTCAGCTACCCGGGGCCGCCGTCGCCGCCTCCCCCAGGCCGGGGGCTCTGTCCGCGGGGCCGGCACCACTCGCCCCGAGCCAGGAGGACGAGCTCGAGGAGGATGTCTGGGCCCGTGAGTACCGCGGCGGCGGCGGCGGGCCGGGCGGGCCCGGAGCGCGGGCAGAAGATGGTCCCGGGCTGAGCCCCTCCCCGCGGGCAGCTCCGAGCTTTGGCCCCGGGTCGCGGCCTCGGACCCCCGCCCCGGCCAGCCCCTCCCCCAGCCTACTCCGGAGGGAGGAAGGGAGGGAGGGAGAGGGAGGGCGCCAGTGAGCGAGGGAGCCAAAGCCGGGCGCGAGCCGCCACCGGTTCGCTTGGAAACGGTTGCCACAGCAACGGGGTTGCGCTCCCAGGCAACGCGGCTGCGGGGCGGCGACGCCCCCTCCCGCCCCTCCCCCACCCCACGCGGGGCCGCAGCCCAGGGGCGCAGGGGGAGTGGGGGTGCAGGGACTCGCCCTCGAGCGGTGGGGGTAATAACTTCACCCGTCTGGGTGTGCCTGCCTCCACAGCTCCTCGAAGATGGGGGTGGGGGGGTGAGCGGCCCCGTGGGCACGAGCTAGCTCCCACGTGGCTGCAGTCGTCGCAGCAGGGCTCTTGGGGTGGCTGCAAATGTGGGGGCGGCCCAGCCCCTGGGCCTGCCGCGGGAGGAGGAGGCTTGATGGCTGCGTCCGTCCGGCGTCTGTGTTCCGACACCCCCACCACCACTACCACCACTCGCCAGCAAAATGGTCTGACCCGAGTTGGGTGCCACAGAGGCGATGTTCCTTACCAGGGGAGAAGAAAGAAGCTTACGTCCCTCCTCCTCATGGCCAGGGCATATGCCAAACCGCGGCTAGGGCCGGTGATGGGTTTCTGCTCCACGTTCCAAGCCACCATTCTCCAGGGAGTGGTGGGAGCAGAGTGGGTAGAAGCAGAGGAAAACGACATTGCTGACCCAGGGAAGCTGAAGCTCAGGCCAAATGGGAGCGCCCCAGCCCATTGTCTGGATCACAAGTGTCCCTTTCTTGTCTGAGCACAAAGCCCAGACTGTGCTGGGTGGCATGCAGGTTGGCCAGCAGGCAGGCCAGCGCCACATGGAGATGCGCTGTCCTCCAGGGGAGCTCCTCTGGGAGGAGAATGGCCTCTGAGTCAGAGGAAATGACCTCTGGCTCCTCTCCCAACCTCCCCCAGCCGACAGCGGCAGGGTGCTGGGGAGAGAAATGGTCCTCCTGCCAGCTCTCCCAGACCTGACTCAGCAGATGTCAGCCTCCAATCACAGACCTTGGACTCAACAGCCCAGTGACCACAACCACCATTGGGTTTCCTTTCCCATCCAGGGAAGTGTCCTGGGGCACCAGAGGTGACCGTTACCCCAGGCATTTGAGGCCTTGGCATAAGATGTCCTTAGACGGGTGGTGCCCGAACTCAGTCCTGTGTCTTGATGCTGCAGGCAAGAGTGCCCTTGGAATTATTCACAGGCTCCTTTCATTCTGTTCCTGCTGTGTGTTCTGCATTCATTATCTCCTAATCTTTACAATTGTGCAGGTAAGTTTATGATCCCCATTTTAAAAATGAAGACTCCAAGGTTCAGGGAGGTAACGTGATCTCCCCAAGGTCACACAACCAGTAAGTGGTGGAACTCAGTTTTCAGTGAAGGTTTCTCTCCTGGCACAGCAGCTCTCTGCCTGCCACACACCATCTATTGCGGAAAAGAACTGTAGGGCCTTCTAGAGGAGCATTCTTAACTTCTTTTCATATTCTTCCAGTGAGGAAATTCCCTACGTCTTTCAAGCCTTAGTACACTTTTCCTTCTTCCACCAAAATCAGCCAGATTCTTGCTCACCCAGATGTTCTATAGGACTGTGCTGCTGCTGGGCTGGCTCCCTTCCTCCATTTTCTCTCTCTGGGCGAAACTAAGGAGTGAGGGCTACCTCAGTTACCTGAGAACTCCCCAATGTCCAAATTCTTGGTTTTTGGGCTCTGTGGCCTGATCAGCTTGCAGCCCTAGTTGTGGTAGAATTCAGCAGAGATAGGCCCATCCATGTACTGCTGGCTACTGTGGGTGCTCATTTCTAGTTCAGCTGGTGGAAACCCTTGGGCCTCTAGGGCCCAAGGAGCAATGGAATGAGTGAGGTGGGCCGGGGAGCTGCCCAGCTGCAGTTTATGTCACCATGTGAGAATGTGGACTTGGAATGACCAGATAATTTTTAAGATGAACCAAGAATCCAGACTTTTATGTAAAATCTCCTGGGTTTTAAAAATTTGGCAACTAATCAGGATATTTTTAAGAATTGATTGTGGGCCAACAAAACGTGCCCATGAACTGTGTCCAGCCTGAGAGTCATGAGGCCATGACTTCTGGTCTATGGTAAAGCGATGGTAGTTTCTGCTGGACCACTTTCAGGTTTGTGTAGATACAGTGCCATGGGCTGGTTTCCATATTTGAGCCTCTTGAGGCTGCGAAGTGTTGGCTTTTGGTTTGTCACATGCAGCTGTGTACACCAGTCTTGAAGTGTTTTCACTTCCCTCATCAGTTTTGCTCCACCGTTGGCAATCCTAGGCAGGTCTCATCATCCCTGTCTTACAGGCAAAGAAACTCCAGCTCAGACATGGGAACAGCTGGGATGGAGCCACACAGCCTAATTTGAACCCTAGCTCTCTCTTTAGTGTTCTGTGTGTTATGCCAGGCTGACTCTCTGAAGAGGGCATCTTCGTCTCCCCCCTCCCCCCCACCCCAGCCCCTGAGGTGTGGCCAACTCCCTTGGAGGGAGAGATGTGAGTACAGTAGACACTGAGCCACACAGGGCCCCTCTGCCCACAGCTCTCTGTGACCCCGGTCTGTTGTCCTGTTCACAGTTTCCAAGCCCTGGGTTCCTGGCCCAGTGCCAGGGTTGGGTCACAGAGGTGCTACCTGTAGCACCTCTAGTACCTGTAGTACCTTGGCCTAACTGGAAATGAGGCTCTGGTAAGCGCTACGCCTGGCTGACTATGGCGGCAATCCTCTCTCTGGCCTCAGTTCGTCTGTCTTGGTGTGGGAGGAGTGTAAAATTGTTACCAGTGCCTGCCTTCCTGCCAGGACAGTGGGCCTTGCAGTCACCTGGACTTCACAATCCCCTGGCTATGTGGGCCTGAGCTGGCCCAACTCCTTGTCTGTAGAATGGGGATGGCAGCAGCCACCTCCTGGGTGTGAGATAATGAATGTGAAGAGGCCAGCAATGGGACTGGCATGTGCTGGATATGCAGGACAGGTTAGCCATCCTCACTCTACACACCACATTCTCCCACTGCTGTCCCCTGGTCTGAGTCTTTGTCCCTTCGCTTGACTGGTGGCTCTGAGTACCTTATGACCCAAAAACCCTGCCATCTGGGATTCCCTCTGTCCATTCCAGAGCACCTCGCATATGCCTCCATTTTCTTTCATTCACATGGATGATGGGTCCTCATCTCACTTGTAAACCACCCTGCAAAAGTCGAGAGCTGGGTGATGGCTTCTCTCTCACTGACTTTTTGGTGAATGGCTGACATTTCCCAGGAGTGAATTGGATGCAGACCCAGCTCTTTTTTTTTTTTTAAGATTTTATTTATTTATTTATTTGGTGGGGGGTGGGGCCAGAGGGAAAGGGAGAGACAGGAGCTGGAGCAGGCTCCATGCCCAGTGTAGAGCCTGACATGGGGCTTGATCTCATGATGGTGAGGTCATGACCTCAACCAAAATCGGGGGTCAGACACTCAACCGACTGAGTCATCCAGGTGCCCCCAGATCCATTCTTGAAGTGTTTCTCTCCTGTGGCTATAAGACCAAACAGGGAACTAGGCATCTCCAGTCACTCCTACCAAGTGGTTTTGGAGCTGCCATCTGTGTGCCAGATGACAAGACAGATGCAACCTCTGGAGTCGCACACAGGCAACCGCAGCACACTTTGACATCCCTGGATTTCTCCAACCCTGGGGAGTAAGGCCACCTGGAGCTGACTTGTCCAGCAAAGTGAAAGTGAGGCCATGAAGCTGAGTAGTAAGTGTGGGGGCAAGAACTTCGGGGAAAGAAAGCACGACTTAGCAGTGCAGGATGGAAACACAGGCTGGTTGCAGAGGGAAGGGCACTGAGAGGTGAGGCTGAAGATGCCTTGGCAGGAGTTCATCCCAGAGGCCATGATCTAGGTCAGTTCTCCAAGTGTGCTCTCTGGACCACATCATCAGCATCTGCTGGGAATTTGTTAGAAATGCAAACTCTCGGGTCCAACCCCAGACCTACTGAAGCAAACACTGGGAGCAGAGCCCAGCACTCTGTTTTAACAAGCCCTCCCCATAGCTCTGACTCTGATTCAAGTTTAAGAGGCACGCATCTACACTGTCTTAAAGAGCTAGGCTGCTTCCTGAAGGGGTGGGAGTTGCCAAAGGATTCAGGCAGGAAAGGGCCTGGGGGAAACGACAATGTGGAAAGTGGGTAGGCTGAACAGGAGCATAGCATGGAAGTACAGAGGGCGGTGGCAAGCATGGTGACAGGGGCCCAGGTGAGAGATGATGGGGGCCTGGCGAAGGTAGTGGCAGGGGGACCAAAGGAAGTAGACAGATGAAGGCACAGTGCACTGAGGGTAAAAACAGGATTTAGTGGCTGGAGCAAATGGTGGGCCCTTTACTGAGATAAAAGATCTAGTAGATTTTAAGGGTCTAAGATTACTGGGGTTCTTCATGCAGAGGAGCAATGTGGTAGATGCCCACAGCAGTGCACCAGGCACCAGAATAAGAAATCTGTGTGACCTTGGGTATCATTTGATTTCTTTGAGCCAAGTGCTCTCATCTGTCAAATGGGAGGAATGCTAACCTAGTTTGTAGGATGACTGAGAATGATTTGTGACATCCAGCCCTCAGACAGGGAGCACCTAAAGGACATGCACCTCTCTGCATCCCCAGCTCCGAAGCTGCCATCATCAGCACTAATGTGTGTTGGGCATCTCCAAACCCTTTGCATGGACTAGCTCAGTTTTCACCATGGTCACTGATGGGGAAACTGGCATTATGGAGGTTAAGAAATTCACCCCCTGGGGTCTTGTGTCCCCCTGCTGTGCCCCAGTGAGTGTGTGGCCTAAGAAAACATACAAAACAATACACTCACAAACACTGTAAATAAATCAAGATGGAATCCTAAAAAAAAATGTTCAAATAACCTGCAAGAAGGTAAGAAAGGAGAAAGAAGAAACAAATCATAAAATGGCAGACTTAAGGGGGTAGGCACAACCCCTAGCACACAGCTGGAGTTGGACAAATGCGGTATTTGCTCTGGAGAGTCTGGAGGGGATGGAGAGGGTGCGTGACTGTAAGAGGTGGCAGGCAGGATCTGCACTGAAGGGCTCCCCAGACACAGGCAGGAGGCTGCACAGAAGTACGAAGGGGTAAAGGGACAGCTCTTTGAGGAAGATTGGAGAAGCCTGGTCTGTCAGGAAGAGCATCTGGAAAGGTCTCTTGACATTTATGTGTTGAGCACCTACTGTGGATTAGATGAAATGTACTAAGCAACTCCCTGTGGGCCAGACACAGGCCGGAGGGAGGCCTCTGGCAGGACCCATGCCCTCTTGGCCTGCCAGAGTACCACTGAGTGAAGTAGTAGCCTAAGAGGGAGTGTTTAGCATCAAACCCATGCCCACTCAAACTGGGCACTGGCGCCAGCATGACAGAGAGCAGTCTAATCCATAAAATATGGCAGTGATTCCTGCCTCCTTGCTGAGGGGCCACATTGGCACCCAGAGAGTCTTGGTTGTGGCCTGCCTCTGTCCACCTTAATGCCCAGTCAGCTGAGCTGGGCCCCTCAGGGCAGAGTTTCTGTTATTTGTTCCTTGTTAACCTTGGAGCTGCCATCCCATTTCTCCACTCTATAGCGTTTTCCTACTCTCGAGCTGAGGCATGGTGGCCAGAAGCCCCAGGGCTTTGGTGCGAAGGAACAGAAAGGTATGTTTTGGCTACAAGCTGGCCAGTCATCTCAGTGTCCCCATGGCTGCCAAGTCTTCATGTGCCAAGTGCTCACGTGCACTGGGCTCTTCATTTATGTCTCAGTGGTCTTGTAATGGAAAGTATTTTGACTGACTCTCGATTCAGACTCAGGCTAAATCCTTACTCCTCCCCTTATCAGCTGTGTGACCTGGGGCAAATCATTTCTCTGGCCCTGTTTCCTCATCTATCAAATGGGCCCCCAATGAGAAGGAGGTATTACATATCTTGTGAGATTCCAAATGGAAAGGGCCTAGAACAAGGCCTGACATGCAGTAGACAGTCCTTGGCAGGTATTTCTATTTCTAATTCAGCTAAACTCCTTCACCTCCAGTCCCAGAAGTACCTTTTCTGATCTGGAGCTATTCCTGCTCTGCAGGCCAAGGGGCCCCCTAGTTAGTGCCAGCTTCCTCAGAGCATTCCTGAAAATTCCTGTGGGCTCAGGAAAAGGAGAACAACAGATTTAATTAACTCCCGGTGACTGGCAGCATCGTGTTTTTATCTGGGCTGCGTCGCCATGGCAGCCTCATGGCAGGGTTGTGGAGGGGGCGGGTGGAGCTATTGTTCTTGCCATTGTCTGTTCTGGAACACAGGCCCAGGAGAAAGGGACTGGCACGGGGACCAAGTGGCACATGGTATAAGGCAGCCAGAGAATCAGACAGGATCCATCTGGGAGAAGTGTGGGGTGGCCCGTGGCCTGGCTTCCCCCCAGCTTGCTGCCAGAACAGTCTGAGACAGCTTGATGTGGACCTCCTGCTTGGAGCTCAGGCCCACCACGGCCCCCAGAGCTAAATGTGTGTGTGTGCCTTGGATATGCTGAGGATGGGGGGCTGTCCATGGGGCTCCTGGAAGAGGGGCCCACAAAGTAGCTCAAGCAGCAGCACTCTCCCACCCCTGGCTAGGGTTTTGTGGCCAGGCTTGGGTTCAAATTAAGGCACTGCCATCTGCCCTCTACACAGCTAATTGCCACCTCCCCATCCCCTCCGTCTGCAAAATAGGAATAACTGCAGTTACCCTAAAGGGTTATATGTGAAAACCCTGGGTATAAGGCATTCAAGAAGGGCACCCTTCTGTTCTGCGGGGGTGGTGAACAATCGCCTGCTACCCGTCACTCCACAGTCAGGGCTCCATCCTACATACCTCAGGATGCAAGGTTCCTCTCTAAACCCTGGCTGTAGAGAGGAAGGAGGCAGAACTAGAGGCGCCCATGGGCCAGGTGATACACGTGCAAAGGAGCTACTTTTCCTACCCTCTGCAGAAACGTAAAGGAATTGATAAGGCCTACTGGTGCTAGGAGGGTAGGGCCAATGAGGCTGCGAATTGGTAGGAGGCTGGGGAAACAGAGCTGGGATCTGACAGGCGGAGGCGCCTAGAGGAAAGGAAAAAAGGGAACAGCCCACGCCCGGACGTGCAGACAAAAGCAGGCCAGTGGCACGCAGTAACAGCCGGAACGACCCCTCCTGAGCCTCTTCTACAAGAGCGGCGACGACCAGGAGGCCCGCAGTGCGGACCTAGATGTTCCATGCTTTGCGCGGCCATGGGTAGGAGCGGGTACAAGGCCTAGAGCGGCGGATGCCTAGGGCTAAAGCTGGGCGTCGGTGGGCTGCTTGTGGGGCTATAGGAGGTGGGCCACCCTTCCCCGCCGCAAAGCAACCGCGCAGAAACTCCTCTTCAGCGCCCTGAGGGTCTGTCCACGGGCCTCTGAAACCCTTTCCGAGCTGGGGTACCCCGTGGGGTAGCGAACCTCCCTTGAGTACAGAGGCCGAGACTGGCCTTCGCGCGCCCTCTGCTGGCCTGCCTGGAGTCCCCTCGGCTCAGCTGCGGCGGCGGCCGGGTCTCAGATCTGGGAAAGCCCTACCGGGGAAACCTCGAGGTATGACGTCATCCCCATGGTGAAGTCACCGCCCCGGGGGGAGTGCGGGGGTTCCCGCAGAGGAGGCTTCCCCAGAACTGCGCAGGGCACGGGCGCAGGCAGGGAAGTCGTCGGGGCTGCAACGCGCCTTCACCGCGCCCTGTGTCTGTTCTACAGGTCCCGCGCGGCCCCGGGTGAGGCCCATCCGCGCTCCCACCGGCGCCATGGGAAGGAGCGGGCGCCGCTGCTCTTGCCCCCCGCCGGCGCGCGCACGACTTGAGCCCCGCCGCGAGCAGCCCCCGGCCGCAGGTCCCCGAGTGACGCTGGCGGCGCCTGGGAGCGTGGCGCGGGCCCGGGGCCACGTAGAGGAACCCAGTATCCAGTGAAGCAGCCGAGGACCCGCCGCCCCGCCGCCGCCATGGTTATGTCCCAGGGCACCTACACGTTCCTCACGTGCTTCGCCGGTTTCTGGCTCATCTGGGGTCTCATCGTCCTACTCTGCTGCTTCTGCAGCTTCCTGCGCCGCCGCCTCAAACGGCGCCAGGAGGAACGACTACGTGAGCAGAACCTCCGCGCCCTCGAGCTGGAGCCCCTCGAGCTCGAGGGCAGCCTGGCCGGGAGCCCCCCAGGCCTAGCGCCGCCACCACCACCGCAGCGCGGCCGCCTCGAGGCGCCGGCGCACGCGCATCAGCACGTGCACGTCCACCCGCTGCTGCACCACGGGCCGGCGCAGCCACACGCACACCCGCACGCACACCACCACGCGCTTCCTCATCCGCCGCCCCCGCACCTCTCAGTGCCGCAGCGGCCTTGGAGTTATCCGCGTCAAGGTAAGCCCAGACCTCTGCCGTGGGCAACGAGGGCCACTGAGAGGTGGGCGGGATCACTACTAACAGGCGAGCCTTCCATGGGACAGCCTCCCAGAGAACCTAGGAGGTAGCGGGCTGGGCCTGGGGTTGGCAGCTGGCCGGAGGCCAGGGACGGGTGGCCTCACCCTCGGAACATTTCCCACTCCGCAGCGGAATCGGACATGTCCAAGCCACCGTGCTATGAAGAGGCGGTGCTGATGGCCGAGCCACCGCCGCCCTACAGTGAGGTGCTCACGGACACGCGCGGCCTCTACCGCAAGATCGTCACACCCTTTCTGAGCCGCCGCGACAGCTCGGAGAAACAGGAGCAGCCGCCGCCCAGCTACAAGCCGCTCTTCCTGGACCGGGGCTACACGTCAGCGCTGCACCTGCCCAGCGCTCCGCGGCCTGCGGCCCCCTGCCCTGCGCTCTGTCTGCAGGCGGACCGTGGCCGCCGGGTCTTCCCCAGCTGGACCGACTCGGAACTCAGCAGCCGCGAGCCGCTGGAGCACGGAGCTTGGCGCCTGCCGGTCTCCATCCCCTTGTTCGGGAGGACTACAGCCGTATAGAGGGGCGTCCGGCGTTCCGGGCCTCACCCGCGAACTCGTGGCCTGACTGCGGGGCTTTTTAAACGCTTCCCTTGGACTGCGGGGAGGGGTGGGGAGGGAGGGATTTCTTACCCCGTTTGTTACATTTTGAGGATAATAAAGGTGTGTGATCTGGTTTGGTACAAGCGGAGGGGGCACCCACTGCTTGCGCCCAAGGTTTTGGTAGCCAGGCGTGCCTGGGCCTTGGCGACCCAGAACCTGAACGCGTCTTCTGGCTAGAAACTGACCTGAGGTTGAGGAACTAAACTTCACAGGCTGATTCCCCTGGGAGCTCCAGACCCTACCTTCCCTGCCCGTGAGATCACGGTGAGGGTGCTCCCTGTGGCCTTGGAGGTGGGAAGAGTTGGGAATGGGGGTCAGGGGAGGCGGCACACCACAGATCCGCCCCTGGAGGCCCGGAGCAGCAGGCCTGAAGGGATCTGGATTTCTTTATTAACAGACATGAGCACGACCCGTTACAGAAGTTTGTGCTTTCCAAAAACAGTTACTGAACGTGAAAAAGGAACCCAAGCAAAGAGGGAGGAGTTAGGGAGGGGCCATTTAAGCCCCGGGCCCCACCGATAGCCCTAACCTGATCCGCGCCTAGGGCCTCCAGCTTGGGACCTGCCCAGCAGGAGGGGGGCAGGAAAGGGCCTGGAAGCCGAGGGGCCCCAGCTGGGCCTACTTCCTTTGGGCCAGGCGGGGAGGGGTCAAGAGAAGGGCGGGGAGGGGGTCCCAGGGAGCCAGAGCCCACGAGCCATTTATTGCCATGTTTTAAAATTCGTGCAAAATATCTGAAGCCCTGGACAGAGAATACAAAGTGATATTTTTCCAAGAAACATAAAACTAGGAAAAGAGGTGGGGCATTTTCCCACCAGAGCTCCCCCGACGCCAGGCTCCCACGAAGGGCGAGGCCTCCACCCCGTCCAGCTGAGTGAGCAGGGAGGACTAAGAGCTACAATCTGGTCCGGGCGGGGAGGGGGTAGAATTTGCAACAGCGTCTCAACTACCAACGGGAGGAAAACCAGTCAACTGTACAAGTCTCCTATCAACTTTAAAAAAAAGAGAAAAGCTGTAAAAGTCAGGCCCTGTGGGTGGGGAAGCGGCCAAGTCCCGGGCCAGGGCCGGAATCCGGAGTGGGTGCCAGGCGGAGCTGCTGCGAGTGCAGGCACGGCGGGCCGTCTGGCCAGAGGCCGGCACAGGTGGGCGGCCTTGGCGAGGGCAGCCTGAGGGCGGGCGCCACCGCTAATCACCGCCCTCGAAGCCCTCCTCCTCTTCTGGTACTGGGTCTGCATCCCAGCAGGTGATGTCGATTTCTATGGTGTTGGGAAAGGAGGGAAGATAAGGAGATGGCCCAGCACATCCATGGCTGTTTCCCCAAACCCCTGGGAGCTGTGGCTGTATCCACACTTGAACGCAACACCCCCAAGTGATTGTGTGTGTGTGTGTGTGTGTGTGTGTGCGCGCATCTTCACACTTGAACCCAGCATCCCTACCGGAACTCCTCCCTATCACCCACCCCAGCACTACCTGGAGGTTTGTTGTAGAACACAGGAGGCGGGGCCTTTGCGCACAGCTCTTCGGATTGGGCGAACTCCTCCTCCTGTGATTGGCTGAAGTACCCCTCACTGGCCTGCGGGAGGAAAGCTCCAGGTCACTGGGCCCCACCCAGGAGGGCTAGGGCTGACCTACCAGGCCTGAGCGTTTCCCCAGCAACCAGTGATTCTATCAGTGGTTTCCAGGGAAACATATGCCTGCCTTGGGCACAAAAGCAGAGATGGCCCAAGGAGGGAGAATGAAATGGAGCCTCCCTCCAATAATATGGGTCTCAGAGAATGGAGGTACTGCCTGCTAGAACCCTGACCACCACCCCTACCACCAGGCTGTCCCTGCCCCACCTGGGTCCCCTCCTTCTGGGTGGTCTCGCCATTGGTCAGCAGGTGGGGCTCTGGCTCTGGCTCCAGCTCTGGCTCCTGATCCAGCTCCTCTAGAGCAGAGGGCAGAGTTGGGACCTGGGAGGTGGCCAGAGGCTCCCCTTCTATTTCCTCTTCTGGGTCACAGAAGGTAGCTGGCGGCTCAGGCAGCTCATCAAAATTGAGAAGGTTGGCACAGCCTTTGCCTGCCAGTGGCAGTGGCTCCTCAACCACCTCATCTAGCAGGGGTACCTCTGCCAGAGTGACCTCGGCACCTGAAGGTGGTGTAGGGACCCTAGGCTCAGCCTGGGATGTGGAGGCCTCTTCCCCGTTGCCAGGCCATAGGTCAATGAGGCTGGCAGCGGCAGGGGAAATGGTGTTGGCAACAGCGGTATCGGCAGTGGCAGTGTCGGTTTCCATGGCATCAGCTACCGGGATGTCAGTTGTGGTGGTGTTGGCCATAGCAGGCTCCAGAGGGGCAGCCAGGACAGCCTGCTCTGGAGATGCCATGAACATCAAGTCCTCCGTGGGGCTGCCTTGCCCCTGGGGAGGCTCTGGTGCCTGTGGGGGCTCCTCCATGGGGCCTGCCCAGGCCTGAGGGGCTGTTGCTCTGGCCTCTTTGCTGGTCTCTTCACTATCCAGGCCAGGCTCGGGCTCCTGGGTCTCTGCAATAGCACAAATGCAGGAGAGAGATGTGGTCAGCTCCCTCAGGGAAAGAAGCAGGCCTGGGACAGCCACCCTACTGTACTCTGCCCACCCCCTGACTTCCAGGACAGAAGGCTTCCACTAAGAGCTCCATACAGAGCACCTTCCAGAACACCCACTGGGCCCTGCTACCCCTTTATCTCCTAGTGTCTTTAAACTGCTCGGCAGCCCTGGGAGGAAGGCCCCATCCGCATTCCAGTGAGAGATACTGAGATTCAGAGATAGCAGGTCTGACTGCAACACCAAGCTTCCTCCCTGCCATAGCTACTGGGAGGCGCAGTGATGGGTGGCCCAGATCCCTAAGGAGTTGTTACTATGGCCACGTGGGGTTCCCAGCCTGGGGACTGGGGAGAGGCCTGGTGCAGCTAGGGTGCAGCCCCTCATTCACCTTGAGGGGGTGGCGGAGGCAGTGGTGGAGGCTGTGAGGACGTGACCTCATCCAGAGCCCGCTCAATCTGTTCAGCGACAGGGGTAGAAGCCGTGCTGGAGTCAGATGGGCTCCGGGTGGGGATGGGGGTGGGTGCCATCCTCCGGTGGCTGTCCAGGTGGCTGCCTATGGAACAAACCCCCAGGCTGGTCAGTAAGGGCCAAGGGAGCCAGGTGGGACCAGGATTGTCCACCTTGGGGGCCTGGCCATCACCTCCTGTCTGGAGTCTGGGTAGGGGCTAGGAGCCCCCCAGCCCTTCAGGGGCCAGACCACAGCTCCAGACCCTAGCAGCCAGGTCCCTTGGGACAAGAGCCCCTTCAGGGCCAGGGGAAAGAGGCAGGTAATACCTGCTCTGGGGACAAACACCAGAGATCAGCGGTCAGGATGGGGGAGGGCAGGGGCACTGCTGGGAAGTGGGGCCCTCCTTACCCCACCCCACTGAGGCCTGGGGCTGCTACCTACATGGGAGGGAGGAAGAGAGGTTTGGGGTGCGGTGACAGGTGATATAGGGAAAGGGAGTCCGTGGAGGGGAGGAGGAGGAAGAGGAGGAGGAGGAAGGCCCACTGTCCGATGCCTTTATGAAAGGGCAGTACGGACGACCTGCCGAGAGAGACAGACAGAGAGAGACAGAGGACAAGAGAGGGTCAGTCTCCCCCCCACCCCCATGAGGCCTCACCCGCCCCCAGGGCTGGCCCTAGAAGTCCAAACTGCCTTCCGCTAGGGCACACAATCAGCCATACTAGGCCACAGCCTCAAACCATCAGATGATTCCCACCAGCACCAGACAAGCAGAGCAATGAGCTTGCCACACAAAGCCAGACTCAAAGCAGTACAGGGACAGCCTGCCCCACCCCTGGAACCCCAGCACAAGGCCAAGCACACAGCAGGGGCAAACACTCAGATCAGCAGACAGAGCAGGAGGGTGCTTTGTGGAGGGAGGTGGAAGCTGCACAGGGAGAATCCCAACGGTGAGCACTGGGTACAGGCTCCAGGCTGCTTAAACTCAGGGCCAGAGTAAGAGTCCACCGCACATGCACCCACAGCCCTTCAGGCAAGACCTAGTTCAACCCCAGGAGGGCCACTCCCCACACTCAAGGGCAGGGGGAGGGGGCGGGAGGGGTGGTTTCAGCCCATGCCAGAGCTGCCCAGATGACCTCTAGCACTACCTGTTGCTCAGCCAAGGCCAACACCAACCCCCCCCCCACCTGAGCCCCTCTCAGTCCTGCCACCTGGGAGCCAGTGGGTGAAAGCACACTTGATGAATGGATGGCCTTGCCTTCTCCAAAGGGGTCCTTGGGCAAGGAAGGCTTCCCTTCCAAGAAAGAGTCGCAGAGAGGCTCAGGCCCAAAACCTGAGGAGAGGGGGTCAGGTGGGGGGCGGGGTTAGACCTGGGACTACCTGGTCGGTGGTTGAAGGGTGAGGGTGCATCGCAGCTGCCCGCAGAGGCCGACGCAACTCGTTCCTGCTGCTTGAAGAACTCCCGTGGGTTGTCAGGCCGCTGGGCAATAATGGCTGCTGCCTCCTAGGGGCACAAAGAAAGGGTGAGAGCCAGGCCCAGCTAAGGCAAGCCCTGCCCACCTCACTTTGTCCTGCTCCCCCAACTCTCACCTCTACCTCCGATTCTGACTTCTTCATCTGGGTCTCTTCTTCCTCATCCCGCTGGTCACCCTGAAACCAAAAAGACAATGTCCTGGTCATCCCACTCTCCCAGGAGCTCTTGGTCTTCTTACAGGCCTCATGTTTTCTCCAGGAAGCAGCTTGGGGGCGGCACCCCTGCTCCCTTCACTACCCAGTCACATAGTCCCTTTATCTACAAGGCCCTCAGCCACCTCATCTCCAGCTCAGACAGGCCCTGGGTACCCAGCTCAGGGACTCCTGCACCATCACCCCGAGATCCAACAGGCATCCAGCGTCATTCAGGAGTGCTCCCTGCTTTGTAGCTAACTTTTCCTGGACCTCCTACCTCAGTACCTAGCCAACCACACCCCCATCACTGATGCCCGGATCTTGGCATTATGACAGAAGGCTTCTCATTAGTCCCATAACCTTGCTCTCTTCCCATAAAAAGATTTTTTCCAAAATCCAAATCAGACCATGATTTCTCCTAGCTTAACATCCCTTGGGGAGCTTCTCATGAGCCGGAGTGAGTACTAGCTGAGTATGGCCCACAGACGGCTTTTGTTTTGCCAGCATGATGTTTTTATTATTTTTTTTAATGTTCATTTATTTTGAGAGAGAGAAAGTGCATGTATACACATGGGGTAGAGGCAGAGAGCGAGGGAGAAAGAGAATCCCAAGGAGGCTCCACTCTCAGTGTAGAGCCTGATATGGGGCTCCATCCACGACGTGAGCTAAAGTTAGAGGAGTCGGACACTTAACCAACTGAGTCACCCAGGCACCCCCAGTATGATGTTTTTAAAACATTAGTTGCTACCACTTAAAAATCAGGAGTATCACACCGAAATCAGGATCTCTAGTTTCTCCTGAAATGCCAGAAGCCCTGGCAACAATGGCCCGTGTGCTCTTGGCCAGAGCTGTACTGCTGGAACCCTCACCCCAGCTTGCTGCAGACCATCCCCTACTGCACTTCACTAGCTACCTGCACTGGACAGTTTTGAGGCCGCAACCCCAGGAGTAAAGGCAGATGGGGCTCCTTGTTTATCCTACATTCCCTTTTGCTTGCCTGATCTAGCCTGTCACCTCTCTCACACCCTCCTCCCGCCGTGACTCACCCACACTACCTGTAAGATGAAACACAAAGTCCTCAGCACAATGTAGTCACAGTTCCTGGAACACACACACCATTTCCCACCTCCGTGCCTTCACACGGGAGATCAATCCCTCTTGCCCCAAATGCCCAACTCCCACCTCAGGTTCAACTCTTCCTGCTTTCAGCCTCAGCTTGGCACTGCCTCCTGAACAAAAGGACCCTCGCCCATTCAGGTCATTTTTGGGTCTCCATGAGGTGTTCCAGGCATACACCACAGATGACACTATATCATAATTTCCTTTTTCTGGGATCATCACCCCTGCCCCCTGTGGGTGACACAGGCTGAGAAGTCAGATGTGTGTGTGAGCGGCCAGCACATGGTTCAGTTGGCACACATTTGCACAACTGAACTCACTACATCAAAGATTTTTAATCAATGCTGCTCCTGCTACTATTGTGGCAAATGGGGTAGGTTGGGGGAGGGGACTGATGCAGAGAGAATAAGCTGCAGGTAAGGTGGTGAAGTTACAGAGCTTCTTTGTTTTGAGCACATAATCTAAAACTTAAAATTTCCCCTCAGGATACATTAAGAAAATGGCCCTCCAAAGTACCCCTCAAGATGGATGTCACTCCAACCACAGCTTTGTGTCTTCCAGAATGAAATCTAAAGTCCTCCTCTGACATACCTCTATTTCCATTCATATTTCCCTTGCTCCTCAGCTCACTCGGCTCCAGGCAGGGTCCTTGCCTTCCTATAAATTACATGCCACCAGCCTTTGATGATGTTCCAGCACTGGCTAGTGTAACCTCACTAGAGTCCTTTGCCAGATTCAAAAAAAGGACTAGAGGCAAACTCATCACAAAAGCCTTAACTACCAACAACGTGCAAAACACTGAAACAAATTAGGGCTCTGGGTAGGAAAGTGAGATCAATATACTAATCATAGGGTCAAAAGCACTGCTGTGCCTGAGCAGCTTCAGATACATGGGGAGCTCCCTGGCAGCCCAGGCAAAAACGGAACTCAGTATAAGGAATGCAATTCTTAACAGAGGACAGAAAGAACAGCTTAAGCAAGGAGAAAGCATTTTATGGTCCTAAATTCCAAAATTTACACATGAGACTGTCTTTAAAGTCCTGCAGCTGTAGGGTCACCACACGGACCTGCTAGAGCATCCACTGTCACTGTCACATGAGCCACACGTGAAGGGCCAGACGAGACTCTAATGTAATGGTAATGGTGTTAAGACTTCTAAGACTTTGACTAAAATGCTGACAACTGGTGAAGATGAGTGATCAGGGGATTCACTCTACTACTGTTTCTACTTCTGAGTTCATGTGTGTGAAATTTTCTGTCAAAATCAACTTTTTCAAAATGACCTTGCTCTGAATGGGTAAACAAAATGTGGTGTATACATACAATGGAGTATTATCAGCCTTAAAAAGGAAGACATTCTGACACATGGATGAACCTTGAAAACACTGCAAAGTGAAATAACCTAGTCACAAAAGGAAAAAATATTACATGATTCCATTCAAATGAGGTACTTCAGAGGCGTCAAATTCATACAAAGTAGAAAGGCAGTTGCCTAAGGTCTGGGGAAACAGAGAATGGGGAGTTTAATGTTTAATGCAGACAGAGTTTCAGTATGGGAAGATGAAAGTTTTGAGGATAAATAGTGATGACAGTTGTACAATACGAACATATTGGCAATCTTAATGCCGCTAAGCTGTACGCTTAAAAAATGGTTAAGGTGGCACATTTTATGTTACATACGTTTCGGCACAATTCAAAATAAGTGGATTCATCGATTAATTTTGAAAAAAATCTTGCCCACCTTGTTCTCCACTGTTTCGAACACCTGGCACATGGCAGGTGACAAACGTTTGCTGAATGAACGATTGCAGGTGGAGCCTACTAACCACACATCATCTCTGCCCCGAGGGGCTACTGTGATTAGAGTGAACTATGACAGCCACTTCATGCCAGGGCCTCTGCAGGGCTGACCGGTCTCCTCCCTCCCAGCCTCCTGTGAGTATGACCCTGTGTCCCCGCAGCACAAATGGCCATCATAGTCCCAATCCAGATGAGTAGTACCCACCTCCCATCCTGAACTATACCATGTTCAGCCCTGAACGACTTTAGCTATTGCTGAAATACAAAATTCAATTCAAAGCATGAAGACTCAACTCCACTATGATTTTCAAAGGGTCAGGTCCCACGGCCCATCCCAATGTTTGGATGTCAGACGGCACCCTCGGAACAGGGGCTACTCTAAAGGAGATACTACAGATGCTCAGAGCACTGGCCTGGGCTCATTCATGTGGCTCTGCAGCACAACTGTGGTGGGGACCACGCCGCCAGACCCCAAAGTGCAGGAAGTGTGCCCAATCCACCCCAACCCTTTTAGGCTCCACTGGGAGGGGTAGAGGGAGGCTGGTCAGTGAAGGTCATGGTAGATTTTCTCTTCTATTCTATAGAAGAAGCTTCTTCCAAGGAGGTTTCTTTCCACAGCCAAGGAACAGAGGCCCACATGATCAGGTGGCAGGCCTGACACACTGTGATACTCCATGTCCATGCAAAGGTACCCTGAACACCTGGAACTGTCCCCAAGCCACGGATATCCCCCCGCCCCTCCCACGAAGCCCAGGAACACAAGGACCATTCTCACTACCCCTCACTAGGAGACTGGGAGCCCTGGCTAAAAACTTACAAAGATTGACTGCTCTTTCAACCGCCGCTTGGCCTCCTCAGCTTCTAATGTCTGCTGTTTCCTCCTGGAACGATAAGCCAGCATGCACACCTGAGGGTGGGTCCACCGAAGGCCTGGAGCATGTGGCCTGGGGTGGGGCAGGGCCGACCTGTGCTCCTCTATCTGCTGTTCCCGCTCTCGGTAGCGCCGTTCCCGCTCCTCCTGCTCCTGCCGCTCCTGCTCCATCCGCTCTTGCTCAAACCGGAGTCTCTCATCCAGAGCCTTCTTTCGCTCTTCCTCCTTCCTCAGCTCTTCCTCCTTCTGCAACCCCCCACGCCAAGGCAGTGCAGGCCCTGAGCTGGGGCCCGCCTCTGCCCCTCCAGCCCATCCCCAACCCAGGATTGGGGAGGTACCAGTTCTGGGATTTATGCCCTATAGGCATAAAGCCAAAAGGGCTCCCTCTTTCAGCTGGGGTAGCAAACAAGATGGAACACATTGTTTAAGGGAGGGACCTGGGGATAGAAGCCAGAGCTATGCCTTGGGGTAGGGTCAGGGAGGGGCAGCTCAGCCTGAAAGCTGGGGCCAAGGTCCACACCTTGGCTTGCTCCCAGAACTGCTCGCGGTTAATCCGCTTCATTTCCACAGCTGCATCAGTTTTCTGATAGGTGGTGCCCTGCAAAGTCAAATGGCTTGGCATGAGTGGGGAGAATGGGCTGAGTGCTCCGGGAGCTGCCATACACAAAGGGTGAGGACCGAGAGAGGTGGGGCAGGTGCAGCCCTGGCAGGGCCAGCCTGCCCCAGGCACACTGACCACCGGCTCGGCGTTCTCATCCTCACGTAGCCGCAGTCGGTGCAGCACGGGGCTGGAGAGCCGCGCTAGCCCATTGGAGAGTCGCTGCCCGATGGCACCCGCATCTATGTCTTCCACGCTGCTGGCGTTCACAATCACATCAACACCCTGCAGCAAGAAGTCGTGTTCAGGCAGCATGGCTCTGTCCCATCACTACCACCAGCCAGTGCAGAGACCCTGCTCCCACAAGCCCCAACCCCACTCGCACCTGGAAGAATTCAGCCACCTTAGCCACGTGGCTGGCACAAGCGCATTTGCGGGCATCAGGCACATCTTCACCAACCTGCAAAGTACCCAGGGAAGAGGAGGTCGGGAAAGGACAAGAGGGGTCAGCAGCCTGAGGCCCCGGGCTCTCTTTCCAGGGGGCTAGTGGGGCGCTCTCTGGTGGTGTTAGTGGGTGAAGTGGGGCCTTTACTCCCTTCCCAGCCCATAGCTGCATACCCAGTTGATGAGCACATATTTTGGCAGAGCAGCCTGGGAGTCCTTGACGCTGCAGAAGCCGTACATCACCTTCTGGTTCTCAAAGTGGCCGGAGAGCTCCTGCAAACCCCCATCTGGGGGAATCAGGAGGGTATCAGGACTCTCCATCTCCTGAACCCTTACCCTGCAAAGGGCCTGGAGCCCGAAGGAAAGACTCCTCTCGTGGGCTCTGCAGGCACACCCAGAGATCTGGAGGCCCCACAGTTCCGTGCTGATGTGAGACAGGGCCAGCAGGCAGGAGCGAGCTTTGTCTCTGAAACCCCTGGGGCCTGACTTAGGGTAGGACTGAGGAAGTGTTTGTTCTTGACACATCCCTTGTCTCACTGTTCGCACACCATCTCTTACACCGTGCTAGTGCCCGCCGAGGTAAAATTTAAAACCCCTGGGTTCCCGAGAAAGTGGAAGTGATCCGGGCCATACCTGCCAGGCCCCTTCTCTCCTAGCTGAGTGACTTTGGGCAGTCACTCTCCCTTTCTGAGGCTCACTCTTCTTATAATCAAATAGCAAGCAAGGCTCCCTCCCTCCCCACCCTGGGGATCTTAGGGATGGCTGGAGGAAGGACACAGGCAGACAAGTGTGGGTCGACTGGCTGCAAGCAAGGAGATGGCTTGCAGCCAGGCGGGTGGGGAAGAAAACAACCAGAGGAGGGGGCGGAGAGGAAGGCAAAGGAATGGCTGGAATTCTTACCTCCTGATGCTGCAAGCTTGAGGTCATCTGAGCCATCCTCATATGTGTACAGAGCCCTGGGGAAAGGGAGGGGTGGCTCAGAGTACTGTCAGGGCCCAGGCTGCCAATTTTGGGTGGGGATGGCTCTGGGGAGGAGGAGGAACACAGAGGGGGCAGGCCAAGAGTAGGGATTCTGGCCCAGCACTGCCATGTCATCACGACAGCAGGGCTAGGCACCAATTCTGGCTGAAGCCCAGTGGGAGGCAGCCTGGGACCTGGGACAG
The DNA here is from genome assembly GCF_018350155.1 of Leopardus geoffroyi. Taxonomy (NCBI): domain Eukaryota; kingdom Metazoa; phylum Chordata; class Mammalia; order Carnivora; family Felidae; genus Leopardus; species Leopardus geoffroyi. The sequence goes on along the minus strand of NC_059326.1, from coordinate 172,907,622 downwards.
GGAGGCCTGGGTCAGCCGGGGAGTAGGCAATGGGGCAGAAATCGCTGCCTGGTCGCTGGCTTTGAGGGAGCCTATGTGTCCCATGCTCAGAGCCTGGGCCCTGGCAGCCTACAACCCAGTGAGCGGGTGTGAGATGGGAGATTCCAAGGCGACGGTTCCTTGGTTACCGTTCCCTGGCTACCATGATCCTCATCCTCCATTGGCTGTCGCCAGGAACCTACCTGGCGTGTTCTTCAGTACCCACGGCCCCTCCTCCCATGGCAAGGGAGGGGGAGGAGAGAGAACCTGGTGCTCTCTTCGATGGGCATCCCTGGGTAACCATGGCAACCTGGCAACTGGCACATGACTGGCCCACCCTACCCACATTCTCCTGAACACAAAGGACCCTGGGGACATGGCTTTGGCCTCAATCTTGGCCTCTCAGAAATGGGGATGAGGTCAACGTGGCCACTCTTGTCACTCTTGCCCAGACTCAGACCCCTGGCATGTTCTCCTGGCCTTCCAGCCCCTAGGCCTCTGCCAGAGCTGAGGCCCTGGCCTCCCGGGAATGCTGGCCTTTCCTTCTGCCTTAGCTTCACCAGAAAGCTGACTGTAGCAGCCTTCTTCCTTCCCCCTCCTTAGCTTTTTCTGCCCTGGCTTTTTTTCTCCAAGCAGCAGTGGCACAGCATCCATTTCGTGCAAGGGAAGGCAGAGACGTTTCCTGAGAACCCACTGGAGCGAGGAAGAAGAGCCTTGTCCTGGAGGCTCAGGAGGTCTCAAGCTCCTTCTCCACGCTTTCCTTTCTCTACTCCCAGAACAAGTGGAGGAGGCTAGGAGCTAGAAGAAGGGGAGGCAAGGTGATGGAGAAGAGAAAGGGAGGGGGAAACAGAAAGAAAGGAGGAAGAAAGAGAAAAGAAAGGAAGTGAAGGGATGAAGAGAAAATGAAAGACAGAGGGAGCGAGGGAAGAAAGGGGGAGGGAGAGCGGGAACAGGAAGGAAGGGGAGAGAAGGAGGGGGAGAGAAGAAGGGGGAGGGAGGGAGAAAGGAAGGAGGAGGGCCCAGGGAAGGAAGGAGGGCCTGGCCCAGTCTCAAGGGGTCAGCACAAGTCAAGATCCCTAGCCCCCTGCTTCTTGGGATCCGCCCCCCTCCAGAAAGGGACACAGGTGGGCTGTGGGGCTGGGAGCTCCTGGTCCAACTGTTGCCTGGGCCCCAACCCTGGCAGCTGCTTCCCAGCACAGCTGTCCCACCACCTGTCTGGCTACCCTAACCCACCACTGGGAACAAAGGGCCCTCAGAGAAGCAGGGAGAGTCTGTCTGTCTCCATTCTGCAGACCAGAAATGGAGGCAGAACTCAAACCATGGCTGCCAGACACTGCTCTAGATATCACATCTCGCTGGAACAACTTGTCAGCCTCTCTGGGGGCCCTTGCTCCCCGCAAGAACACCTGCCTGCCAAGGACCCCTTCCGCCCCAACCCTTGCCTACCCACCTCTGGCCATCTTTTCCTGCTATGGCCACAGCCCTTGCCTGGCAGAAACCATGCCTAAGTTGCAGGCCTTCAACCCTGAGCTCCGCCCCACCTCTTTCCAGCCAGACATCCATATCCACACCAAACACTTGGGGTGTGCTGGATGGCTCCCTTATCCCAAACACAATTCTGGAATATTTCCCACCCTGGAGCCTCTGCATATGTGGTTCCCTCCACAGGAAGGTCAGACTTAGTTCTCTACCCCACTGCCCACCCTTGGCTGAAATCCTTCAGGGCCCCCAGTGCCAGCTCCCAACAAAGCCCTGCCCTAAGCTGCACCTTCCCAGAGCACTTACCACACCCCAGCAGGGACAGCAAGAGGCATCTGAACCCATCCTAGCTTTCACTAGACCTGAGCTCCTCCAACACATCAGAGGCAGCCTGGGCCTGCATGGGTGGGAGCTGGTGACACCACAAGGTATCAGGAAGGGAGGCCCAGGAATCTACCTGTCTTACCAGCTCCATCCCCTGAAGACAGACAATGCCCTAGCTGTAAGCTTTGTGAAGCTGAGCATTTGATTTGGTCAATCCACACTTATCACTCCCTGAGTTCCAAGACCAGCATAGGGCAGCAACAGTAGGTACCTGTGATACTGACACAAACTCTGAGAAACCACCTAGGCCAGAGACACTGGACTAGGGTGGGGTGGGGACTGGAGTGTAGCCACTCCAGGGAGATCCTGAGTTCAGCTGAGGTGGGGGACCAAAGGCAGATGGACTCTTCAGGACAATCCCACTCTCAGGATGTTGCAGCTGGAAGGGCCTTGGGGGTCCCAAATATGGTGGAGTCCTGTCGCCTCTTCATCTTTTCAAAAAGACCAGAGGGGAGCAGACACTTTGTGTGTGGTCACACAGTGAGTAGTGTCACACCCAGGACAACACTTGCTCTTCCCACTACATAACCTGACTTCCTGGGCCCAGTGCCAGGGCAGTGGTCCATTTCAGAGGCTCGGCCACCTAGGAGTGAGCTCCCCCATCCCCTTCCCTCCCACTCAGAGGCAAGGTAAGTGAAGGCAGTGCCAAGCCCCTTGACCAAGACAGCAACTGTACCCAAGATGCCCTCCTCTGGCCTCCTAGTGCAGGGTCTGCCCATGAGTCTTGAGACCCCACTGTACCCCTGGCTCTGTATTGGGCTTTGGGGGAATTCATGGCCCACTCCTCAGGATATGATTCTCACACTCTTTTTACAAAATGCTATCTGGGCCCTTGGGAGTGAGCAAATGTGTGCATGTGCGAGGATGCGTGTCTGCGTGTGTGTGTGTGTGTGTCCCACACACAACCCAGATGGGGGGGTGACGCATGCCAGTGATGAATAACTTGCTTTGGCCACATGGATGCTGCTGGGCGTTGGGAGCCCAGGCCTCTGCTAAGCAGGATGTGGGCCAGCAGTGGTTGTGTGGCCCTGTACTAGGCCGCCAGAGCCCAATTTCTGGGAGGTTAGGGGGGAAATGGGGTGATGGCAGACACTAACCACCAGACCGGAGGGTGAGGGGGACGTCTTAGGGTGGGCTGTGCCTCTCTGCAGACAGGGCCCATATCCCAAGGCTAACTCCTCCACCAGGCCAAGCCGGCCACTTGCCCTGAACTCCTCCCATGATCTCAGCCCCCTTGAGGCAGGGCTGGGACAATAGGTGGGCCGCCTGCCCACTTAGCCTGTGCTGGCCTCTCCTGTGACTGACCTGCAGGACATGAGAGCTTGTCTCCCGCGTCCATCCCTCCAGGCCTGGCTGCCAGCCAGTGCTGCAGTACCATGGCATGGGCGCCTGGCCATCTTGCCCCTCCTCCAGCCCCCAGGTCAGTGTCCCTACCCAACTGCCCTCCTAAGGTGAGGGTGAAGCCAGCCCAGGTGAGGTCCCTCACGCCTATCCTCTCTCTGTGCCTCAGTTTCCTGCCTGTCAGGAGAAGAACAGGCCTAGAGAACAGAATGGGTACCTGTCCCAGGAGAGAGTATTTTCGGGCAAGATGATTCCTGAATGGGGCAGTTTGCTTTCCTGCCACCCAGGGGACTCCAGAGGGAGAGCAGGTGGCCCATCCCCTCATACAGCTCAGGGGAAGACAACAGCTGGGGAAGCGGGAGAGGGTAGTTCAGCTTTCCCCCACCAGGGAGCTGAGAGTCCCTGGCCACTGGGCCATGAGGCTTAGGGGCTCAGTGGATCTACTCGTCGTCTCATCCCTCTTTGGGGTTCCCTCCACACTTGTGCGCCTGAGGGCTTCCTCCCAGGAACCCCAGATGGCCACCTAGCCAGGCAGTTCAGTCCCCGTTGCATCTCCCAGCCCTGATGCCTAGTCCCCACAATCCCCTCCGGGTCGGGTCGGAGAGAAGAGGACTCATCTCTGCCTCCTCCACGACCCCTGAGGGGAACAGGAGTCACTGGGTGATTGCTATGTGGCAAAGAACATCTTTCCATCACACCCCAACTCCGAGAGGCCCCCCGGTGGGCGGGGCGCCCCGGCCCCCAGCCCGCCCTGCTCCTCCCCCGCCCTAGCTTTCCTTTGTGCTGTGGCCGGGCCGGGCTGGGCAAGGCAGGCTGCGCTGGCTCCGCTAGCTCGGTCCCCGCCTCGTCCCCGCCCGGTCTTCGCCCGCTCGAAGGTGGCGAAGGTGCCCTTGGCCGCCCCGTGCACACCTGTCCCCCGGGCCCGGGGCGGAAGGGCAGAGGGCGGGGGATGGGCTACCGCAGGGCCATGCGGCCCCGGACCACACATCTGGGACCCTGCCTCTCCCTGACCTGCGTCGGGCCACCGCTCCCACCGCGAGACTGGGGCCGCCTGTGGGAGCTCGGGCCCGGCAGTGCCCCGCCTGGCCCGGCCCGGCCCCTCCCCCGGCACGCACAAAGGCAGCCCCTCCCTGGCCCTCCCGGGCCGCTGCACCATTTCGGGGTCTCCCCCTCCCCTCCCGGCTGCAGGGCGGCGGAGCCGGGTGGAAACAAAGGCGCGGCGGCGGCGGCGCGGGGACAAAGGGGCCGGGGGGGCGGGGGCGGGGGGCTCACCAGTCGGCCGCGCTCTCCTCCCGAATCACCTCCTCGTACGCCGCCAGCAGCTCCAGGCGGTGGCCGCTGAAGCTGACGCCAGCCATGCTGCTGGCCGGACCGAGACCGAACGGACAGACGCACAGACGGACGGACGGCCAGAGGAGCAGGGAAGGAAAGAAGGAGTCGCCGCCGCTGCCGCCTCGGAGCCTCTGCAGCGTTGCGAGCCGAGCGAGCCAGCGGCCGGGGGGAGGGGAGCCGGCCGGCGGGGGGCGGGGGGCGCAGGCTCCGCCCGTCTCGCTCCCTCCGCGCGCTCGGTCCTAGCGCCGCCCTGGCCCGGCGCAGGGGGAGGCCCGCCCCCCCTTCCCGGCCTGCCCCGGGGCGCCCCCACGCCCCTCACCCACAGCCCCTGCACTCTTCGCCCGGGAGCGGGTCTGCCCTTCAGCTCTCAAGGCGCGTCCCACCCACGTCCTAAAACCTCGCCTACGGTGTTCCCAACGTAGGCGCTCACCCACTTCTCCAGCCCTTTACCCAGCCGAGACCCTACCTCACCACACTTACCGTATGCAACCACTACCCAGGCCCAGCTTCACCCCTCTTCTTTCCAGCTCCTTGTCCCAGTTCCAAACCCACTTCATTCCATTCGGGCCCAGCCCCACTCAGCCCCACTCCGTGCTTCATTTCTCTTCGTCCCAGCCTCACCGTCATCCCAAACCAGTTTAAACCCATTTCTGTCCCAACCCCCTAACCCAACCCAATTGGACCAGCCACCCTGGCCCATCTGCAGCTCATCCCCACCTCCGAAGGGCCCATTCCTAGTCCATCCCCATCACTATCCACTGTCACTTGTGTCTCCACCCCCAATCCAATTTCTTTCCCTGCCTACTCCCACCCCGTACTCAGCCCACACCTCCAAACATTCACAGTCAGCCATCGCTAGCAGCACCTTACTCAGTCCAGCCTACCCTATTCCCATTGGGATCTCAGTTCCTAACCACACCCCTCCATCCCTGCTTCCTTGACCGTGTCCAGCCCCAACCCAGCTCATTACCCCAGCATTCTGAACTTCTTCCCCATCCCTGCTCCACCTCTATTCTGAGCACCCCTCCCTTACTTGCTGCCTCCAAATAGGGCCAGCCTAGGAATTCCTTTGCCTTCTCTCCCAAGCCTCAGGCCTCTCAGAGGAATCCCAAATAGAGTTCCGGAAGCAGGGAAGCAGCGTCTAACCCCAGACTCCCAGGGCAGGGCTCCTCCAAGGACACTCCAGGGCCAGTCCCCCTGGCACCTTTGTTTCCCAGAGCTCTGAGCACAGAAGTCCCTTGTGTGGGGGTGAGCACCATTGCCAGGGCCTCCTGGAACATCTCCACTCCTTGCTGAGGTGAGACCCTGAAACCCTCCCCGGCTCTAAGAAGCCTTTTCCATCTCCTACAAAGCTTCCCACCCCATCTTCTGCGGGAAGGTGACAGAAACAAGCCAACTTTACTTGGTCCAGTCCAGGAAGTAGAGAGGTGGTCCCCAGGTGGGCCTCTGAGTTCTGAGTTGGGCAATCAATTATTCTGAGAAGGAGAACAGTTTGAGTGGATCAGCAGTGAATCCTGGTACTTTGGAGTAGGAATAAAACCCCAAACATTTCACAGACACCTGCCTGGGGAACTCGGCACCTACTATGCCCATGGACCCCTGGCCCTGGCAGTTTCTCCATAGCCCCCACTTGGAACAAGGCCCAGGCAGAGTCCCTGGGATTCTAGGGAGTCCCTGGGATTCCTCTAGGGAGGAGACCACAGCAGGGCTGAAGGATGCCTGGGAAGGGTAGGTAGAGGGATCTCAGGCCTCATGCCCCTCCTGCTTCCTTTGACATGTCCTAGCCCAGGACTCCCCACCACTTCCTCATCACCAGCCTCCTGCTCAGTCAGTTTCACATGCAAAAAACAGAAGTCCAATGAGCATGCTCTCCCTTCCTCAAATTCCTGCCTCCCCCCAGCCACCTACAAACTCTCTCCAGCCACCCCATTCTCACCTCTTTGCCATCCTTATTTTTAAATAAACTTTTAATTTTAGAACAGTTTTAAATTTACAGAGAAATTACAAAGATAGTACAGAGTCCTCACATGTCCCATGCCCCGTTTTCTCTATTTTCAGGAGAGAAAGAGGGTTCCCTGCTTACATGCCCTGGAGCCCACTCTTTCTGATCTTCTCACCCTTCATCCCTCTGCATCATCATCATCATCGTATAATTTGTATATCTGCAATCTGTCTCCTCCTGCTCCTGTTGTCCCTGGTATCATTCCAGCCAAGGTCACTAGTGACCCTTAAGTTGCCCAAATTCAGTGGAACCATTGTCATCTTCAGTTTTCTTGACCAGTGAGAGGAAGGTCACACTGATCACTCTCTCCTCTGTGCATCCGCCTTCCTTCAGCCACCTGATGCCCCTGAAATGAACCCAGAAGCCCACCTGGTGGCTGGGTGGGTGCTGAGTGCCTCCTTGGAGGTCCTGCCACCAGGCTTTCCTGTCTACCACTCCCAGCACTGATCACCCTTCAGGTCACTAACATATCAGGTCTCTCCCATCCTCAAAACACAAGCTCCCCTCCACACTGGTAGGCTGGTCCAGTGGCTTCTGGGTCCCCAGAGTAGAAAAAACAAAAAAGAGGGAGGATTCAGATCCAGAAGCTGGCCGCTTGCTGTGTGACCTTGGCTAAAAGGCTTCCCCTCTCTGAGTTTCCTCTTTGATGAGGTGTAAGGATAAAATGTGACTAGATGGAGACTTGAAGGTGAGAAACCCCTTCCTTTCTCCTTGAAGCTTGGCTGTTCCCCATGCCCATCTTTCTGTTCTGTGCTTCTCTCTCTCTCTCTCCCTCTCTTTTTTTTTTTTTTTTTTAATTTTTTGCATGTTTATTTATTATTGAGAGACAGAGACAGAGCATGAGTGGGGGAGGGGCAGAGAGAGATGGAGACAGAATCTGGAGCAGGCTCCAGGCTGTCAGTACGGAGCCAGATGTGGGGCTTGAACCCACAAACTGTGAGATCATGACCTGAGCCAAAGTCGGACGCTTAACTGCCTGAGCCACCCAGGCGCCCCAGGGTTCTGTGCTTCTCAGCATCTCTCAGGGAAGGTTTTAAGGCTGATATGTTGGCCTCAGGACTTTTTCAGCATCAGCTGGTAGAGCCTTCTCTGTCCTTATCCTGCCTCTGCCAGGTTCCAACCAAGCAAAACTTCAAGAGTGCCTGTCATCATTACAGTGCTTACAGCCTTTCCCAGGTATCTGCCCCTAGGGGGTGGGAGTGCTCAGCCACTTCACCACATTAGCTCTGCTCCTGATAAGTCCATTGCTGTCACCGCACAGACTTTGCTAACCATGTGTCCTTAGACTCATCGCTGGACCTTTCTTGTCTCATTCATCTTCACCTATAAAATGGGGATGATCATGATGGTACCTACTCACAGGGTCTGTTTGAAGATTTTTAAAACATTTCTAGAGGGTTGCCTGGGTGGCTCAGTTGACTGAGCATCCAACTCTTGATTTCAGCTCAGGTCATGATCCCAGGATCATGGGATTGAGCCCTGCATCAGATTCCGAGTTGAGTGCTGAGCGTGGAGCCTGCTCAAGATTCTCTCTCTCTCCCTCTCTCTCTGCCCCTCCCCCCTACTTGTGTGCACTCTGTCTCTCAAATAAAAAAAGTAATAACGTTCTTTAAAAAAATAAAGATAAAAAAGTATCTAGAAAGTGCTTAAAATGACAACTGCATACAGTAGGTGCTATTGATGTGTCAGCTGTTATTACTGTTTTACAGATGGGAAAACTGAGGCTCAATGAAGGGCAGTGACTTGCCCAGAGGCATGCAGCTAGTGAGGAACAAAGCCTGGATGGGAACCCAGGTCTATCCCATGTCACTTCACAACCATATGCTCTCCCTGCTTCCCCTCCTGTCACCCCCATTTCCAGGGGTGTGGCCTGGCTAGAATTCGGTCAGAAGTAGTTCTTGAGGCTATAGCTGTGGAGACTAGGGTGAGAGTCAGGGGGCCGGGGTCCTGGGTGTGGAGGGGAGGAAGTGTGCCCAGTGCCATCCCTATCCCTGTTTTCTGGCTGCTTTTCCACTACAGGCTCCAGAGGGGAGCATGGAGTCCACGCTGGTGGTCAGCTGCAGGGACTGCTTCAGGGATGGACATGTTTCCCAAGTCGGTCCAATGGGTGTTAGCTCTGAGCCTATTGCTGGAACCGTTAAGAAAGCTTCCACCTGGGCTACTGAGCTGGCAGGATGTGGGCCTGGGGCTGGTTGAGGGGCATCTTTGCCAATAATGGGGAGAGCCACCTGACAATACAGCCAGCATGAGGAAAACAGAGCTGAGACATGGAGAGTAAGCAAGAAAGCAAGCTCAGAGAGACTCCCACTGCCATTAACTTTTCTAGTTAAATGAGCCAAATTATTCCTGTTTTTGCTTAAACTCGTTTGAATGGCAGGAGTCCCTCCTAATCTACCCAAGTAGTAGTCACTTTTGTCAGTGACAGGGAAATGGGTGAAAGCTGAGTTGGCCTTTTAGTGCCCCACCCCGCCCCAGCCCTGAGTGGAAGGACCCAGTCCTGTCCTGGGGCCTTCCCTGGCCATTCGCAGTGACCTCACCACACAATCTCCCAGGGCTGGCCTGGCCCCGTGAGTTCTTCCCAGACTCCCAGCAAGCTTCTTGCTCCACTATGGCCCCTGGAGCCCTAGTCCTCCTCCCCTCTTTAGGCTCCATTGAGGAGGGGCCCTTCCTCCACTCACAGGGTTGTTGGAATCTGTGCACCGAGGGGCCCAGCCCTTTCCCCCATGGTCTCAGCTGCCTTCCCCTAGTAGGACTGCTTGGAGGGGTCCACGGGACTGTGCATGTTCCAAGACTACATCGGAGCCGGCACTGAGGAGGCAGGTCGAGAATCATCAGTTCTCTGTCCTCTGTACTCCAGTCCCTCACCCTGCACTGCCTCTCTTCCTGCTGACTTCAAATGAGCTCAAACTGCTTAGAGCAGGCAAAAGCCCCTCCTCTGCCTGCTGCCTCTCTGGTTGCCCACTCATGCCCCCGCTGTGGGCTCTGCCCCCTCGGTTGGAGATTGCACTCCCCAAGGGCGCTAATGGCCTCCCCTGCTTGGCACAAGGACATTTCCCAGTTCCCATGGCCTCCACCCGCACAGCCTCGCACCCCAGCTTTGGAACACTGTGATCCTTGCAGCTCTAAGGTTTGGAGGGGACAGTTGGGAGGTGCAGTGGGGAGCACCTCAGCTTTTGATCTTTGGAGGAACATACCCAGGATGTTCTGGCTGAGTGGCTTTGGACAGGTCATTTTCACTCTCTGAGCCTCAGTTCCCTCATATGAAACATGCCTTTAGTGACATCTCTCTTAAGTGATTTTCTAGGATTAAATTATATATAAGCTATTGCCCTGTGGTTCCAGGTAGAGAGAGGCAATGTTCAGAGCAGGTGCTCCATGCTTGTGTTTATTTCCATCTAGGCTAGCTCCTCTTTCCTGAGATTCAGTCTCCAACTCTCTGTTCTTCACCCTTCTGTCCCCACTGTTCCCCCAACCCTGCCTCAGCCCCCACCCCACTCCCACCCCAACTTCCCTTTCTTCTACCACCTTCCCTGGGCAGATACCGCCGATCTTCCTCCCTCCACCCATCTTGGCTGCCCAGCTGACTGTAGCTGCTAGTGGTCAGACTTCCTCCTGGCTCACCACAGCCAAGCCTCTTAAGAGAGTTGTCTACACTGTCTCATCTACTCTCATTCTACATCTCACCGGCCCTCCCCCGCCTAGTTCCTCTAACCCTGGCTGCTGCCCCAGCTCTCTGCTAAACTGATCTGGCAAACATCATCACTTTGTTGCGAAATGCAATGGGGACTCCTTGGCCTTATCTGCCTGGATGACACTGTTGGCAACTTCTGGAAACACTCCTGCCCTGCCCTCGCCTCCCTGCCCTTAGCTCTCCAGAGGCTGTCATCTGTCCTCTGCCTCTAGAGGCTCCCTTCTGCTTTCTCTGCCCAGTGCTGTGATGTTGCCGCTTCCTGCCCTCTCATTTCTTCCATGGCTGTCCTCATGCTGGATTTGTTCCATGTTTATTATTATTTTTTTAAACAGGTTAAAAAAGAATCTAACTTAGTTGCCAACATCCAAAAACCAGATTTCATATTAAAGTCTGAATCTCTGGGTGCCCTTGGTAAACTGTCAGATGTGGCCACAGCTCAGCATTCACACATGGCGGCCCTTGCTTCAGGCCGAGAGTGGCTGCCCCCAGAAGCTCCCCCGACTGCTCCCAGCAGCACTCAGCATCCTTCCCTGTTTTCTTGCTCGCTTGTATCCATGGAAACCAAGGATGGACTGAGAGGGCTTCATGGTTCAAGAGAAGTGGGAGAGAGTGCATTTCTTTGTGGAAGTGAAAGATACTGTGTTTAATATGCTAGGGATGTCTTAGTTCCAAAGGAAACCGCATCTCACCTGCTTTACTCCTGCTGTGACCTACCTGGGCCCTGCTCCTCAGCCCTCTCTCTGGCCATCAATTACAAGCATCTGTGACCTCCCCATCCCTGTCCCAAACTCATTCCTGAATTGAATCTGAGGTGAATACGGACTTGACTCTTCATCTGCTTTCTGAATTTGTCACCTAAATGTCCCACAGGCATGTCATCCGGTCATTTAACATTCATTGGGCATCCACTATGTGCCAGGCACTGTTCTAGGCTCTGAAAATAACACAGGAAGCGCTGCACTTATGCTCCAGGGGTCCTCAAGAGAACACAACAGAGTGGCCGTTTCTTCTCTTAAAAAGGATGGGCCCAAGGACCTGTTGAGAATGTCAGCAACTTCAGATGTGCTGAAGGTCCTCATGCCAGGGAGCCCTGAAGGACAGGTGGCCATGGGCAGGCTGAGTTATCCTAGCCCTAGTTTGGGCTCCTCTCCTTGGTCCCTCTCTAGTGCAGGTGAGATAGGAGAGAGGACAGTCCTCCCAGGGTGGTGGAGGGCATCAGTGGTAAGCAAGGGGCCCCAGAGAAACATGGGGCCACCACCAGAGCCTCCAGGTTTTGTAATAGCAGGCAGAAGGGAGCTTTTAAGGGACACTCGCTGGTGAAGGTGCTTAGTGCCAGCCCATCCTGGGACTGTGTGCCCAGCTTCAGGCCTGGTGTCTAGTGTGGCTCAGGGCTCAGGAGCTCTGAAACCTTGGTCAGGTCTCCTAACCTCTCATGTCTACAATGAGAGTAAACACCTCACAGGGTGGCTGGGAGGATGGCACGGGACAGTGTAAGCAGTGGCTGGTATATTCCAGATGCGTATCAGAATTGCCTTCTTGCCTCTCCTGACCTCTCATCCTTCAGGCCCCCACTCTAGGCTCCATGGGGTCTGTCATCGGGTCCCATCTCTGCCAAATCACTCTCTGCTCCTCCCTTCCTGTGGCTCCTGCCCCTCCTCCACGTCCCTCTCCTTCTGTCCACCTTGCTCACAGTTCTCGGAGCTCTTTTACAATACAAATCTGAACTGGTTGCTTCCTATTTCACACTCTTCTGTGCCCTGACACCCCTACCCCACCCTCAAGATGAAGTCCCAGCTCCTTGGCCTGGCACTTGTGGCTTCCCAGGACCTGAGGGCTGCACTCTCCAGCCTTACCCTCTGTTGCAGCACAGGGCTGACACCTCTGGGCCTTCACTCTGGCTGTCACTGTTCTCCATACCCCATCTCTGCAGATGTACCTCCAACTCCTCCTTTCTGACCTCCAAGCCAGTCCAGATTAGGCACCCCCCACTTCTGTAGGTGCTGGGGCGCACACATGCGATCCCCATTTACCTCCTCCTGCAGACCATGAGCTGTCCAAGTCCCCATCACAAGGATAACCAGGATGGCTAGCCCTGGGAAAACCATCTTAATCTCCACCCTGCTGTGCCTCAAACCACACCTTTCCTAATGCATAGGCAGCACACATGGGGCATAGCTGGATATAGGTTTATTGTGGCACTGAATGTGAACAGGGATTGGTGTGGCCAGCACCGATGTGTGGTGGTGGTGGAGGGAGTGGGGGGAAATGGAGGGGGTAGGGCAGGGCCCAGGGAACCCCAGGCTCAGGCCAGGAATTGGGGTTGGGGTGACCTTTGCCAACCCTATCCAGAAATCTGGGGTGATGACTCAAGAACTGGCAATCCCTCTGGCTGGGCTGGATGAGGCAGCAGTGGATGGGAGGGGCTCACACATGGGAAAAGGCGTGGCTCTTGCAGAGGGGCTTGTCCTTCTTGGAGTAGAAAGTCTTTCCTTCCAGGTTGATCTGGCATATCTGAGGACAGCCAAGGTCAAGTCACATGCGGTTGGGGGTGGCAGGAGAGTCCCCGTCCCAACCTCTCAGGAATTCCAGAGGCAGGGGGTGGGAGGGAGGCTGGTAAAGAACATGGCACAGGGGTGAGACCCAAGTCCAGGGAAGGGGGCACTCACCGCACACACGAAGCAAGTGTCATGCCAGCTGAAGCCCAGCGCCTCCAGGAAGCGGTCCCCTGCATCGATCTTGAAGTCACAGCCCCGGCATTTCGTGCCAAACATCTTCTCATAGTCTGAGGATGGAGGCAGAGAGGAAGGGGGCACTGGGTTCTGGCCTGCCCCACCCCCATCCCTTATCCGTGCCCCCCCTTCGCCACCCCCCTACCTCGCTCGCAGTAGGGTGCGCCTTCCTCCATGTAAAAGGCCCTGTTCCGAATGGGCGTCTTGCAGGCCGCGCAGGTAAAGCAGTGCACATGCCAGGTCATCTTTAGGGCATGCATGATCTCCTAGGAGGATGCTACAGTCACCAGGCAGCTCGGCCCCTCCTCTCCAGAGCTGGGGACACAGGAAGGCTGGCCTTGGGCCCTCTTCCTTCCTGTGGTAAATGTTACATCTGCACATACACCATTCTCACTCTGCCTCCGGCCCTGAGGTCTCCCTGTGGATGTCCACTATGTTTCTGAGATTTGCTGTGTCCAAATCTCAGTTCCTAACCTCTGTACCCCAAACCTGCCTCCCCGACAGCTGTCCCTATCTCAGTTGACAGCAACTCCATCCTTCCATCTGCTCAGGCCATATGCCCTGCTTTCTCTCATGCACCACATCGGATCTTCCAGGAACTCCTGCTGGGTCCGCCTTCAAGGTGAATCCAGATCTTGCCCACTTCTTACTTCCTATCTGACGTGGGATGTGAACCTCAGGCACCCCTGGCCTTGGTGATGCACAGTAACACTGACTTCTGAGCTCCTCCTTCTGCCCCTACAGACTGATACCAACCTGAGTGAGACCACATTCCCCTCTGCTCGAATGCCTCCCTGCCTTTCCCTCTGGCCTCTGTATCCTCTGAGCTCCCCACATGGCCTCTTGCCTATGGTTGATGCACCGGGCCCGCCAGTCTTGGGGCTTCACGCTGGCTGTCCCCTCTGCCTGGACTGCTCTACCCCAGGTATCTCCACGTCTCACCCCTCACTGCCTTCAAGTTTCTGCTTCAATATCCCTTTCTCCATGAGGCCCGTTCTGACAACACCAGTTAATACTTCCTAATCTGCCTTTCCTTTTTTTTTTAATTAAAAAAAATTTTTTTTAATGTTTATTTACTTTTGAAAAAGAGAGAGACCGAGCACGAGCAAGAGAGGGGCAGAGAGAGAGGGAGACACAGAATCTGAAGCAGACTCCAGGCTTCAAGCTGTCAGCACAGAGCCTGATGCTGGGCTTGAACTCACAAACTATGAAATCATGACCTGAGCTGAAGTCAGATGCTTAACCGACTTAAGCCACCCATGTGCCCCCAATCTGCCTTTCCAATGCCATGTTCCCAATACTTTTAACTCTGTTCTCTTTATCCCTGAACACTTTTACTAACACACCACCAAGTAATTTACTTATTGTGTCTACGGCTTATCATCTGCCTTTCCTCCCTTCTTCCTGCTCAGATGTAAAGTCCAGGAGGGAGCGAGTTGTGACTGTTCTATTAGTGGATATACTGTAACAGTGCCTGTCTCTGTGGGTGCTCATCAGCAAATATTTGAGAGTTAACCTGCACTACTGGAGTGGGAGGAAGCAGAGGCTCAGGGAGAGTCTGTGCTCTCACTGGCCTCGGCTGTCAATCCTGAGGACCCTTGGGCCAACCAGGGTCAGCAGCATTCAGATCTAGAGCAGGCAGAGGGCAGTGTGGGGCTTTGAGGGGGTCGGATCTGTGGCTCCAACCAGACCTTGCTTCTTAGCTGGGTAACTTGGCCAAGTTACCTCCTCTTGACAGTTGGTTCCTTCCCTTGTGATCTGGGAACCTAATCCCAGCCTTGCAGGTTGTTGTAAGAATGCTCCTACAGGGGCGCCTGGGTGGCTCAGTTGGTTAAGTGTCCGACTTCGGCTCAGGTCATGATCTCGCGGTTCGTGAGTTCAAGCCCCGCGTCGGGCTCTGTGCTGACAGCTCAGAACCTGGAGCCTGTTTCAGATTCTGTGTCTCCCTCTCTCTCTCTCTGACCCTCCCCCGTTCATGCTCTGTCTCTCTATGTCTCAAAAACAAATAAACGTTAAAAAAAAAAAAAAAAAAAAGAATGCTCCTACATTTATGTTGGGGGTCCCAGACCCTGTGCCTGCCAAGGTGTCATTGGGGGAGCACCTATTTCTGCCTGTAGGGATGGTGAAGACCAGTTTGTGCAGAAATGCCTGGAAGGGTCAGGTTGAAATCTAGGTGTTAAAGTGAAATCTGATTTTCAAATGGTGCCCACTAATTTATTATTATTTTTGTTGTTGTTTATTTATTTTTGAGAGTGTGTGTGTGAGAGTGTGAGCAGGGGAGGAGCAGGGGGAGGGGGTGGACAGAGGATTCGAAACGGGCTCTGTGCTGACAGCAGCGAGCCCAATGGAGGGCTTGAACTCACAAACTGCAAGATCATGACCTGAGCCAAAATTGGACACTCAACCAATTAAGCTACCCAGGCGCCCCTATTGCCCATTAATTTAAAAGGACAATGTAGACCAAGCAAGACATGTGGGCGGCACCTAGCTCTCAGATGGCCTATCTGTGCCCTCTGCATCTATGTCACATCTCACATATACCTCACAACCATCCTGGACAGGAAGTTACTGTCACCATTTTAGTGAGGCCCAGAGACAGTGACTTGCACCAGGTTCACATAGTCAAGAGATGGTAGAAATGGGTTTTGTGCCCAAGTCTGGCTAGCTTCAAAGCGGGCTCTTCCCACTGTCTGGTGTTGCCTCTTTTCAAGGAGCGGACAAAGGGTCCAAGGGAAGGAACTTGGCTGCAAGCTGGCAGGACAGGGGGCTCGGGCAAGAGCATGGGCAGCCCAGAGCTGGGTCCAGTGGATGTGTGAGCAGGGAGGCAGATTTCTGCTGGTATCCAGAAGAACCTGTAAGTCAGTTACCAGTGTTTATTTTACGCCCTAGTTCCTAAATCTGTCTGCCTCTCCCATCCCCACTGCCCTGACCCAGGCCCCAGCAGCCTGTTCCCTTCCCTAGCTCTGTTTCCCCCTCCCCAGAGGAAGCTTGCTGCAGCACAGCTGACCTCATCAGCCCCAGCTCCAATCTCCTAACACGGCCCCCACTCACCTCTTCTGCCTCATCTCACACCCTTCCCAGGTGTTACCTTGTGATACAAGCTATTCCTTCTGCTTGGAGTGCTCTTTCCTGACCCTTCTTCAAGCTAATTCCTACTCATTTTTAAAGTTCAGCTTAGAGGCCACTTCCATCCATTCCTTCAACCATTTGACCACCTCCTGTACACAGAGCCCAATCTAAAGCAAGAGCAAAACAGCCCTGGTCCCAGCCCATGGAGTTCACACCTGGGGAAAAGATGGGGCAAAAGGACTGGGAAGTAATGAGCAAACTGTGGGAGCCCTAGCCTGGTAGAAGGATTACGTCTCATGGGAGGTGTTCCTAAGGAAATGATATGAGTCCAAGATGAGAAGGAACAAGATAAAAAGGGTGCTAAACTAGTATTCCTGGTGGAGAGGACAGAATGTGCAAAGGCCCTGTGGTAAGGAAAACAGCACACTAGCAAAATGAAAGGGCCCACATGACTGGAGCACTGGAGAGGGGCTAGTGATGAGAGGTGAGCCTAAAGAGTATAGGTTTCCAAGGGCACCTATGTGACTCAGTTGGTTGAGCGTCTGACTCCTGGTTTTGGCTCAGGTCATGATCCCAGGGTCATGGGATCAAGCCCTGCATCAGGCTCCGTGCTGAGTGTGGAGCCTGTTTAAGATTCTCTCTTTCCTTCTCTCTGCCTTTTCTCTGCTTCGTGCTCTTTCTCTCTCAAGAAAGAAAGAGAAAGAACGAAAGAACGAAAGAAAAGAGTATAGGATTCCAGATGCGGTCCCCAAACCAGGGTAGGCCCCATCTAATGTGTCACTCATGCTGTGCTGCTTCCCTCCACCTCCACTGAGACAATTTGTCCTGTATTTCTCTCCTCGTGCTCCACGCTGATCTCCCAGGGCAGGCACAGTTCTGAGCTCTGGGTGCAGACAGGGCATGGAGCACCCAGCAGGTTGTGGAGGTAAGCTTCCTTCACCTTCCCCCCAGGGTGAGGTGGGGGCTTCCTAGAGTTTGTCAGGCCCTGAGTCCTTGTAAGAGGGGAAGCTAAGGGCCCCTGAGTTTCTGTGGAACATTAGCCTGAGTTGGGGCACGAGAGGGTTTGCCACCCAAGGCTTACTCCAGGACCTGGGAGCCAGCCAGGCCCTATTAGCCTTGGCTTCCCATCTGTGGCCTGGGTGATAACCCTGCCCACCCGGGAAGGGGGAGTGAGGTAGGACAAGAGTGCAGTGTAACACAGACAGAGCAGTCATTGAACAGGAGGGCCTTGATTTGTAGATGCCCAGCTCAGGAAAGGTTCTGGGATCCAGCCCATTCTGTTAAAACAGTCTAATGGGGTGTGGCCTAGGCTGGCTGGGAAATGACTATGATCTTGGGCAAAATTCCCTCATCTAAAAGACGGGAATACCAAACTGACTTCCTATAGTACAATTGTGAAGCCGGATGCCTACACACTTTAAGTGCACCACAACACAAATTGGCATTACAGTGACAAAGACTGTGATCATATCCAATTCCCCCTTCCTGTCTACTGATGGAACCTCCATTTTTTGCTGGGCACATGACTGCCCCAAAGATACTATATTTCCCAGCCTCTCTTACAGCTCAGCAGGGTCAAGTGACTGGGATTTGGCCAATGGGATGGAAGCACAAGGGTTGGGTGGCAGCATCTTCTAAAGATGGCTGCCACAAGACTTCAATTCCTACTTCCCTTCCCAGCTTCCTGCTGGCTGAAACGTGGAGATTTTAGCTGAGGCTCAAGGGTCTTCTTGGACTGTTTAGTAAGCCTGTGCTGAGAATGGCCAAGGATCAAGATACAGAAGCCTAGATCTGTCTACTAGTCCTGGACTGCCCACCTCTGGACTTTCTTAAGTGGGAAATAAGCTGCCACTATTTTGAGTTTTCTACTGCTCATGCTCAAAGTAATCCTTACTAATATGAACATCACCACAGAGCTCTCTGGCCACATCTGGTACCTCCGCCTCTGTATCCAGAAATAAGGAGAGGCATGAATGTCAGGAAGAGCCCAAGTGGGGAGTCAACAGTGCCTGGGGCCACTCCAGCATAGCTCTCATGCTCTGTAACCTTGGGCAGTTTCTCCTCCTCTCTGGGTGTCAATTTCCATACATATGCAACAGGAACCCCTTTAGCTTTCACCCTGCCTGTTCTGCCCCCTTTGCCTCTGACTGTACCCTTGGCTCCTGACATCCTCTGAGTCTTCCCATCCTAGTGTGAGCTCCTGCGGGCAGGGCCTGTTACTTCACAACGTGTCCTCAAGCATGGGTCACACTATCTGGCACACTGCCCACACTTAAGAGAATGAATGGGGGAAGGCAGATGGCCCATCACTCTTTGCTCATGACACACACTGACCAAAGTCCCAAGCCTGGCTCCTGTTGGCAGCTAGGTTGCCCTGCAGAAAATATGGCCAGGCTCTACTGTGTGCTTAGCTTCAGTGGGAAGAACAGGATTTTTTAGTGTTTATTAACTTTGAAAGAGAGAGAGACAGAGAGAATCCCAAGCAGTCCCTACACTATCAGTGCAGAGCCCGACGCAGGGCTCAAACCCATGAATCGTGAGATCATGCCTGAGCCAAAACCAAGAGTTGGACACTTAACTCACTGAGCCATCCAGGCACCCCAGGATTTTTTAAATCAAGATTATTATTATTTTTTAAAATGTTTTTATTTATTCTTGAGAGAGAGAGAGCATGAGCAAGGGAAGGGCAGAGAGAGAGGGAGACAGAGGATCTGAGGCGGGGCTCTGTGCTGACAGCAGTGAGTCCAATGTGGGGCTGGAACTCACGAACTGTAATATCACGACCTGAGCCGAAGTTGGATGCTCAACCGATTGAGCCACCCCGGAGCCCCGGAAAGAACAGGATTTTGAATCACAAATTTGTGTGTCTGCATTTCCGGCTTTGTCACTCCATAGTTCTATGCCTTTCAGACACATTGAGTTACCTGTCAGTTTCTGTCCTCTCATGCACTGACATGGCAGACACTATGGATTGGCCTCCCCAAAGCCTGTCATGACCCTCTTCCTTTTCCCCTTCCTTTCTTATGGGAGACAAAGGCTAAAATACTGAGTTTGCCAAAATCCCCCACAGCCCAGGTGCTCATAGGATAACAATTCCAAACACAGAGATGAAGATGCAAGTTTCTGGTTTTTCTTCCAGAGTCAAAAAGCAAAACCTTGTTAAAATAATGCCATTTGGCCCTTCCCTCTCCTTCCTGCCTGAATATACAAGAATATCAGGCCTGGGGCTTGAGTAGTCATCTGGTAACCATGATATGATAGGCTTGGGGACAAGGGTCCACATGCTAAGGATTTCTGAGCCAAAGGCAGGAAAAGACTAATAGGCATCCTTAAGCTGCTGTTTCAGCTCTGGAATTCTTTTTATTTATTTTTATTTTTTTATTTTTAAAATTCTTTAATCTTTATTCGCTTTTGAGAGACAGAGCATGAGTGGGGGAGGGGCAGAGAGAGAGGGGGGACACAGAATCCAAAGCAGGCTCCAGGCTCTGAGCTGTCAGCATGAAGCCTGAGACGGGGCTCGAACCCACGACCCATAAGATCATGACCTGAGCCAGAGTCGGATGCTCAACTGACCGAGCTACCCAGGTGTCCCTCTGGAATTCTTTTTAAATGTTTATTTTTTTTTATTTTTGAGAGACAGACTGAAAGCAGAGGAGAGGCAGAGAGAGGGAAAGAGCGAGAATCCCAAGCAGGCTCCACGCTGATGGCAGAGTCTGATATGGGGCTTGAACTCACGAACCGTGAGATCATGACCTGAGACGAAGTCGGACGCTTAACCAACTGAGCCACCCAGCCACCCCAACTCTGGAATTCTTATGGCTGAAGTAAATAACCGCTTCTGTTTAAATCTCTGCAGTAGGGTTTAGTTATTGCAGCTGAATGCAATCCCACAGACACAGCCAGCATCTCTTATTTTGGCCTCATCAGCACCTACCTTCTTTCTTTGGGTAATGTCATCTTGTTTTATTTCAGGGAACCAATCCTCCCTCACTCAGTCTATGGTTCAGGTAGGGCTGCCTGACCCCTGCTTCAGTGGGTGTCACCTGGGCTTGGCTAATCCGAGTCCTAGGGATTGGTCTAGAGATGGGCATGTGACACAAGCTATTCCAGTGAGCATCAGCACCGGGCCCCTTGACGCATCAGCTTGCACGGAGGTGCAAGTTTCTCTTTGCAGTGCTAAGCTGGGGAGATGTAACCCTGGCACCACTGTGGCACCATCTTTGCCACCTTCTTGGGAAAAGTACGCGGGCAACAAGGCCAACGCAGACAAAAACATGCAAGTAGTGGAAAAAGTCCTGATGACCCCGAGACCTGCAGTCAGCAGGGCCTGAAGTTGGTGCCCCTTGGGCGTTCTGATTATTTGAGCTGATACACATATCCCTCGCTTTTCGAATGTCAATGTTACACCACCTCACTTTTATGAGAGACCCGCCAACTGAAAGGAATCCGATAAGGAATTTTGCTTTTAGGAAGAAAGGCGAAAAGTGAAAACAGCGTTCAGCGTTTTGTTTTGTAGTGAGCCATTACTGAGGCAGCACACACCCTGTACCCTGAGCAGCAAGCGGCCCCGCCCAGCTCCTTCCCTGGAAACCACACTCAGCATCTCAGCATCAAGCAGCCACAGTTCTGAACTGTGTCTATGAGCATCTGTGCTTTATCTCAATTTACTTCGTGCATCTGTTAGCAAGATGTGTCCTAAGGTACCAGAAAAGCCTACAAGAGGTTATTTTTTGGGTCTGGGAATGCTCAAGTCTTTTTTCCATATAAATGAACAGTACTTGCTTCTTCACTTTATGCCATTTTGGCTTGGGAAAGTTTTCATAGGAACACTCTACTTTCAGAGAACCGGGGAAACCTGTACACTCTTTCTTGCTTGAGCCCCTCTGAGCAGGATTTTGGTCATTTGTTAAGAGGATCCTGGTTAACACAAAATGAGGCCAATGTAGCAGTCTGTTTATGAAGCTGCTAAGGATCCAAAGGGCTCATGACAGGAGAGCCTCTAGGCCTAAGAGTTGCTCAATAGTACTCCTCAATGCTGACAGGGTCAGATTCACCCTCCCACCCACCTGCCAGCCCTACTCACGCCTGTGATCTTCTTCTTGCACTTGGCACAGCTGGGTGCATAGCGCACATCATAGCAGGGGGGGCAGAAGATGGCACCCTTCTCCTCAAAGAAGCCGCCCTCTTCCAGGACCTTCCCACACTGGCTGCACACAAATTCCTCAGGGTGGTATGCATGGCCCAGTGCCACCAGGTAGCGGCCCCTAAGAGGGAGGCGAGGGCAGTAAGTGGGAGTGTATGCAGAAGAGGTGGGGGGTCCTGGCCAGAGCCCAAGTGGGTTTAGTGAACACCTGTTCTGAAGCCTGGAAGGGAAACCCTTTCTCCCAATTTTCCAAATAAAGGAGAAACAGGCTTGGGAGGTGACCCAAGTGATGACACAGTGATGAAACTGTGCTTTGATGACAAGAGATGGGGACAGAGGCAGCATTGGAATAAGGAGGGTTACATTGGTTGGGGGCGGCTGACTTGGGCCTAATGAGACAAACCAGAGGAGTTGGTGCCTGGGGACGGGAGGCCCAGAGTGCCCATCAGCTCCGAAAACCAGTAGGTACCTGAGCCGACCCTGGTGCCCACCCTGTCCCACTTGCCTAGTCCATCTGGCCTGGAGAATGGCCTGCAGGTCCCAAATAAATGAGGGTGTCTGAAGAAGGGGATTCTCTGCAGAGCCTGAGAGCTGACAGGAGTCGAGAGCAGTGCAAGACCAGGGCTGAGAACTACCAAGATTCTAGAAGCCAGCATACTGACTCTGGGGGGCTGAGTGACCTTGCTGGGCCCCAGGGAACAGTGCAAGGAGAGAGAGGCCTCTGGCCTGTCTACTCTGAGAGCAGAGATTTGGCAGAGACCAAGTGAGCAGGAAGGAGAGGCAGAGGAGCTGGGAGGGGCAGGCCCTTCCCTGCCCAGACAGCAGCCTTTCTAGGGGTGCTGCTTGAATGTATTGTTGGTACTTCCTCCATTTCAGCAGGGCAAACACTGATAGAGGCTGATGCAGGGTGGGGTGGGGGAAGTAATGCAGGATGCAGAATCTGAGGACCTAGGCCAGGTCCCTGCCCCCACTGCAACTGGGAACTGAATCCTTATCCTCCCACAGTGACAGCTGAGATGAGTGGGGAGGCAGACGGGGGAGCAGAGGTCGGAAAGATGCCAGGGCCAGGATTTAGGACAGGAAAGGCCAGGATAGGAAAGGAACCGGGCCACCCACCGGATGACCTTGTGGCACTGGTGGCACACGGGAGTCTTGCCATTGCTGCCACCACCTGCTCCTGTGCCTCCTCCAGTGGCTGCCTGCACGATGGAGGTGCGGTTCTGCAGAGGTGTGGGTGTGGCTGGCTGGCTGTGCCGGGTCAACACCGTGCTGGTCTTGTCCGGGGCGTAGCGCTCAGCAAATGCAGGGTCCACAGCCCAGGGTGGGCGGCTAGTGGGGCTGGGGGTGGTAGGGCCTGCCAGGGCCAAGGAAAGTGGCTCCAGGGGGTTGCCCAGGGACCCCAAGTGTCAGAGGGTTGAGCCAGGGGCAACTTGGAGCCCCCCCCCCCCCCTCACCCTGCATGCCCCTGGAGGCTACCCACCCTTCCCAAGGCCCAAGCCCACTCTCTCTCACCAGGCCAGGGTTCCTGGGGTGTAGCTGAGGCTGGGGCTGGGGCTTCTGTCCTGGGCACCTGGCTGCAAGATCTGCCATTCAAGGCCCTGTATGGCTGGAGCTCCTGGCATGGCCCCACCCCCCAACCTTGGTCTTCCTGGCCCCATGGGAGATGACTGGGTACATGAGAGTTGCTGGGCTGGACTCCAGGTCCCACTGGGATAGGTATGTGTAGGGCAGCTTCTCCTAGTCAGGTTCTAGCCATCAGGTCTGTTGTGTGGGACTGGGAGGTGGAGAAGAGCTTTCCCTTCTGAGGCAGCTCTTGGGGCTTCCTCATTCCAGAGATCTAGCTCTGATGGCAGGTACTACCCCTCACTGAGACCCAGACTGGCATGGCCCACACTGGGTTTGAACACCTAACACCCCCACACCCAAAACAAGCCCACAAAGATAGAAGACAAAGGCGGAGAAAGCAGGGCTGAGAATGTTTATTTCCATGCCTAAGCCAGCACAGACCTGGCAGATAGCAGTACCATAGGGCAAAGAGGGAAGGCAGTGTCAGACAGAGCCAGGCTCTCTGCCAGGCCAGCAGGAGGCTCAGTCCAGGGGCAGGAAAGGAGTGGGTAGGCAGAAGCTGCAGCAACCAAGGGGGGTGCCCTCGGTGGGAGGAACAGAAGAGAGAGGCAGAGAGGGCAGCCGGCCGGTGAGGGCCAAGCTACGACTGCACGTTGAGCACGTGGGCAGAGCGCTGGTGGTGCCAGTCCCGGAGGCGGGTGTAGCGTGGGCTCTGCAGCTCCAGGACATACTTTTCCCTGGGGGGGCAGAGAGAGAAGAAGGAGGAAGTAGAAGGAAGGAGGTGAAAGGGAGGAAGGGAGGGAGGATGGAAAGGAGGAAGGAAGGAAGGGAGAGAGGAAGGAGGGAGGGAGGGAGGGAGGGAGGGAGGCAGGGAGGAAGGAAGGAAGGAAGGAAGGAAGGAAGGAAGGAAGGAAGGAAGAAAGGAAGGAAGGAAGGAAAATGGAGAGCCCTGGTTGTGGACCCTCAGAAGCAGACATAGGGCAGTGGCTGGAATGGAAGAGACAAGAGATAAGAAAGAGGGGCTACTGCCCATCCTTTTACCTTGATTTCTTCAGGTGTTCCTCATCCGGGTCTTGCACTGAGAGGGCAGAGGCAGGCATTGACCAAGGGAAGACAGAAGGCCACCCCAGCCCTGAGCCCTGGCAGAAGGTCACAGGGCACCAGAGCAGGCTCCATTTGAGCCCAGGCCCAGGCTAGGGGCCAGCAGGAGAGTCCGCCCTGCCCTGGGCTGGCACTTACTGAACTCGGTGCCCGTGAGGTGGGCAAGGATGCGGAAGGAACGGGACTGGCCTGTCCCGGGCCGAGGCCGCCAGTCCTCTGTGTCCTCCATCAGCCGCTGCTTGCTGGCATCTGGAACCAGCGGCCGGAGCGGCTGTCTGTGGGGAGGGCGTGGCTCAGAACTTCATGCTGGGGGTGGGTAGTGGGGGCAGCCCCTCCCAGCATTGGTGCATGTGGGCTATGGTGCTTAGGAGAGTGGAGGAGGGCAAGGTCAGGGCCCTGCTAGGTGAGGGGTGGGGAGGGTAGCTATGTGAGAGGAAAGGAGGGCAGCTAGGGTAGGGAGGGGCCACCGCCCAGAATGCCAAAAGGAAGGAAGAAAGGAACAGGCAGAGGGGGCTCACTGACTTGTCAGGGGTCTGCACCTGTGAAGGAAATAGACAGATGGACAGATAAAGGGACAAAGGGACAGACACAAGGAAGAAGAAAAATGGCAAGGGGTCAGAGTAGCCAGGGGCAAGGCTGTACTGAGTGTCTGGGGCTCAGTTGGCCCGACACCACACCCCAATCCCAGGCCACCAGTGGGGGGGCCCTGCCTAGTTCAGAGCCTCCAGGAGGGCAGACCCTGGGCAGGAGCCACACCCTCAGAGGAGCCCTGTATCTACAGCCCCCGCCCCGGCCGCCAGGGGTCACTGCCGCACGGATCTGCCTCATGGTTCCAGCCGGGCTGAGGCGCAACGCAGACTGAGCAGCAGCGCGGGCAGCGGGCTTGGGGCCTTGGACAGATGGCGTGGGCGTGAGAGGTTGGTGGGCAGGACCGACGTACCCATTCTGCTGCAGGGCGCTGTCAGCGGGCGGGGGCGCCCCAAAGGGCCGGGCCGTCTTGTTGAGGGAGGCGCTGGGTGCAAAGGTGTACCGCGGGGGGTCCGCGGCAGGGGCCAGGGCCTGGGCGGAGACAGAGCCGGGCAGGGCGGGCAGGGAGGACGCTGGGCAGGGGGAACGCTCAGCCGGAGGTGAATGCCCCCCTGGCGTGTTGTGGAGAGGACAGCGGTGCTCCAGCCCCACCCCCACACATCTGGACAGAGGCCTAGGGGAGGTGGGGGGGTGCTCAGGTTTCAAGGGGCCCATTTGGGAGGAATGATCTCAGCCCACGCGGGCCAAAGGGCAGATGAGTACGGCTTGTAGCACAGGCCAGCGGAAGGCAGCGGACAGACAGGCAGTCATGCATGGTGCCCAGACCGTGCGGCAGCCCCTGGACCAACTCCCAGTCTCCCAGACTCTCCCAGCTCTGGCCCCATCCTCTACTCCAGGCCAGGGATGGAAGTATCAAGGCTCCTAGTTGCCGGGGAGGGCAGGTCAGCCCAATAGTCCAATCCTACCCCTCCAACCACCCAGATGTCTCGCTCACATGTCCCACGTCCGTTGCCTACCTTCTGCGGTTTGCTCTGAGCCGGCTGGGCCCTGGAGGAGAAGGGGAAGGGGTGATAGGAGGCCTGGCCTGAGGGTGCCCCCATCCACCAGACAGGCCAGGGCCCTTGTACCTGCTTAGACCCAGGCTGAGGCGCTCCCCACAGGCACGAATCTTGTTCTGGGCTTCAATGTGTGTGAGGCCCCCTGCATTCTCACCATCGATGCTCAGCACCCAGTCACCCACAGCCACGCCTGCCTGTGAAGCTTTGCCTCCAGGAGTCAGCTGCAGACAGATGGAAGGTCATGGAGGCCCAAGCCTCTGCAGACCAAACTGAAGCCAACATTAGTCAACTCTGCTTAAGCTGCCCCACTTCTAGAACCTGGAGGCCTTTTCATTCAACATATTTCTGGGCAGCTGCTGAATACTAAAACAATCTGGGAGGGGGGGAGTTCACCTGAACCTCACAATCACCCCAATCACTATTTAGTTGTTTGTTCACCTCCATGATCCTCCTCCCCGCAGCCCAGAAACTGCTATGATGTCAACAAGCAGCCACCTTCAGATTAAACCCCAAGCTTCTCAACTTCAACCACAGCCCTTGAACCCCCTGCTGGCCTCCTGCCTGGGCTATTTCGCCCACCCTCTGTCTTGTGCATATGGTGAGCTCCTCTGTGACGCTGAGAGGTGCTCTCACTGACCTCTTACAATCCCAGCACCCTGTCCTGCAGCCATCTGCAGGGATCTGCCAGGACCCTTTGAGAGCCAGGAACAGGCCCCCATCATCTCCAGGTACCCCATGAAGTGCTTGAAAGGGGCCCAAGGTGTCAGCTAGGGCTGTAAAAGAGTGTCACCCCAAGCCTTCAATTGCCACATCACCCTCTTCCCTAATCCTTTGGGCTCTGCCTTGGGAATCTCTGGTTCCTGTGGCAAATAAGGTAATAGTGGCTGGCAGTAATGGTCACCACTAGCATGAACTGAGCCTGCCAGGAAGGACTTCTGGGAAGTGGTGGGCCTTGATGAAAGGACAACGGGATGTGTTGCCCAGGGGGTGAGAGAGTCTACTTAATGATGGCCTTGAGTGCTGGGGCGGGGAAGGAACCAGGACTTGGCCTTGAGGTTAGGAGGGGCCATCAGCAGTTTGAAAGCTCCAGTGGGGTATTTCCCAGACCCCTGATAGAGGTAACCCTGACAAATCCCACTGGACCCTACTGGCCCTCTAGCCTGGAGGCAGGGACCCAGAAAGGGGTGGGACAGCTGTTCATGGGTTTAAGCCCACAGGGCTGCCCAGGTTTCTGGCAAGAAGCATGGCATTAAGTAGACTTTTATGGGGGAAGTGCTGGAAGACAAATTCACACTTCATAGGTCGGGGCGGGCGGGTAGAACTGCGAGGTACTGGCTATCCGTGGCCCCAGGAGGCTCCTTAGTGGGCTGAAGCACAGACCGAGTTGAGGCAGGGAGAGGGGAGGTAGGAGGTTCCAGAGAGATCTCCAGAAGGCAGAGAGACCAGATGCAGAGACTGACAGCAAGACGGACTAGGGCAAGAAGAGAGAGCTGGCTCTATTGCATGCTTGGGAGGTTACAAGGGCAAAACAGCTGGGTGCCTCCTTCTTCATCTGCTACATGGTAACAAAAGCAGCTTACATTTATTGAGCATCTAGTACTGTCACATACTAACAGTGAATCTTCCAACAACCTGTGGAGTGGAGTCTCAGATTATATGCATTTTACACATGAGAAAAAAGACAGGTTATGTAACTTGCCTCAAGCTGCTCAGTTAGTCAAGAGGCAGGGCCAGGTCTGACGCTGACCTTAAGGCTCCACTAGTAGGCTACCTCTGCTGGGTGTTGGGACCCAACTCAGAGGTCAGCCCACCTAGAACAACTTGCTACTCTCTGGCTGGGTCTGGGGCCTAGATCTCTCTTGCTTTCAGTTCAATCCAACAACCCCTTATAATGAGCATAGAAAAGGGACACCCTTGAAAGGAAGTGACTTACTCAAGGTCATGGTGAGTCAATAGAAGGGAAACCTGGTCCAGCCACTCCCTACCCACACATGCTGACTCCTGGGAGGTGTGGGCTGAGCCTGAGGTAGATAGAGGTCTTGGGGGTGGGCAGGAGCAGCTGGCGCTCAGGGAGGGGTGGGGAATTGAGGGGTGGGAATTTCCTTTCCTGATTGAGGAGGATAGGAAGCACAAAAGGGATAGAGCAGTGATCAGAGAGGTGGAGAGAGAAGCAGGAGAAAACCCTGGGAGTGGGGTGGGGTGGGGTGGCTAGAGAAGCAGGGAGGCCTGAGGATTCAAGGAGGGGAAAAGCCAGAGGGCTGGACACTGCAAGGGGTGGGGGTGAGTCAGCCTGAGGGCTCCAATGAGCAGCCCAACCCCCAAGTCTCAGACATTACCTCATCTCCCAGGCCTGGGCCCACAGCCAGCCCTAGCCCCTCCCTCCTCCCTGGGGTCAGGGGGGAGGGAGGGGCTGGCCTACCTCAGAAAAGACCACCCTACCCCACCACCCATCAGAGCCCAGGTCCAACTCCAGGGCTGGGCTCAGCTTGTGGCCCCACCCACAGCTGGGGCTGCTGACAAGGAACCTCAGGCGCAGAGTGCCCCCAACAGGCCACATCTTAAAGTCCATCCCTCAGGCTACTATGTTGCCCATCTCCACCAATGAAGAAACTGAGTCTCAGAGTCCAGCCTATGGCTCCCCAGCCACAGTGGTCAGCACTTTCCTGGAAAGGGAGATGTAGAATACGTTCTCAGGGCTGGCAAAGAGTTGAAGATTGCGTAGAGGTGGGTTTGTGTAGTTGGGGGACCACTGCCGTAAGCTACCCAGGGGCAGGGCAGTTTCCAGGGGAACCCCATGGAAAGGTCCCTGGAAAGAACAGTGACCGCCTGCCTGCCCTGGCCACCAAGCCAACTCCCATAGACAAACTTGATCTTGGGGCCCTTCTCAGGCTGTGCAGTGCCTAGACAACCTTCTGGCCCCCACCAGACTATGCTTGCCTTGGGCTTCCTGCCAACAGTTGCCTGCCCACTGGGCTCATGGGTGGGCCTCTCTGGACAGGCGATGTGGGGGCAGGAAGTCCCTACCCCCTCCTGACCCTCAGGCCACAGACACCAGCCCAAAGGCTGGCCTCATTCTCTCTGGGCACCCTCTTTGTGTCCCACAACTGACCCTACAGTTGGAGCCATGGCCTCATGGTCACCCACTGAGGGGTCCACCGATGGCATTTAGGGGTTCAGGCCTCAGCCAGCCTTTTTCACCTCTGCAGACTCCAGCCACCAGCTGGCCATCCCAGCGTGGGGCTGCATTCTTGGGCTTATAAGGCAATACCCCTGCCACAGGGAGGAGCCAGCCCCTCAGCTCCGCCCCTCACAGGGAAGGCCCTCAGGAGCTGAAGTTAGAACCCTAGAGCCCCATTCCACACCCTTGCTTCGGGTCAGAGGCCACTGCATCCTAAATAGCACCAGGGGATGAAGAGAGAACCTCACAGAGGCTGGAGAGTGTCCTCCTCCCCACCAAACTGCAGACCATCCCAGTGCCTGAATTCAAATCCTTGCTTGCCAAGGAATCACTGAAAGGGCCCCTCCACCTCTCTGAGCCCTGAGTTCCATCATTTGGAAAAACAGGGTGACAATTGCTATTTCCCAGGTGGCAATGAGGTTGAAGTGAGATCCTGCAGTCAAGAGTGCTCTTCCTGAAGCCTGGCTCCAAGCACTGCTCCCTCAAGCAGGTTAGATACTTCCTGGAGACCTCAGGCTCCCCTGCTGCAGAATGGGCATCCCCCAGGGGCCTCAGATTTGGCCCCAGTAGCTTTGTGGAATGGCATCAAGTACAAGACAGTGCTGGGGAACTGTGGGTGCTCCTCTCCCAGTACACACCTGGTTGAGAGCCTTTGTGGTGGGTGCCCACCACATCTCTGGACCTAGATACCTCCTGCCCTACTGGACCTGGCTCACTCCTGCTCAGATTCTTCCCATCACCCACCACAGACTTGACACCCAAAGACCCCTGGGAATAGCACCT
Organism: Leopardus geoffroyi; assembly: GCF_018350155.1. Lineage (NCBI taxonomy): Eukaryota > Metazoa > Chordata > Mammalia > Carnivora > Felidae > Leopardus > Leopardus geoffroyi. The sequence goes on along the minus strand of NC_059326.1, from coordinate 172,878,220 downwards.
CCCACAACCTTGGCTCACCCGGGAGATGGAGAGGGGCACATTGAAGTCCTTGCCCCCCTGCAGCCGAAAGCCCCAAGGTGCAGGCCCCTCCAGCACCACCTTGAAGGAATCCATGGTGCCTGCTCCTGGGAGGAAAGAAAAGGTGAGTGGACAGCATGGTGGGTGTACAGGCAGGCCCAGCTCTGGATACCAACCTTGGACTGGTGCCAGGAAGGCACGAGCAGCCTCTGAACACACCCAGGGCACCAGCAGGCATACATCTTGTCAGGTGTGGCTGGCAGACCTCACTTTACAGAGGCAGGGGCAATCCCCCCCCCCCCCCCCGGGACTGGATGATGAGGGGGTCCCTTCACTCAATCTTGAGGTTCTTTTCATTCAGGAGTGGGCCGCAGAGCTAATTTGACATGGACTCCCCCCAAGCCAGCCTTAACCCTCGGACCGAAGGGTGAGTCAGGGGCCGGCGCTCCTCTCCCCCGCCCCCAGGTCCCGACAGGCAGGCCTCGCAGAAGCCTGCTCGGACTATATAAGGCGTGTAAGCTGACACTGTGCGGAGCCAGCGGAGGGAGCACACGGGGGCTCGGGACGCGAGGGGGAGGGGTGGGGAAGGAGGCAGCTGGAGCGGGTCCTGGCCATTCCCAGACGGGTCGAGGCTGATGAGGACTCCCAGGCGCTGGGGGCGGCACAGAGGGGCCGTGGCCCCTATGGAAATCAGAGAAGGCTAGGACCCCAAAGCGTGGCCAGGTAGGGGGTTCATCCTGGAGTCCAATGGGGGTGGTGCCTCCCGCACAGGCCTACTACCATCCCGACATGACTCAGTTTCCCCTGTCCCCCACCCGGGCCCAAAGCATTGGCAGAGTCTCGGGCGCAGGAAGCAGCGCAGGCGCCAATCCGCCCTGCCGCAGCCGGCTTCACCGCAGGAAGGCGGGGGCGGGGGCGGAGGCAGGGGCCCAGGCCCGCAAGAGGAAGCGCAACACTGGCCCCGACCCCAGCGCCCTCCGTGGTCCCCAGCAGGCTCCTGCCCTCAGCTTGGCCCAGCCCGAGACGCCCGCGCGGTCGCCAGTACCTGCTCGGCCCCGCCGAGGCGCTGCTCGGTGGCTGGCCCCACAGAACCGCGTTGGGATCGGCCACCCGTGTTCTGACCCCGCCCCCACGGCCGCAGTCCGCTTTGAGCTCGCGGAAGGGGGCGGAGCCACAGGTCACGCCCCGTCAAAGCCACGCCTGCGAGCGGCCTCTCTACAACTGGGAAGCCCCACCCAATCCTTCCGCCCCGCCCAATCGCGAAGTCCCGTTTTACTTTGAGCTGGAAGGCCTGTGGCTGCCCGCGATCCCTTGATGGGGCGGAGTCTGGGCAGAGCCTGGGCGGGGCCTGGGCGGGGTCTGGTCTGCAGGTCGCCTAGTCCAGGGACCAGCTGGCAGCTCGAGCAGCCCCTTGCGCCTCCCTCTGGCCGAGCCGAAAGAAAGCGGCCTTCGGTACCAAACAGACCTAGACATCCTGAATCTCAGTTTCCTACTCAGAAAAATGGAACAATAATACTCGCCTTGCAGGTCCATCGTGAGGATAGGCGTTGTTCCGCGGAAGGTGCAAGCCATCAGCGGCTCCAGAATTTCTAAACCGGAAGGACTTGCGGGTGTGGAGCACATGGAGGTGGGTTCAGATGATATGGGGACAGGGGATCTTGAAGCTAGGTTTGTAGAACCCTCTACAGAAGGCTGAAGATAATGGCAGGAGCGGACAGAGTTGAAGGGAGCCCCTGGCTTGGCTCTCAGCCTGACCTGGGCCTTTCCATTCCCTGACCCCAGGCAGTCAACAGCCCTCTGCCCTGGGACAACCCCACACTGATGAAATGGGCTGTTGCCTGGTACCCCACTCCAGAGCGGTCAGCGCCTGTGGTGGGGGTGTAACAGGGTGACTCTAGCGGGGGTGGCAGAGTCCCCACTTTGTCCCCATGGGTCATCCCAGGCAGCCAGCGCAGGTGGCAGGGGAAATTGAGAGCCAGAGTGTGTGGGTAAGTGAATAGGCGTCCACCCCTTAGCTCATTCTAGGGCATGGCTGCTGCTGTTCTCCCCCTCTGCCATCATCACATTTCCCTCTTCTGCATCATTCCCCTCACTGAACAAACTACTGTAAGAGTTATCTTTAAAGAAATCCTCTTTTGACCCCATCTCCCCTCCAACTATTGCTCTTTTGTTCTATTCCCCTTGGGAATAGAATTTCTCACAGGAGTTATCTATAGCCTTGTCTGCACTTGCTTTCCTCCTGTTCTTGCTTTCCTTCTGCTCTTTCTTTTTTAAATGTTTATTTATTTACTTTGAGAAAGAGAGAGATAGAGAGCAAGTGGGGGAGGGGCAGATAGAGGGAAACAGAGAATCCTAAGCTGACTCCAATCTGTCAGCGCAGAACCTGATGTGGGGCTCAAACTTACAAATTGCAAGACCGTGACCTGAGCTGAAACCAAGAGTCAGACGCTTAACTGGCTGAGCCACCTCCTGCTCTTTCTTGAACTCACTTCAGTCAGGCCATTGTTTCCGCCAGGCCTCTAAACTGATTCCCTCTTCTCAGGGTCTCCAATGACCTCCACGTCATCATGTCAATGGTGATTTCTCAGCCTTCCTCTTACCCTGCCAGGGAGCAGCACTGGTCCAGGTGTCTTCCCTCTTTCCCCTGGCTTTGTGCCTCCTCCTGCCCCACTGGCTGTTCCTTCTCCACTTCCTTTGGTGGCTTCTTATCTGCCTCCCAACATGGCCATAATATGTTTTCTGGCTACATTCATTCTCTGGGACCTCATCTTGTCCTGTGACTATTAATAACACCTATATGCCAAGGACTCCCAAGTTATATGTCCAGCCCTGACATCACCCCAAGAACTCCAGGCTCTAATATCCAACACCATGCACAATCTCTCTTTGGAGGTTTACTAGATATCTCAACTCATCATATCCCAATTTGAACTTGTGATTTTCTGCCTAACTTTTTCCTCACCTTAGTAAATGGCATCACAGTTCATCCACCTGATCCAGTAAAAATATGGCATTATCCTTCCTTTCTGTTATACCACAGACTCTGCAAATTCCACCTTCAGAATATGTTCCGTATCTGGTCACTGCTGCCAGTGTTGTCCTAGCCACTCATCTTGTGCCTGGACATCTTAACAGTCTAACAGATCTTCCCGCTTCCATCCTTACCTACTCCAGAGTCTCCGTGCAGCAGCCAAGGTGATATTTTAAGCAGAAATCACATCACATCATCCTCAGCTTTTAGCATTCCATTAGGTTCTTGTTGCACTTGAAATAACACTAAGGCCCTTAATATGTACATCGCATTAATAAGCTCAATCTACCTCTCACCACTCTCCTCCTTGCTCACTCTGCTCCAAGCATGCTGGCCTCCTTACTGTTCCTCCAACACATCAAGCATATTCCTGCCTCAGGGATTTTGCACTTGTAGCTCCTTCTGCTTGGAACAGTTTCCCCTGATATCTAAACGACCAGCTCTCTCACTTTGTTCAGGTCTCTGCTCAGCTGCTGCCACCTCCAAAGGGCCTTCCCTGATCACCCTATCTAAAACAATAGCCTCCTAATGCCTCACTCGCATCAGGCACTTAGTCCCTTACCCTGCTTTATTTTTCCCCATAGTACTTACCACCATCTCACATTATATTAGGTGCTTGCTTCTTCATTGCCCTTTGTCCCCATTAGAATGTTAGTCCCATTAGAGCAGGGACTTGTCTGTCCTGTCCACCATTGCCCCAGTGTCTGTACACAGTAGATGTGAATGAACAGATGAAAGAAGGATTGAGAAAGTGAAACAGCAAATGAGTAAAGGAACAAGTGGCAGCCTGGGGGTCCTGGCAGCCCTCTAGCAGAGGACTCCAGGGTCCTATTCCTTAGATTGTGCAAGGCTCAGACCTGGATGATGCCACCAGTGTTCCCTGCATAGGCAGCCCAAGGGAAGGAACAGGCCTCAGGCTAGGACACAGTGCCCCCTAGTGTCTGGGACACCTGCAGTTCGGGGGTGAGGCCCTAGAATCCTGGAGATCTGCAAAGACATTCTCTTTCATAGACCATTTGGGACCTCACAAAAACTTTTTTGCCATAAAGCAAAGAGGCTTGGATTTGTAATGAAAAGCATGCCAGAACAGAGATCCAGAGTTCTGGGTTCCAGTTCTGGCCATCACCCTAATACTTTGAGTAACCTTCAGTGTGTCCTGGGATTTGCTGAGCTGCCAAGGGCTGGCTTGTCACCATGGGGTGAAGGGGTCTCTGCTGTAGCCAGAGTGACTGGGGATCCCCCTGGCCTTAGCTTGCCCTATGGCCGGCAACCTGAGCGATCATGGGAAGACTTTCCCTGTCATGGGTAAAGTCTTAGGAGGAGCTTCCATAAGTGGGAAGGAAATCTATCTCCCCATGATTTCAACATCCTTCCAGACTTTTCTGTCTGTGGCCAGCACTGCAAACAACCGCCCTGCCCACAACCTCTTTCACACATTGCGTTTGGAGATACTTTTCAGACATCCAGAAGTCTAGCGTGCAATTGGATTCTTAAATCTGTTGCTCAGGGGGACTGGTCTGTGCTGAAGATATATCTTTTGGAATCATGAGCATTTAGATGGTCTTTGAAACTGGGAGATGGGTTTGGCTCACTTAGGGCAGTGGTTTTCCACCTTGGACTCACTGAAATCACGCGGGAAATTGAAAAAGCACACTGGTGCCCAGGCCCCACCCAGACTGTGGAATCTCAGGCCCTGGGTGCAGACCCAGGCATGGGCATTTTTAAAAAGGCTCCAGGTGGGCGCTTGTGTGGCTCAGTCGGTTAAGCATCTGACCCTTGATTTCAGCTCAGGTCATGATCTCATGGTTCATGATTTCATGAGCCCTGCATCAGGCTCTGTGCTGACAATGTGGAGCCTACTTGGGATTCTCTCTTTCCCTCTCACTCTGACCCTTCTCTGCTCATGCACGCTCTCTCCTACCACTCTTTCTCAAAAATAAGTAATTAAGTATTTAAAAAAATAAAAAATAAAAAGGCTCCATGTTATTCTGTGTGCAGCCAGAGTTGAGCTACACCATGTCTGAGGCCAGAGCCCCAGGCAGAAGTCTGGCAGAGGAGGAGCCAGAAGAGGCTGGGAAGGAGAGATTTGTGAGGATGGAAGAAAACCAAGTGGAGTGTCAAATGCTGCTGAGGAGTCAGGGAGGCCAGGTTGCTTTTGTTTTGGGGAGCAAGGAAGTTGGTGACCCTGATAAGAGCGATGTAATGGAGCAGGGGGGACCACGGGGAGACTTGAATTGGCAAAAGGGAGAATAGGAGAAAGTGGAAATGAAAGTAATCAACAACTCTTTTGAGGAGTTTCGCTGTGAAGAGGAAAAGGGAATGGGGAGGGATCTGAAGCAGAATGCAAGGTCAAGGGGTGCCTGGGTGGCTCAGTCGGTTGAGCACATGATTTTGGCTCAAGTCATAATCTCACAGTTTTTGGGTTCGCGCCTGTGTCAGGCTCTGTGCTGACAGCTCAGAGCCTGGAGCCTGCTTCAGATTCTGTCTCCCTCTGTCTCTGCCCCTCCCCTGCTTGTGCATGCGCTCTCTCAAAGATAAGTAAATACAAACATTAAAAAAAAAAAAAAAAAAGAATGTGAGGTCAAAGGTTTCCTTTATTTTTATTTATTTTTAAAAGTTTATTTATTTTGAGAGAGAAAGAGAGAGAGCAAGCGTGCACAAGCAGGGGAGGAACAGAGAGAGAGGGAGAGAGAGAGAGAGAGAGAGAGAGAGAGAGAGAGAGAGAGAATCCCAAGCAGGCTCTGCACTGTCAGCACAGACCCTCACGAACCGTGAGATCATGACCTGAGCTGAAATCAAGAATCAATTGCTCAACCGCCTGAGCCCCCTAGGTGCCCCCAAGGGTTTCCTTCAAAGATGTTAAATTATGGAGCATGTTTACTTGTGGCTGGAAATGATGATGATGGTGGTAGAATTCATTGGGCTGAGGAGAGGGGACAGCTCAGTGTGCTGAGCTGTGCAGTAAGGAGCTGGGGTTGGAGTGCGGGCTGGGGAACAGACATTTCTTCCATTGCAGGGGTGGAGGGACATGGTGCAGCTGCTGGGGCCCTTGTTGATGAAGTGGTGGAAGGACAAAGGCGTTCACTTCTGTCAGCTGCTATTTCTCCAGGATATCTTTGAGATGAGAATGGGTAGGGATGGAGAGGAGAAGGTAGGAAGGTCTTGGGAGGAGGAAAGCATCTCTCCTGAGAGTCTGTCTATCTGAGCTTCGAGATCACAACATGAGAGAATGTGGTCAGCCTGGTTATGTAATTTCCGTGGCCATGGGCAGCTGCCAGGGTGCAGGCACAGAGGGGAATTGGGTTCATCTGAAGCTGGGCGCTTTGCCAGACAAATAAGATGGAAGGAGAGAGGAGCACAAGGGGGTCACTCCATTGGTGGAGCACAGAATCTAAGTTGGACAAGGATGCGGACAGTGACTGCACAGATGGTGAGGAAAGGGTCTTGTAAGTCAATGAGGCTGAAGAGGAGCTTTATGGGCCATGCTTGAGGAAGAGGGCTGGAAGGAGAAAAGGAGGTGGCCAGAGGTGGATGCTTGGAAACAAGACTGTGCCGAGGGAGCATCAATGTCATGAAGAAGAGGTTCAGGATGTGCCAAGGGCATGGGCAGTTGAGGCGCAGTTGAGGTCAAGGGGCTGGGGGGGGGCAGGTTCTTGGGGGACATGATGCTTTTGTGCATGGAAGCCCCAGGGTTAGTGACCAGAGTAGCATGAGGGCACTACAGTCTTCAAGAGGTTTGCTTATCTCCTTCTGGAACGTGGGCTTCTTGAGAATAGGACCTCACTGTCTTGAACATGGCTGTGTCCCCAGTGCCTGGCATAGAACAGGCACATAAGTAAAACTCTAAGGAATGAATGCATGCCCGGTAGGTAATTTGAAGTTTGTCCTTGACAGTTGAGGAGACTGAGGCCCAAGTTTCCCTAGAAGTGTCTGCACATTTTTAAGTCTCAGTGGAGCAGGCATTTTGGTTGTGCAGATCTTTGAAGTCCCTTTGACTCCCCCTCGCCCCTGCTCCCCCCCCCCCCATTATTTCCTCCCCAGCTCAGGCTTCCTGGCCTCCAGTTAGACTCCCTCAAATTTGTTTTCCATGCTGCTCCTTTCTTTATCTGGCTGTGTCTCTCTGCTGAAGATGAGACCAAGCTCATTGCAGGATGGTCAGGCCTCTCATGCTCGGCCACCAACTCCCTATCAGCCTCTTGGAGCCCTCTGTGACCATGCTTTTCCCTTCATCTCAGGGCCAGTGCATACCTATACTCAGCCTGGAAAGCCCTGGGGCTAGCTGCCCATCTGGTAATGCCCTGCCTACCCTTCACACTTAATTCAGAGGGCACCTCACTCATCAGCAAGCCCAATTTCTCCTCCTGTCCTACTGTCCCAGCCATTTTTATTGCCCAGGACTATACAGGCCATAATTATCTGCACCCCATACATCTGCTCTAGTGGACTTGAGCCCACGGGTCGCAAAGTTTAAGTCTGGCTTATGTGTGTCCCCCAGAACCTAGTACAGGGCACTGGTGTTAGGTGCAGTACACGTGAGTGAGGGGCTGTGTGTCCATGTAGATCAGTGAGTGCCATTGCCAGGAGCTGAAGATTGGAGGTGCACAGTGTGGGCTATAAGGTGGGACCAAGAGCAGAGCTGGGAGGTTTTATTACCAGCAAATCTGTACACTATACACTGGGGGGCCCACAGGGCACATGAGGGGTCCTCCCCAAGCTGCCTGCCTTATATCCGCAGGCTAGAGTGGATGCAGGTGTGTGTCCGAGATGTCCATTGTTTGCCCACCTTCCCGGCCCAGGGAGAGCAGAGTGCCTTTCTCTTCTGTCGCAGAGATCCATACAAGGCTTTCAGGGCCGGTCGCAGGGGGCTGGGCCCTTCCTCCGCTCACGGCTCAGCAGCGTCACTAGCTTGGCCTTGAAGCCTGAGTGAGCACTGGGGCGGCCAGAGCCCCCCACCTCATCACTGTCATCCAGCTCCAGTTCCAGCAGCCTCCGGTACTGGGCCTCCAGGCTGCTGTCGTGGGCAGGGCTAGGCCAACCCAAGTCCTCGCTGTTATGGTAGATGGGGCTGGCCAGGGGGCTGCGGCGGCTGGGACCCTCCTGCTCCGGGTCCCTATCCCTGGGCAGCACGGGACCTGCCTCCAGCATGCACAGGTTCTCATAGAGGTGCTCGGCCTTGCCTGGGGGCACGCTGGCTCGCTTGCACACTGAGGCATAGAGCCCAGGTGCTGACTCATCATGGGGTGCCGGGCTCAGCAGTAGGGGTAGGCTCTGGGGCCCGGGCTCAACCAGGCATGCCCTCCGGGCGCTGGGTGGCTCGGGCCCCGGGGGCACCTCCCGTAGCTCTCCTGGTGGGTCCAGTGAAGGCAGGGAGGTGGCCCGAGGCAGGGGACAGGGCCGGGGCCCAGCCAGCTCTGGCAGCCGCTCCCGCTGGCGGCCAATGGCAGCAGCCACAGCCCTGCACAGGTCGAGGGCTTGGGGGCTGCTGAAGGCGAAGAGGCCCTCGCCAGAGTCACAGCGGCGGCCGGCTTCAAAGGAGAACACGCCCTGGACATGGGGGTGGGGGATGGTTTGGGCGGATTAGAGGTGGAGGGACCCGGGGCACCCCTCCACTTGCCACCCTTCCCAGCAGGGCCAGTGGGGTGGGGTAGCTGCCCAGCACCTCACCTTGTCAGAGCCGAACTTGCGCAGGAAGCGGTAGGGCCAGGTGTAGAGGGCCTGGGGGCTGGAGGGCTCCCTTAGCTGGATGGTGTCTTGGCCTAGCACCAGGAGGTAGGGCCCCTTCAGCTGGCAGCGGGTGGCAGCCTCCGTCCTCTGTACCACTACTGGAAACTCGCCCTCTGCAGGCAGGATGGTGGTGAGGCATCAGGTACAGCCCATATGGGTCCTCCAAAGGCCCCAGCACCAAGTATAGGATGGCTGAGTCTGCACCTGCACCTCCCTGACTCACCTTCCTGCCAGGAGGAGTAGATGGAATTCTCCTCCATGGGGACCAGGCCCCTCTTGGGAGCCTCCACCTCCCCTGATCCTGAGGGATACTCTCCTGTGCCCTAAGGAATGAAAAAAGGCCAGAAGTTAGAGCCCTCACCTCCACTCCTCTTCCCACATCCTTTCCCTGGGCCAGTAAACCAGGACTCCAGGACAAGCAGGAGCACCTAGGGACTTGAGTGCCACTTCAAGCTTTGCCCCTGACCCACTGCATGACCTTGGGCACCGCTCTATTTTCCCACCTGCAACCCCCAGCTTCCCCCTTGAGGGTGCCGAGAGCTGTAAAGTAGTGACACACAAGAGGATGTCCCCATTGCACCTGCACTTGGCCAGGGACTGGGCCTGCCTGTATGTGTCCCTAACAGCTTGGAGTGACAAAGGGGCAGGAGCTTCAGGGATGGGACACATGAGTGAACTGGCTACTAGATCCTCCCCAAGCTCTCTTTTGCCAACTCCCCCTTCCAACTCCTCATCCCCTCAATTCCGCGGAGCTCTATCAGCACCTCCTCCACAACCACCTTGGCCCATAGTAGTATGGCCAGGGTCACATGCAACAGCTTCCTCACTGGTTTTCTTGCTCCTGTTCATTTTCTTCATTTGTTTGTTTTTAATTTAAAATATTGTGTTGAAATACACAACATAAAAGTTACCATTTCACCATTTTAAAGTGTATAATTCAGTGGTTTTGGTATAGTCACAAGATTGTGCAACGATCACCTTTATCTAATTCCAGAATTTGTTCATTGTTCCAAATGGAAACCCTGTACCCATAAGCAGTCACTCCCCGGTCCCCCTTCCCCCAGCCCCTGGCAACAACAAATATGCTGTCTGTCCCTATGGATTTGCCTATTCTTGGTGTTTCACATGAAAAGAATCATACTAATATGTGGTCTTTTGTGTCTGGCTCCTTTTACTTAGCATGATGGTCTCCAGGTTCATTTATGGTATTAGCATATATCAGTACCTCATTCTTTTTTATATGGCCATGTAACATTCTGTTGTATGGATGCACTACATTTGGTTTATCCATTCATTGGTAATGGACATTGGGGTTGTCTGCACCTTTGAGCTATTGTGAATAACGCTGCTCTGAGTGTTCTCATACAAGTGCTATTTGAACACCTGTTTCAATTCTCTTGGGTATACACCTACTAGTGGAATTGCTGGGTCATATGGCAACTCTATGTTTAACTTTTTGAGGAACCTCCAGCCTCATTTCCTTTTGGTCTATCACAGACCCTGTGAAGCTTTAAAGCTCTCAGTCCCTGGCTCCCCAAAGACCCCCCACCCCCGCCAAAGGCTTCTCTCACTCAGAATAAAATTCCAAACTCTGCATGTGTCCTAAAGTAGTTTCAGCTGGTCCCACCATATTCTCCAGTTTTGCTCCCTCCTGAGTTCCTACCCATTCCTTACCCTCCAGCCACGCTGGCCTTTCTGCCCTTTTAACATACCAAACTTTTCCCTGCCTCAGGGCCTTTGCCCACTCTGCTCCCTCTGTTCAGGATGCTTCTCAGACCTTAATGTCTGCATCACTCTTCCCTCAGATCTTTGCCTGGTGGGTCCTTATTTGTCTTTGAGGACTCAGTCTCACTGTCCCTTCCTGAGAGGCCTTCCCATCTAATGTCCTGCCATTCACCTCTGGTCCTACTCGGGCTTTCATGTTCTCCATAGCATGTATGGCCACTGGAGATTCATTCTGTGGGCTTCTGGGCTATTTCCCTAGGCTTATGGCTGCTTGGCAGGTACTTGCTGAGTGATAGGATGTGAATGAGCATGGAGATGAACAAGGTGGGGGAGTCAGGTGGTCCACCTCTGGCCCCTGGATGCTCTGCCCACCAGCCTTATGCTCACCTGGAAGGCCAGCTGACAGATGGGGCCCATCCACTCCTGGCGATGCTGTGCGGCCAGTAGATGACTGCGCTCTGTGGTGGTGAGCAGGAAGGCACCAGTGTCTCTGGGGCAGTTCTCACCATCAGCAGGCAGCACAGACACGCAGTCAGCCAGGCGGATGACCCGCCGTTCCCCACGCCGGCCAGGTCCCGCAGACCTGTCACCTGCTGGCCCCAGGCCACCATCCCGGACCTCCCAGCTTTCCAGCCGTGCCACACCTGATGGGCCTCCTGCATACAGCAGACCCCATACTTTTCGCCAGGACTTCTGTGGGAGATGAGGATGAGGGATAAGACCCTTGGGTAGCAGTTCTCCCCATAGCTCAGCTCTGCACAAGCTGCTTGGCAAATGCTCCTGACCACCCAGGCTGGCCTCTGCTTGCCCCAGAGGATGAGGCCTTGCCAGGGCCAGCCCAGCAGGGGGAAGTCTGTGCTTGGGGCCAGTCATTTGTGGGTTCAAATCCACTCCACAAATTGCCTGTGACCCCGCCCCCCCCCCGGCACTAGTGCCCTCATATCTCAAAAAGTTATGAGAACACAAGGTTGAGACTTCTACTGGATCATGTCTCTGAAGTATCTAGCAGCTAAGCAGATCACCTGACACTACCATCATGTTGGTACCCCCTAACACCCAAAGAAAAGATCGCTTGGGCCAGAGGGACAAGGCCTGGGGCAGGAGGAAGGCCTCAGTCTCATGATGGCAAGGAAGGAAACATGCAAATAGCGTAAAGCAAAGGAAACAGACTGTTTATCTGACCAGGCAGCAGCTGCAGCTGAGCTGTGAGGGTGTAGGGTCTACCGCCTGGTGAGAAAGGTAAACTCCCCTGTGTCCCTTAACAGAGCTGGGAGGAGCTGAGCCCTCTTCTGCAGGGTGGGGAGGTGGCCAGCTCAGCCCCCGGCCTTCTCTCAAGGGGCCTAGGTGCCTCTACTACACAGGGTGGAAGGCTGTTGGGTTAGCTACCCTTGCAGCTCTGCTCTGCCCCAAGGTTTGGAGTCTTAGATCCTCCCCACACTTGGCTTCCCCATCCGTAAGCAAGGCAGAGTCTCAAAAAGGCCCACTCAGCCCAACCCACTCAAGCTGAGAACAGGGTTCTGTTCTACTCCCCAACACCTTGCTTGGGTCCCCCCACCCTGACTCCCTTCCCCATTCTCCTAGGTCCTGGTAGGCTGAGGCTGGGGCAGAAGCCTACTGTCCTGGGCAGCTGCCTGCCAGCCAGGGTCCTCACCTTTCCAAACTTGACGTGCTGCTGGTAGAGGATGCCGTCCTTGATGGGAGTCTCCAGAGGCTCCATGGCCGCAGCCAGGCCCCAGGGCTGCCACTCCGACGGCCTGAGGAGACTGGTGACAGGCCAGAGGGGAACTCCTCACACTTCCCCTTCTGGCCACTTCCCCCTCCCTCTGTCCAGAGAGGCAGCTGCAGGGCTGGGGAGGGGGAGGGGAGCCTGTCTTCAGTAAAGGAGCTAGGAACGGGTAGGGGCATCACATATTTCTCCCTTGGGGTTCAGTTGGCCCAAGGTGCCCACATGTGCCTGGCCCTGGCAGGGGCCTCAGACCGCTGGATGGCAAATGACCTATGTCTGCACCTGGGTCAGCTGGCTGTGAGTCATAAGCTCCAACCTCTCCTCTGTGCAGGGTGGTTGTACACCCCAGCACCTGACATTCCCACAGCCCTGCCCCAGGACCCCCCCTCTAGCCAGACTGGCCAATTCCCTGCTTTCCCACTCTTGAGCCCTGATTGGTACCCTCTCAGTCCTACTCTGCTTGTCTTTATCTTGGAAATATTTCTAATATTCATTTGCTCCTGTCTTCACAGCCCCTGTCCATTGCCAGCCTCACATCTCCCCTTTGAACCACTGTCCCACAGGGCCCACCATGGTCCTTTCTATCAGCCCCAAACCAACCAGTCTCTCCCCTTCCCAAGTCTTTCCTGGTTTCCCACTGCCCTTGGGTCTAGCCTGGGCTCCTCAGTGCATCACTCAAGATGCTGTGTTCTGGCCTCTACCTCCCTTCAGCCCAATGCCTCCAGGGAACCCCCTATCACTGTGCCACTGCAGCGCCAGGCTGCCTCTTCCCCTGGGAGGTCCCCTTGACCACCCCACGCTGTCTGAGCACCAGGGCCCCACCAGTGAAGCTCAGTCCTCATGGCAAGGCCTGGTCATGTGAGTGTGGGTGGTGTGCCCCCAGTAGGCCCCTAGAGAGTTCACATGTTCTTTTTTAAACTTTGCTTCTTGCTGGGCACCTTTTTTTTTTTTTTTTGCCTCACCTTGCCAGAGGCTAATATCGGGGCTCTGAGTGTGTGTCTGAATTCTGGGGACAGGCTCATGTCACTTATTCAATGCCACGTTTAGAAAGGAATGTTTAACCAGGCTAAGCAATACCGTTTGGGGTCACATATGGGGTGCGGGCAGGAAATCTTTCCAAGGGTCTCTCCACCTGGCTTTGTATCCAGTGCAGTCCGGGCAGCCCCGAGCTCCAGTAGCTTGACACCATGTCCTTTGCATGCTCATTGCCATTTCAATGATGAGGAAATTGAGGCTCAGAAACATTAGGTAACTTGCCCCAAACCAAACACCAAGTGACAAACATGGCTTGAGCAACTGCTGTCCTGCTGGGATAAGCATGTGGTCTTGCACATGAAGTGCCGGGCACAGAGAAATCGTTGCCAGTGCTCTTCCTCTGCCTACCCCTTGCCAGATGCTGAAATCCTGTTCCATTTGCCAGCGGTCTCCTGACCGCCACCCCGTTATTCATTTCTTATCTGCCTCTGCCACTTACCTAGGAGCTTCCCAGCAGACGTCTATCTGGATTGCCTGGATCCTGGGCCCAACAGAGAGCTGGGCACGGAGTGAGGTAAGTGAGCACTAGTGGCTTGAGCAGCAGTCCTGTGGCATCTGCTTACCCCCTTGGTGAGGGGAACAGAGGGTTCCTACTGGGAGCCTGTGTGGGCCGGCAAGTGGGCAGGGGGCCTGAGGCAGGAAGTTGCCTCCCAAGGGGCCCCAAGAGCTTCATTCAGCTGACAGGAAGAGGGAGGCTGGGGCAAGGCTGGAGATTATAAAGAGCCAACCAGAGACCAGAAAACCCAACCATTTCCCTTTGGCCCACCAATGCGGTCTCTCGAGTCACCAATCCAGCTAGCCCAGAGGAGATAGCCAGGGCCCCCAGAAGGGGACCCCAGGTACATGGCTCCTTCCACAACTAAGACCCAGCAGGCTGAGTGTTGGCGGTAGCAGTAGCAGATGCCAGTTCCCTGCCTCAGAGGGGCTATGGAAGTCAGAGGGTGAGGCCTACCCAGGAAGCAGGGGTCAGGTAAGATGAAACACAGAGGCGGGGCTGGGCTGAGACCAGAGAGGCTTGTGCTTTAATGACAACTGGGGTAAAGGGGAACAAAAATAGAATCCTGGGGGACACAGGGAGCAGGCAGCCAGGCCCAGCCTGGCCCAGCCCAGGCCAGCTGGGCCGAGGATGCTGGCTTTTTGTCCAAGGGGCTGGTGTGTATGTGGGAGGTGGCTGGAGACTGAGGCCTCTTGGAGACAAGGTATGATAGATGGCTTAGAAGTCCATGGAGCTGTGAGCCAGGTAATCCTTGCGGCCAATGTTGCTGACCTGCTTGGTCTGCATAGCCTCCAGTTTGGGGCAGTCCGTGATTCGATGGCCCAGGCCACCACAGAAGGCACAGCCACGCTCTCCTGAGGGCATGGGGGTGAGAGTCAGCATGATTGCAAGGCCAGGCTCCATATCCCAGACCTTGGCTCCCCCAGGACCTCCTGCCCCTGCCCTCTGATGTGCAGCACAGACTTGTTTTCTGGTGTTCCTGTCATGTTTCTCCCCCCCCCCCCCACTGGACCCCTACTCCTGCTCCACAGTCACCTCCAATGTCCAGCATGGACTCATCTCCACAGTGTAGCACTTGCAGCACGGGTGGTACCTTCTGCTTAGCCTCTAGCAGCAGGGCTTTGAGGTCCATCAGCACCGACTCATCTGTGGAGGTAAGGATGGAACCATCAGGACCAACCCTGGGCCCTGTAGCCAAGACCCGTGTAGCCACAGGCAGATAACCCAGGGGACAGCTGAGGTGGCCCTGGTGGCAGACTTACCACAGGCCTTGTTGATGAAGGTCGTGGCAATACCTGTGTTTCCTGAGCGCCCGGTACGGCCGATACGGTGCACTGCAGAGAGAAGGAACAGATCCTCTGGCCCACTGCCCATGGGTTGGGGTCTAGCCCGCACCGCTGACCCCCAAGCTCCCCACCGTAGTTCTCGATCTCCTCAGGCATGTCATAATTTATGACATGCTGGATGGCAGGGAAATCCAAGCCCTTGGAGGCTACGTCTGTGGCCACCAGGACATCCTTCTTGCCTTCCCGGAATGCCTCGATGGCCTTGGTCCGTTCCTCCTGGTCTGGGGAAGGTTAGGCAGAAGCCATCAGAGTGACAGCAGGAGTCTGGGAAATAGTGCTAGGCTCACCAGGCAGGGAAAGGGTTTAGGTGAGGGGCTGCAATGGCAGCAGAATCCATGCCTATGCATGCACTACTCTGACCTTTGCCCCCATGGATGGCCACCGCTTCGACCCCCTTGAGCAGCAAGTACTCGTGGATGGCATCCACATCTGCCTTCTTCTCCGCAAAGATGAGCACCTGTCCAGAGGACCAACTCCAGTCATGAGGGTTGACTCCAACTGGGCATGCCCAACCTTCTCCAGCATACTACCCCTCACTGCCCTCTCCCCTTCATCCCAGAGGTCCAGGGTCAGCCTGGCTGGCTGCACTCACGGGTGGGGGTGTTTTCTGTAGGCACTCGAGCAGGTATACCATCTTGGCCTCTTCCTTCACATATTCCACCTCCTGCCACCACAGGGGCCAGGTCAGGTGGGCCTGCAAATAGGCTCACCAGCCATGACCCTGCCACAGAGCCTGGGCCCCCAATCCTGGCTGGGAGGGGACCAGAAGCCTATTGTCATCAAGGACTGGTCACCCTAAGAATGTCTGCTGCTAAGGGCTGAGGCTTAGATGAAACCCCCAGTGACCACAAGGTGGTCCCTCAACCCTACTCCAACAGCTTTGATGGAGCCTAGCCAGATCCAACCCTCACAAAAGAGACCCTAGAAGGTGTCCTCATCAGGAGTGCCTGCCTACCTGGATGACATCCAGGCTGGCAGCTCCGGCACGTCCCACGTTGATGGTGACAGGCTTTACCAGGGCGCTCTTGGCAAAGTTCTGAATCTTCTTAGGCATGGTGGCACTGAAAAGTAGGGTCTGCCGCTGGCCCTGAAAAAGAGTAGGGTGGGAATGAGGGAATGGGAGGCCTGGGAAGACCAAGGAGCTGGGATG
Organism: Leopardus geoffroyi; assembly: GCF_018350155.1. Lineage (NCBI taxonomy): Eukaryota > Metazoa > Chordata > Mammalia > Carnivora > Felidae > Leopardus > Leopardus geoffroyi. The sequence goes on along the minus strand of NC_059326.1, from coordinate 172,861,969 downwards.
TAGCCCCCTGAATCAGGGCCAGTGGGTGTGCAGTGCAGGGCCTCAGGGCCTGTCATAGTTGAATGTGGCGTCCTGGGGAGGGTGGCCAGAAGCCCTGGCCAGGCAGGAATGGGCACCTTGAAGTAGGAGAAGATGGTGCGGATGTCGCCCTCGAAACCCATGTCAATCATGCGGTCAGCCTCGTCCAGAGCCAGGTAGCGACAGATGTCTAGGCTGACCATCTTCTTCTGCAGCAGATCCATCAGGCGCCCAGGGGTGGCCACCATCATATGCACACCACTGGGGATCAAGAAGAGACCCTGAGGTCAGGGCTACCTGCCCATCCCTGCATCTAAGGGCTGCCACTCTGGCCTCTTTCCTGTCTCTCCTCATCTGTCCCCTCATCACTTCCGCCACCCTGCCCTACTTGCAAAACACATCTCTCCTGGAAGGGGCTACAGCTTTCTTGACCACTGCTCTGCTCCAAAGCTCCTACCCAGCCATGAGTCACCTCTGCTTGCATATCCTTCCCCCTTCTAGATCACTCACTCCCCTTGCCCCCAGGAGGGTTTATCTGAATCTCCAAATAGGCCTTAGTCTGTGCTCCTGTAACTCCCTTTGTAGGTGTTGACGGGCTCACTTTCCTGGTATGCTGAATTAATCTTTTCTGTATCTGAATCTTCCTTGAGACTGGGAATGCCTTGGAAAGAAGGGTCTGGGTCTGGCCGGTCTGTGACCCCAGAGCCTGGTCCAGGGCATCTGGCATTGTCTCCTAGGGACTGTGCTGTGTGGAAAGGCCATGGATCCAGCCCTGCCCTAGTGCCTCAGCTTCCATGATGGACCACACTGGATGGCTCTGACCTTCCTGGAAACCCTGGGTCCTCCACCTCTGTGCCTTCTGCCCAGAATGCCCTGACCCCCTGAACTCCCAAATGTCCCCATTCCATCTGTTGTGCTCCCACAGTACCTTACCACATCCCTCTGTCCCAACCCAACTGATCTCACCATCAGACAAAAAGCTTCTTGAGGACTAGGTCCACAGAAGGTTTCTGTAAGGGTATGTGGGGGTAGTTAAAGCAAAGGGCCCTTTGGCTTATCTAGGGGCTCTGGGGAGGCCCAGGGGGTGCTTATGCTCACTGTCGGATGGTTTCCATCTGCTCTTTGACAGACATGCCCCCAATGCAGAGAGCGCAGCGCAGGAGTGGGGAGCTATCCTCCTGTAGCAGGCGGCAATAATACTCCAGGATGCCGTGGGTCTGCCGGGCCAGCTCCCGCTGCAGGACAGGGGCAGAGGTTAGCACCAGAAGGCAGGCCTGTCTCTGCCCTGCCCTCCAGCCTGGCTTACTTACTGAGGGACAGATGATGAGTCCATAGGGCCCTTCACGCTTGGAGAAAGGTAACCTCTTTTCTTGTTCCAGGCAGAACATGATGACAGGCAATGTGAACACCAATGTCTTGCCTGAACCCGTGAAGGCAATACCTATCATGTCACGGCCAGACAGGCTATTGGGAGAGAACAGGCCCGATGATCAGGTTCAGTAGAATGCAGGGAATGGGTCTCCAGATGGATACCTAGTGACTACTCCTTCCCATCACCACCCTCTTCAGGGCCCCCCATACTCACATGGTGGGGATGCCCTGGATCTGAATGGGTGTTGGGTGGTGGATGCCTTTCTTCTTCAGGCCTCTCAGGATGGCTAGGGAAAACAACTTTAGCATCATCCTTGTGTCTCATGGATACTTTATCAGGCCCCCAAAGCTGTAAAATTAGCGCTACCCTCTTTGAGTTACAAATGAGGCCCAGAGAAAGAGAGAGAGAAAAATAGACTTGTCCAAGACTTCTAGGCTGAGTGGAGGCAGGATTTGCACCCAGGTCCATTTAAGGCTAATGTCACTTGCCCACTGAAGCTCCCTAATGGCAGAGGACAGTAAATAGGGACAACTGGGGCAAATGTAATTCAAACCTAAAGAAACCCCTCCTCAAATCCCTCCATTCTCACTACCTGACTCATCGCTGCAGATGCTAAGCTCAGGGGAGGCTGGGACACAGGCTCACAGTTGTTTGACCATCAAATTCCCAGTACCTGCAGGAAATTTCATTTCCTTGAAGCTCTTTATGGGTGGTGGGATACCATCTCCTTCCACCAGGATGTGATACTTCTTCCTCACGCGCTCATGCCGCTCTTCAGACATGCTCAGGACATAACGGGGAGGTGTCCAACTGTGAGTGGGTGGTGGGGGTCAAGAGAGGTCCCAGGCACAGCTGGCTCTGGGGTGTCCCTGCCAGGCTCAGCCACATACCATTCCAAGTAAAGATGACTGCTTTTCCACAGACTAGAAAGACATACCTGGTTTTGATTGGATCGTCATATGTGATTCCCTTGGCCATTTCCTTCACCGACATCAAAGCTGAGGAGACAGATCTGGCTCAGGGATGGCTCTTGCTTCCCAGAGGCCAGGACCTTCAGATATAACATGCCTGGGGCTAGGGAGGAGGCTTAGTCCACCTCTCCCCTTGCCTGACTACAACCATACCTCGGCCCTCTGCCACACTCTCCAGGATCTTTTCCTCTTCTTTCAGCTGCTTCTCCTTGGCAGACTCCTTGCGAGCTGAGAAAAGAAGCAGATGTCAGAGACATGCCAAAGCAGTGCACCAAATTGAGCCTTCCCGCTGCTTCCCAGCACACCTTCAGCCTTCTCTTTAAGGTGCTGGTGCTGATCCAGGAGGCTGACGTTGGACTGTGGGCCCAGAGGGATGTCGTCCTCATCTCCCCGGGGCTCGCTGCCGCTGTCCTGCAGCTCCTCCTCTGCAGCTCCTTTGCGCCTTCGTTGCAATAGCTTCTGGAGCTGAGGTTCCACCAGCGCCCCTCAGAGCCAAGCCCAAGACAAAGCGGAGTATCGGGCCAGGGGGCTTGCGTCAGGATCTTGGCTTTTGGGAGAGGGTCCTGTGCCACGCGACATGGAGGTGCCCTACCCCTCAGATCAGACTGGAAGTCCCTAGTTTGCCTGGGGGCCACGGTCCCAACTACTGACAGCTCACTCCACTGGATGCCACCCTCCCTCCCACACCCTCATTTCTCTTCCGACCCGAGGCCCTCACCAACAGTTGCCGCCGCTGTCGCAAAGGCACGTAAGGCACGTAATCTTCGTCGTCCTCATCCTCCGCCTCGGAGCGGCTTCCTGTGGCAGTCGCTTCATCTGTGCGAACCCGCTACAGATACACATGAATCAGGCCCAGGCCCCCGCTTTCACAGCTGCTTGCCACCCGCACCGACCCCTACCTCGCTCCCACCTTCCGTTCAGGTTCCGAGTCCTCCATCCTTTGCTGTACGCAGGCGCGCTACGGTAAAACCCCGCCTCAATTTTTGCGTGAGATCCAATCAGATGTGAGGAGGCGGAAGGTCGGCACCTAGCAACGACCTCTGAGTGCCGGATCGCGCAGAGGGACAAACTTTCCCGAGACCCTGTCAGGCAGTGCAGCGTCAAAGTACCCTTGGGCGGCTGCGCATTTGTTGCCAGGGGCGAGGGCGAAGCGTCATACAATGCATTATGGGACGCTGGAGGACTTGGAGCATGCGCTAAAAGCTCAAACGAAGCCTGGTGGAAGGTCCCACGAGTGGAGATACAGAAGAGACCCGCCTACCGGAGGCCTAGCTTCGCCCAGAGCCTGACGTCATCTGGCACGTTCCGAGACTGGGCCAGCTGGGACCCCACCGGGGACTCCATCCCGGGCACGGGGCGCGGGTAACGAATCAACTTGCACTGCAGCTCTGACTGGCGTCCTTATCTATGTGACAACACGTATGTTCAGAGTGGTGAGGGATAAATAAAATACTGATGACTGTTTTCGCTGAGGGTCTGTACTTATGTACGAAGTTATTATTATTGTAAATGGTGTGATAGAGCTTAGTAACTCACTGCCTGGGGAACCAGAGGCTTCGAGGAGACCTAGATCTGAGCTTCCAGAGAAGTGTAGAATCTCAGAACAGGGAGGGGAGGAAAGGGAGAGAAGCCTTCTGATGGAGGGCCCTGCAGGAGTGAAGGTCTGGCCTTGTGCAAGCACACAGATTCCTCAAGGAACAGACGGGTCACGTGGCCGGCTGCTGTAGGGATAGGAGTGGTCAGAGCTAAAGCTGGATAGGTAGACAGGGACCAGGGCATGCAGGGCCTTGTCAAAAGTGACTTCAACTTCACTGGGGACTTTTATTGAGAAAGAATGAGCGTGAGGGCAGGAAAGGTGCAGAGAGAGAAGGAGAGAAAATTCCAAGCAGGCTCTGCGGTGTCATTGCCAAGCCTGAGCTCCGGGCTCCATCCCACCAACTGGGAGAACATCGCCTGAGCCAAAATCAAGAGTCAAGGCTCAACCAACTGAGCCACCCAGGCAAGCCCACTGGTGACTTTTGAAGAGGAGTGATGGGTCACTACTATTCTTTCCTCCATTCATGTATTTAACATGAGCACGTGCTGGGTATTGTGCAGTGCTGAAGCAAATGAAAGATGAAGACACAAACCTGACTTGTGAGTTTATGGATTAGTTGAGACAGAAATGTAATGGATCTTGACATTCAGGAGAAATATTTTAAGACAGATAAGGTAGTACTTTCTGGAAGCATCACAAGGCAGGGCAAATTGATTCTCATTGTAAAATGGCCTTTCAGCTGGAATGTGAAGGATAAGCAGGAAATGATAAAGGAAAGGTAATCTAGGAAAAAGGAAATGTGTGAGCGAAAGTTGGGAGACCTGAGAGCGCCAGGCCTAGATGAAGACTGAGGTCATCTGGTATTGCTGGAGTGAAGTGCTGGGAGGTGGGGGCTGGTTGTGGAAGCCTCTGAATGCCACCCACAGGTTTTTCTCTGTAGGTAAAGCAGCTCCTTGATCAGACCTGCAATTTTTGAATGATGAAGCAGAATTTTAGATAATTATGCCAGTTCAGTTGCAGCACGGGAGCCTGGTGCAAGAGTTGAAAGGAAAGAAGAACAAAGGTAATACATATACAGACAGGTTTCACAGGGGAGTTTGCATACTTTCTTGGAGATTAGGAAAGTCCAGGGACCAGGAATTGTGAGCCTGTGAGTGATAGTTTTTAACATCTTTAGAAGAGGAAGCTGGCACTGACAGCCCGTGGTGGGATTCAACCTGGGAGGAATAGAAGGGGGAGGGAACAGTTTCTGATCCTGCTCCCACCTCTCCATAAAGGGCTGTTAGTGACTGAGTGGCCACAGCCTCCACTGCTTCCCACACAAGCTCAAGTTAAGTGTCAGTTTTAGAGAGAAAATGACATTGGGGGCAAGGAGTTGGAAACACAAGTGTGTACGAGAAAGCATTGTTTAACAAACCTATTATATTAAAATCTGAATTTAAGAACCAGATTTACTGTGGGGGGTGGTGGGGTAGGAATGAGGTAGTTTGCTTTACTTTACAGAAGGGTTCATTATCCTCAACAATCCAGTACTTAGGTTACAGGTCTCATTCCCATTGGAAAGTCAGATCCAATTTATAGGAACTTCATTTACTCCACTTCTCCTGACAATGTGAACCACCCAGGTTACAGGTGTGCAGTCCATAAAGGCCGTAAGCCTTTCCCAGACTCCATCTCACATCAGTTGCAAAGAGATTGAGTCTCACTCCTCCAACTCACTGGTTTTGCAGAGGGGGAAACAAACACAGTATGGGGAAACAGCTGCTCAAGTTTACATACCAGAGTCCTCCCAACAGGAGGAAAGAGCACAGATGCTGCTGTTATACAGGCCTATGCTCTAATCCTAGTCAGCCAGACTGAGTGCACTGAAGTCACTTGCCCGTCTTAGCTTTAGTTTCCTCATCTATAAATTGGGATAACAGTCCCATTTAGAACTGCTGTAAGAATTAAGAGGAAATTACTAAACTGCTGACACATAGTATGTGCTCAATGAGGTTAATGACTAAGGCAGAGCCCATGCTTCTGAGTACATTCCTCACCTCACCCCCATCCCAGACCAGCAAACCACCAACACACCGAGTCTGTGTCCAAATGTTGCTTTATCTTTCGGCAGGAAAGATCTTCACAGTATCAAAAGTAAAGAATTGAAAAACAAGAACAAAAACAAAACCAAACACAAAGAGAGCAGTGTTGGGCCAGCAGTACCATCAGCCCCCAGCCCACAAGCCAGTCCAGCCCCCGGGCTCTGAGTGAGGAGGCTGCGTAGCACCAGGAAGCGGCTCTGCGGAGGTCCTGAGGGGCCCCAGCACGGCACAGCGTCCATTCAACTTTTGGTTGGTCCAGGATGACGAGGAGCAGGGAGGATCTTGGGCAGGTGGATAGGGATGTGGAGGAAGAAACTGTAGACCTTCAGCTGGCAGTTGGGGTCTCAGGACACCCTGAAGAAGCTTGACCCGGCAGGGGCTGAGAAAACAGGAGAGCATGGCTGCACCGTGAGTGACACCTTTGACTTAGTCTCCCCATGTTGGCTCTGGGTTTCCATGGGTCCCCATGGGTAGGAACAACTGCCTGCTATTTTTACTCCCTGGGCTGAAAATATTGAATAGACTTCCTTGATTACCTCCAGCAGAGGATGAAAGTTAAGACCCTGCCAGGGGACACCTCCCCTGTCACACCTCTTTCCAAGTCAGGGTAGGGTAAGAGCCCAGCCTCTGGTCTTTGCTCTCCTACTGACAGGAAGGGGAGAGGCGGCATATGCATCCTGACTCCTGCCTCAGGCTCTGGGTACACAGCCCAGGCTAGGTCCCAAATCTGTGCCAGCACTGCTTTCTCATGCACTCTCAGGGCTCCCACTCTGAGGAGGGTGGAAAAAGCAGTGGATAGCCCTTATGGTGGGAGTGGGACAGGGAGGGAACATCTCCAGTCTTGGGAAAGAAATCAACCAAAGAGGGAGTCCTTGAGAGAAGACGGCTGGATGAGGTTTCCTGGCTGACAAGGGCATTGGGCTGTGGGAGAAGATGTGCCCCTTTTACTCTCAGAAGAGGCAAAAGATGAAAGTGCCTGGGGTCCCCGTCACTCCTGGATCCTGTGGAGGTAGAAAAAAGAGGCAGGAGGGCACCCTGGTCCTGGCAGAAGCTCCTGAGGGTGTGGACATTTCAGTTTGGCCAAAGACCAGGGAACATAGCCCTTTCAGAGAGAGGGGCTAAGGTGAGTCTAAAGACAGTCCTGACTCCGGGCAGCCTGAGGTGCCATAGGGACCCGAGCCCCAAAGACTGCCCTAGCTTCAGGCTCTCTGGGCTGTTCCTGGGGAGCTGAGGCCAGCTTCAAGGGTGGGGAATCCTGACCCCAAAAATGACAAAGGGACTCGGCTGAGGGTCCAGGAAGTCTGCTGCCCTGGCCCAGAGAGGCGTGTTCCTGGCACTGAAAAGAGAAGTACAGGTGAGGACACCCTCCCAGGGGTCCCTGAGTTCAGCCTACCTGCCTCAGTTTCCTGTTGCCTTAAGGGCAAGTTGTGTGATTGCCAGCCACAAAAGGCCCGATCCCAGGGACAGAGCATGGAGTTAAGACAGGGCACTGCACAGCCATTAGGCTGCAAACCCAGCACCAAGGCCTGTCTGCTAGCCAGCCTTCTCTCCTACACTATGGTTCTCAGCCCTTCTTGGTCTTCTGTTTGCAGTCCAGAACATCATCTGATACGTTAGTATTGCAGGGGCACCTGGGTGGCTTAGTCGGTTGAGCATTCGACTTCAGCTCAGGTCATGATCTTATAGTTTGTGAGTTCAAGCCCCATATCAGGCTTGCTGCTGTCAGTGCAGAGCCTGCTTCAGATCCTCTATCTTCCTCCCTCTCTGCCCTTCCTCACTCTCTCTCAAAAATAAATAAAACATTAAAAAAATATATATGTCAGTATTTCAGACAAAGGACCAGTGTAGGTGGCTCGGAGAGGAGGCCAGAGCCCAGCTCAGGGCCAGATCTCTTCTTCAGGAGGCAGCCCAGCTATCATTTCTTCATGGAGCTTGTCATATTTGTGGAGAATGCTCACCAACTCCTCCATGCCTAAATGACCTCTCCAAGGTCTTGGTCTACCTCATCTGCCTTCTCACTGGTCCTTTGGGGCTGGCCCCTTCTTGTATGGTTTTAGCTGGGAAGCATCCTGGTAGCCTACCAGGCCAGCAAATGAGATTCAACCCTGAGGCTAATAATGTCAGGGGTGGGGGCAGTCCTCTGGGGACTAAGGCTGCTTGAGAGGCAGATGGTAAGGGAAGCAGGGGCCTGGCAGAGATAGTCCAAGGATGGCAGTGCAGGAAGCACCCTTCAGGAGCACAGGCAAGAGGGAACACAGGAGGGTCTGGCCCAGGATATCTTCAGAGAGTGTAACTTGTGGTGCTGTTGCCGTGGAGGTACAGGGGCCAGGGCTGGCAAGCTGCTAGGCTAACTCCATGTGCCCCAGAGCATGAAATGGTCTGGTGGGGGCACAGATGTGACAGAACTTGGGGAGAGGGAGTACGTGCAACACTTAGGGGTCTCCATACCTCACTGAACTGTGCTGGGAGTGGTTTTCTTGAGGCTGAAGTTGGTCCAGTTCACAGCAACTTTCTGACGAGTTTGCTTTGCAGAATCCAAACAGAACCTATTGGTTTTGAGAGACACCAAAAAAGCACAATTAGAGCTAGACCCCCTTTCTAGACCTGTGTGTCCTGGTCAATAAAGGAACCAAGTCAGCTCTGTACAAGTCCTTTGGTTCCAGGGTATTGGGATCTAGCAGGTTATGTGAGCTCTGCTGGCTTTCTGGACAGAGTGCCCACAAGCCAAGGGAACAATGTGTTAAGAGACCAACACTGCCTCAGGATACAGGGTTGCTCCTCACACTGTATTTTTACTGCAGCTACACTGGGTTGCCTTCTGTTCCCCTAGGTACTGCATGTTGCTTTCAGCTTCAAACGTCTATACCTACTAGCTCCACTGTCATGAAGGCCCTGTTTTACCTTGCCCACTTATTCTTATTTCTCAGGTCTCAGCTTGGTTGCCACCTCTACTAGGAAGGCTGCCCTGGCCTCGCCTACGTTTCAGCTTCGCCTGTCGCCCCACTTCTAGCTGCCTCCCCCACAGCCCCATACCCTTACTCTTCCAACAGCACTCAACATTGTTTATGGCTCTCTCTCCCCACCTAAGCCGTGTTTGATTTGCCTCTACCCTAGAGCTCAGCCCAGGCAGAGCAGAGAAAGTGCAAATGAATAAACAAAGTGAATAAAGCTGGAGAAAGCCCTGGTTCTTGGGGCCTGACATGCCTCCTTCTCCCTGTCCCTTATACTTTTCCAGATGCCCTGTCCTGCCATGTGGCTACCTGGGTTCCAGGAGATACACTGGTGGGAAAGCTTGGAGAGGCTCTCCCTCTGAGGGAGTCGGGCTGAGGGAGAGCCTGAGTGTGGGTGGGCGAGAAGGCATCCCCACACCTACCTCTTGAAGTACTCCACCTCCCGGTCAGTCTCATCCATCTCCACCCCATCCATGTCCTTGGGCAGGAACACATCGTCTAGGAAGACACAGCCAGGAGGGCTTAGTGCCCACGGCCAAGCCTCTGGGGTCATGCTCTTAGGGCAGCACTGCCCACACGCAAGGATTACCCTCCACCCTCTGGCCTGGCTGGGGTAGGGGTGGGGGGTCAGCCCTCAATTCCTGGTGCACTCACCCAAGGAGGCGGCTGTCTTCTCCTGCTTGTTGCGGCTCCGGCGGCTGCGACCCTTGCCCTGTGGCAAGCTCTGTGGCCTTGCTGGGCCTGGGGGCTGCACAGACTCCTGCTCCAGAGGCCGTGCTTTGGCCTCACCTGGCCAGTTTCGCCAGGAGCTGCCCTTCTCGTCAGCTTTGGGGCCGGCAGCCCAGCCTGGTCCTGGCTGACTCCCCCGGCTCCCTTCTCCAGCCTCAGCACAGCTGCCCACTTTGGGAGGCTCTGTGGCCTTGCCTGGCTGCTTGGTGCTGGGGATCTGGCCCTTGGCATTGGGAACCTCGAGGCTGGCAGGGGACCGTGGGGCTGGGCTTGCCTCGATCTTCTTGGCCTGACTGCCCTGTCTCTTGCCCTTCCGCGGCTTCCCAGCTGAGACCACAGGCTCGGGCAGCTCCTGCTTGCAACTGGGAACCTCCTTTGGGCCTGGCTCCTCAGGGCTAGGGTTGCCTGGCTTGGGTGTCTTGACCCAGATCACCCGGGACAAGTTGGGCACGGCGTTGAGTCTCCTCACTAGCCCATTCTCAGGGATGATACCAGGAGGGGGCCCCCTCACCTCTGTCCATGGTGGGTGGGAGCCTCTCATTTCTGTCCATGGTGGGGCTGGCTCACCTGGAACTCGTAACGTGTGGTTCTGAGAGGAGCCCAAAGTCAAAGGGGACAGGTCAAGATTAATGTCAGGCCGTTGCTCTGAGGAACCATTGAGGTTTGAGGGGGATAGGCTCTGGGGCTCTGGCTCAGCAGCACCCTCCTTAGAGAATCCATTGCTGTCCATGTTGAGCTCACATACACTGAAGCTGGCACGGATAGAGTCCTTGACAGTGTTCTTGATCTCTTGCAGACGGCTGCTCAGGAAGCTATTTACTCGATCCAGCTCCTGGTCAGGCCACTCCAAGAGCCTCTCCCTGGCAGGCCTTGGCTCCCGGCTTCCAGAAACACTACGATTCACCTGCTTTAGAGCTTCTGCTGCCAAGTGGGCCTTCTCCTTTTCCTGCCAACATAAGACGCAATTTCAGCGGAGGCCAGGCAGCTACCAGGCACAGTGTGACACCTGACACATCAGCCTGGGGCCCGCCTTTGCGGCTAACTGGCTAGAGGCAGGGTGTTGCCATCCTGGCCTGCTCACCCACCCTGTGGGAGTGAGGATGAAATGCAATCAGACAGGTGCATGTCCTGGGGATGGAGACAGACCCACAAAGGATAGGGTTTTTATAGCTTGTTCGTCCAGAGCCCTGGTGTCATAGGGCCTACGGACACTAGGACTCAAAGGGATAGGAATGCAGCTAATTGTACCTTGCCTTCCAGGCTTGAGCTTAAGCAGTTCAATCACTTGCTGAGTCTCCGTGGACTCATCTGCAAAAGGGGGGAACAATAATTCTGGAGTGAAGACAAAACTGGGGATGCATGTGAGGCAGATGGCTGCTACAGAAGCATTCTCTCCAATTCTGCTGGTGGTAGGGGAAAAAAGCTGTGGTATCATGGGGGGGGGGGGGAGGCTTTAAGAAGATGGGCTGTGAGACCACCATGGCCACCATGGTAGGTCAGACTGCTCTGGATGGCAGGAATGTGTGTATGGGCACTATGGAAGAGGGCGAAGTTCCCATACGAAGGCCACTCACCACTCAGCTGCCTCCAGTAATCAAGGCCATGCCTGAAATGTGCCTGATGGCATACAGTGGCAGCCACATGGGGCCCCACAGCAAGATGTAAAAGCAGCCCCTCTACCTATATGAGAACTTGGGGGCTGGACTGTTAGTCAGTGTCAACAGATCTCGTTCTGGAGAGTAAAAATGAAAGTCTTTGGGCTCTGAGTCACCCCATTCCTTTGCTCAACCTCAAGTGACCAGCAGGCCAACAGGCCTTTAGAGGGAGATGGGAGACAGATGTCAAAAGCCCACGGGAAGGAGGTGATGGTGGTGCTGGGCCAGGGGCTAGATGACTTCCACATCTCACGTATTTCTAGCTGATGTGGGAATGGAGGGGAGAAACAGGAAAACGAAACTGGGGAGAGAAAAGAGGGCTTGCGACCACTTCAGAGTCAACTTAAAGAGGGTGACTCTGTGCCCCAGCAAGCATCCATCTGTTTTAAATATGGCTCTGCAACTGACTAGCGCCACAACTGTGGGACCTTGGACAAATCACTTACTCTCTCTGAATCTTATTGTCCCCCTTTGTAAATTCGGTAGAAAAACTACCTACCTATTCCTCATGGTGTTGCTAGGAGGACATCTGAGGGGGCATGTGTCCCTTTCCCTGGGTGCTGACAAGGCTGTGCCTTGGCACCATGGTGCTCATGTGAGGAAGCAGCTCAGTCTGGAGCAGTGTTTCCAGCCATGTGCCCTGAAGTTTAAGGCCATGAGGATGGACAAAGGAATGGAAGGCCTTTCAAATCACTCCTCCCCTGCACCAGCCAACTTTTTCTGTTAGGAATGGAAGTTCTATGCAGGATTTCAAATCTGAAAACGAGTTAGAGGGAGCGATGTGGGACCACGCACGGCTTGGTAGTGAGAGGAGGACAGAGCACAGAACACTAATTTGTTACATGCCATGAGCCTGACCCTTCCCGCATGTCATCTCGTTTCACCCTCACAATGGCCCCTGGCAAACATTATCCTCAATTTGCAGATGAGGACATGTGACTTTGGAACGAATAAGGAACTGGCCCAAGGTTACATAGCTAGAACGTGGCAGAGTTGGGACAGCACATCCAGGTGTGATCTGCAGTTCCTATGGCTTTCAATCCTGTTTGACAATCACTTCTTGACCATCAACTAGGAGGCACTGGGCTGGGCTCTGGGCAATTTAACTATGCATGAGAACTCTGCTGAGGGAGGCAGACATGCAAACAGGCTGTTTAATGCTGAGTAACAGGGAAGAAAGTACTATCGATACTCTGGGAACCCAGGCCAGGCCATCAGTGGTGCTTCCCACAAAGGAGGCAGTATCTCCCTGGGCACTGGAGGGTGACTGGGATCGTCCTGGACAGAGACTAGCACTTTCTAGGCAGGAGGAGGAGCAAGTGCAAAGACTGGGAAATGGGCACACACAATCTTTAGGGAATGCAAACATTCATAGGGAGAGCTGGAGCCCCAATTTCTTTTAGGAGAGTGGTAGGGAGTGGTGGGCAGGAAGGCCAGAGGGGAGAGACTGAGAAAGAAAGCTGGCAAGCTAAGCAAGGACTGGATCCTGAAGAGCCCTGCAGGCCACGCTCAAGTCTGGGTTTGATCCCAAGGGCAATGTTCGGCCACTGAAGGCTTTTTAAGTAGTAGTAGTAGTACAGTGGAGAGAGAAGTGGATGGTCTGAGCTATTTGGGAGGTAGTGGGCTGGGATTTGGTGGCAGGTGGGGAGAGAATGAGAGGAGTTACAAGAACAACACTGACAACCACTGGTGCTGCTGCAGCAGCTTCCCTGACCACATGTTTTGTCGAACCTTTCTGTGCATCACTCCATTTCATTCTCGCAACCATCTGAGTTAGGTTCTACTGTTATTCTCATTTTGTGGATGAAGAAACTGAGGCTTAGAGGTGAAGTGATTTGCCCAAGGTCATCCAGCAAGTGTGGCAGAGCCAGGTTCCAAACTGAGGTCCGATTCCAAGGCCCGCTGCTCTCAATCACCATGATGCGTTCCTCCCAGAATGGCATCCTGGGTTCTGGTTCAGGCAACTGGGTAGATGGTGGTGGTGCCATTAACTAGACAGACAACGAAGAAGTAAAAGCAGGCCTCTTTGGAGAAAGATAACAAGCTCAGTTTTGGATGTGCTCAGTTTGAGTATTGGTATGACATTTGTGAGGAGGTGCCCAGTAGCAGCAGGTATCAGTGTGAAGGGCAGGGAGGAAACAGGTGGACATAACGAACCAGGAACGACACTATCTAGATGGCTTCTCTTTCTCAGAAAGATATCCTTTAGGGGGAGGGTCAGAGAGAGAAAGAGGAGTCCACAAAGGAGACAGAAGAGAGATCAGAGAAGGTGAGAAATCTGGAGAACACGGCATTCCCGTTGTCCTTTCCCTGTCCCCGCCTGGCTGAAGACAGGGCTGAAGAAAGCAATATTTGAAAAGGACAACCAATACAAAATGTGAGATGCTGCCTAGCTGACAAAGAAGGTGGGCCAGGAGAGTGTGATTTGGCAACAAAGTTGTCACTGGTGGCTTGGGGGGGGGGGGGCGGGGGACAGTTTGTGAAGACAGTGCAAAGACAGTGAATGCAGATAACATTTTTCAAGAAATTTGCCAGGAAAGAGAAAGAGGTGAGGTGGGTGAGAGAGAGAGAGACGGGGGGGGGGGGAGGGAGGGAGGGAGGCTGTACCCTCAAGGCATAATTTGCTTTCAAAAGAGAGAGTACTGGGCATAGTGAAACACTGGGAGACAGCCCAGAGGAGAGACCAAAGCCAGAGCAGGAAGCTGAGGTTAGACTGAGGAGGCAGGAAAGGACTGTAAGGCCTTAGGCAGGAGAAGGGGTAAACTCTTCCCTCATGACAACAAGTCTGCAGGTGGAGTGGTAAGATGCTGAGAGAGTGCCTGTCTGCTGGCTTTTTTCCCTTGCTGAAACAGGAAGTGAGGTCATCTAACAAAAAAGAAAGGCTGGGTGGGGAAAGCCTGGAGGTTTGAGAAGAATCTGGAGGTCTGACAAAGAAGCTGTGGTAGACAGAAATGATGAAGAGCGTAGATCAGGGAGCTATGCCTGTTGGGCAATGTGAGGGCTCAAGCAAGCAGGAGACCAAGGGGCTTTGGTGCCACAGACAGATCTGATCTAGAGCTTTCCTTGAATTACAAAAGGGGAGAGGCAGGTAGGGGTCAAACCCAGGGCTGCGATTTTTCTGAGTGGGTGTAATGTAAGGGCAACAGGGCAAGGAATTGAGAGTATTGGTAAGACAGTGAGTCAATGATGGTCAGGGGATCTCTATGGCCTGGGTAATGGAGTAAGGGGCAGGTGACAGCCTTTAATGGACGAATAGGAGTGGCTGAAAGGTTGCAGATGACAGAGCCAGGGTCAGTTTCAAAGGAGTAGGGGTTAGTACATGAGGGACAGACAGTCATGGGTCTGCAAATGATATAAGGGAGCAGAAAGACACTTAGCTTTATTGGTCTCCTGAGGTGGGAGAGAATGAGCAGTCTCCACTGGACGGCTCCCAGGGGAAGCTGTGTTTGTGATGGACAGCCAGACTGTGGTTAAGTCTGAGGGAGAGGAAGGACACTGGAGAGGAGGCTGATGTATAAACAGATAATGACCATGACTCCCTATCACATGACCTTGCAACTGCCTGGTGCTATGTTGTATTCTGGCCTCTAGACTGGGCTGGGCAGACAGTAGCTGTGCAGCAAGTTTCTGAATGAGTGAATAGAGGGTGATAAATGGCAGCTAAGGGAGACATGCAAGGTAGAGTGGCAGTACAGTAGCAGGAGTTATCTGAAGTCTGAGCTTGGAAGGAAGTTGTTGGAAGGAAAAGGAGGGGAGAAAAGAGACTGTTACTGGCGTTACCAGCAAAGGGGTAGGGATGTATGAGCACAGATTTATGGAAAGCACGCAGGCCTACGAACTTCAAGGTGTGCTCTCTGGGACCTAACTGGAAACCACTGCCTTAAGCGGCTAGGGAAGGCTAAAGAGACTGCTGTTGCCCACTAGACACTTCTGGCCAGGCAACACTGGATGGGAGAAAGAAAGTGCTGACCATTTTCTGAAGGCAGCGGTGGAACCTCTTGGCTCACTACTTCAGGCTGCAGGGAAAGGGTCCTGGTTTGTCCTTTGGGCTGGAAAAAGATGTAGAACTGCTGCTTTCCAGAGCACCAGGGCCGTTTGACCACCCAGGACCTGGAGCAAGCTGGTTGTCAAACCCAACTCTTCGGCTGCTGGGCTCCCGAGTGTGGCACTGTGCAGACACAGCTGGGGGTGGGCAGGTGAAGAGGTAATGAGGCAGCAGGGGACGGGCCGTCAAGCCCTGGGGCTCGCCTGGGAGCAGGGCTGCCCAGAAATAGCTCACTGGGTTCTCTCCTCAGCCCTCTGAGGAGCTCACCCAGCCCATGGCTGGGTCCTTCCCATGGCTTCAATTACACCTCCAAGCTGGAAACTCCCAGTCCCACACCTCCATCTCCACTTGAAGGTGGCGATTCTCCTGAGAATCTCAAAGTCAACGTGCCCCAACTGAATTTCCTGTCTTCTGCCAATCTCATCCTCGTTCAGTGAATGGAGGGCACACCATCCTGTCAGTCATCCAAGCAAACACCTGGGAGAAATCCTGACTCCTTCATCTCTGTTCTACAATCAGATTACCAAAGCTGGTCATGTCTGCTTCCCTTGCTCCAGCCCCAGCATCATTCAGCTCTCCCCTGGCCCTCGATATTCCTTCCTGGAGTGTCAACCCTCCAGGCTACCTTCCATATTGCCACACAGTCACAGTGGAATAAAGATCTGACCTAGCGCATCCTTTGATAAAAGTCCTGCAGGGACTCCCCTCAGCTATAGGATCAAGTCAAAGCTCTTTAGCAGGGCCTATGAGGCCCTTTCTCACCTCTACTAGCTGTCCTGCCTCTGCTCTATTTGAGCTCTGGTTACACCAAACTGCTGTGGATGTGCTATGCCTGCTGCCAGAACTCTCCTAAGGAATCTGAACTCATTCCCTACAACTCAGCTTTCAACTCAGCCTCTTGGTAAGCCATTTCCAGCATGCCCAGGCAAGATGGGGGGAGGGGGTTCCCTTATCCCAGTGCTTGACACATGCTAATGTGCTCGTCCAGTTTTGTGTCAGTCTCTCCACTGGACCAAGCTTCTCCAGGGAGAGAACTTAACTGCGTCATGCTTTGGCTCCCAGTATTTGTAGAAGTGTTTGCTGAATGAATACATGACTGACTGACTGAAGCAATTCTTGTGCTTTGAGGAATCCAGCAGTTTCTGAGGCCAGGACTCGTCTTTTCTCCAATCATTGGCCCCAGGCTCCCTGACCCTTATGCCTCCCAAACTCATACAGACCTTCCCATAGCAGTGAGCTGTGCTAAGGCTTCTGGCAGCCAGCACTGTTTGTGCCCCTGAAGTCTTGGGGGACTGGGGCAAGGGATTCCTTAGGGAGGAGAGGTGGTACAGCTAGGCTCCCCCCCACACCCACCTTCTTTTTCAGCTTGTGCCGGGCCCGCTTGGCGGCCCTGGCGCTGTTGGGGACTTTGGGCTCCGTGCTGTTGATGAATTCCAGCAGCTCATCCACATCTCGGTGGTCCACGGCGGGCTCCCCAGGGATCCCGCCCAGGGTGCCCCCCTTCACGGGCAGCTCCTCTTTCCGCCTGGTCAGCCTCGAGCGGAGCTTCTCTCGGATCTCTGTATAATTCCGACTCGTCGGGGCAGCGGGTGGCTGGGGGAGGGGGAGGTGCTGACGTTACACACCCTGGGCCCGGGAAGCCCGGAGCACTCCCACCCGCTGGCACCGAACATGTGGTGAGAAGCGAGACAACTGTTCTTTCTACCACAGCCACAAAGGCCAAGTGGCTTCAGCCTCGGCCAGGCCCAGAGCTAAGGCAGCGGTGGGCGGAGGGAGTGGGAGGTATGCAACAGCATTGTGAGCCCACTGACTTGGGAGCCAGGAAAGCAGGTTTGAGCCCGGGCTTTGTCACTCGGAAGCTGTATGACCTTGGGCAGGTCACTTAGTCTTTGTGTGCCTCGATTTTGTCATCTTTGAAATGAGAATAATAACCCCTAGCTCAAAAGTGACTAACAATGTGATTACTTTCATTTCTTCTGTCCTCAACTGCTCTCCCCTAGCCGGCGGCCCTTTGCTCTGCACTTTCAGACTTCTGAACTGTTTTCGCTCTCTGTACAGACAGCACATACTCTGCCCTGAACCTTCTTCCTGATGCCGCCTGTGCTTACGGCCTATCCCTCGCAGTCTCTCACACTTGGAGGACTGAGAGCCTTTGCTTTCACTCTGCCTTCATCACGCACAAGTGTTGTTCACTTCTCTGTGATTACACACATATACATACTCATCAGAAACATAGCTTTCTCTCTACCATTTCCTTTCCTTTTGCCTACGGAAAAAAAGTCAATCTTAAGGAGAAACCAGGAAAAGAGCAAAGGGAGCAAAGTGTTGAAAAATCCCTACCTCACAAATGTGCTGTAAGGGTTAAGTGAGTGGACACAGGCTGCGAGAACTCAGAAGGTTCCAGTGTGGTTATAATCCCCCTGAGCAAGGGGAACTCTGGGGAGAGTAGGGTGCTCCTTTGGCTCACCTTAACTGGCCCTCAGCCCTCTCTGGCCTGGGCAGGCTCACTCACCGCATTGTGGCCGAAGAACTCACAGTAGCAGCAGTCACAGAACTTTCCATCTCTCTGGTGAGTGGAGGATGAGGTGCAGGAGCTGCGCTCTGAGCTGCTGTCCTCTTCCTCACCCAGGCCCTCATCTGCCTCGCAGGGCTGGGGAAGCTGGCAGGCCAGGCCACTGTGTGTAAACTTGTGCCCTTTACACCCAGGGTCTCTGCTGATGGGGGAGAAAGATAAGCCCACAGATGAGGGAGGGCATGGAAGGAGCAGGCTGCAGCAGGAGCCCGGGGAAGCATTCTCACCATTGCCATCCCAACTACCCTTCATGTGCCTCATCCCACAAAGGCCGAAGCAGTCAGATTGTTATCAGTGCCTCTCACAAAAACAGGGCCATCACCCTGTGGGCTGTGAGCTGATGGCTCTCCTGAAGCATCCAAAGGAGGTCAACAGGGTCAATTTCCTTTTACCCTTTAGGTCCTTAGACCAAATCTGCACCAGTGGGTGGAGCTGTCTTAGCTGTGGGGTCTTAAATCTGGGAAAGTCAATGTGCCTTGTGGGCCAGACTCTAAGAGCTACTGTACTGTTCGGGACAGGTACTATATTTAGCATATTCTAAGCATCTCCCAGGTCCTGCAAAATAGATGTTGCAGTGGAGGTAACTTGCAGTGGAGGTAACTAAGGGAGGTAACTAAGGGTCAGAGTGCTTAACTGCTTTGCCCAAGGAGAGGCTAGGGCTCAGCCTGTGCCTGCCTGTGTGCAAAGCTCATGCTCTCCCACTGTACTGCTCTGTCTCTGGACTTCAGGAAGCACTGGGGGCATCACGTAACAGACTATTTTTCCAGGATAAGAAAAAGACACTGGCCCACAAAGTCTCAAAACTGGAGCCAGAAGAACAA